>NC_142593.1:26927480-27247480 GCF_965207765.1 Zootoca vivipara | reverse complement strand
ATCTGAAAAAGCTTCGATTGTTCCAGCATACAGCTGCAAAGATGCTGGTGGGTGCTTGCCCATGGAATCCCATTAAATGGATCCTGCAACAGTGGCACTGGTTACCAATTTACTTCCAAGCACAGTTCAGAATGTTGGTGAGTACCCTTTAAAGAGCTAAAGGGCTTTGGTCCAAGAAACTTTAGGGATCACCAATTTCCAGACCATCTTACCTGCTCCATAACATGAGAAGGATAGATCCTTCTCTGTGTCCTGCCTAGGGTGGAAGCATGGAGGGTGGGCAAGGGAGAGAGGGCCTTCACAATGGCTGAACCCATAAGAACATCAGGCCACAAGCTCATTTAGTCCAGCATCCTGTTCTCACAGTAGCCATCCAGCTGCCTATGGGAAGCCCACAAGTTCAGCAGCACTCTCCCCACTTGCACTTCCCAGCATCTGGCATTCAGAGGCGCCCTGCCTCCCAGACCTTGCCCCACCCACAAAGTACAGTTGGTTCCCTCTCTTGCTGCTTTTCATCTGTTTCTGAAGACTTTGTTATTCTTCAAGGTTTCCATGTTTTTGTTTTTAACTGCTGATACTGTATCCTTTTTGAAATGGTTGTATATCCTTTCGGGAAACTGTAACATTATATCTTAACCTGCCCTGTGTAGTGTTTTTACACTAGGAAGAAGAGATTTGAGTGTTTTAATAAAATAAATGAATAACATCTATGCAGGAAAAATGCATTCAGGATACAACATAGAGATGACCACTTATTGGGAGTAATGCGCTAATATTTCTATATTTTTAGTACACCTCTGTCACAAATAGATTTTTTTTATCTTGGGCAAAATGAAAAATGTCTCTCACTTGGATGTTCTAATAATCATAATATTATTTAAACAAATACACCATTTAATACATGGGATTAGTTACCCTAATAGTGCCATTAGCTATCACTATACTCCATAATAAGTGGCTTCATCTTTGTTATGACATGATCTTTCCTACTGTTTATTGACCTTTCAATACAAGGGGGAGGGAACGTTCCCAGCCCCCCAAACCTTTAAGCAGCTACTGTAAAGCTGTGGTTTTCTTCTCAGCTGGAATGTTTAGAAACCCTTAGAGCTAAATACCTTGGTGTACTGCTTAAACACCAACAACAGCCTTATGGGGCCTGGCCCGACCTTAAACACATCTTTTTTTGTTGAGAATATTGCATTCTGTAGGCTAACCCAGAGCTCACATTAAATATACTAGCCTCATTGAAGCTTACTGAATTGAACTGAGTTGCTTTTTGTTTTTTCTCTCTTTACTTCACCCCCAACTGGGACTGGGCAGCCTTTCTTTCCAGCGGAGTGTGCTTTAAAGTAGCCCAAAGAAGAGAATAAGAGGTGGAGGGAGAAAGAAAACCAAAAGGTGCTGCTTAGGCCCATAATTAGTCTTGATCCTTAGAGTCTAAAATATTTTAACGCCAGGTTTCTGATTGCAGTGCAGCAAAGTGGATTTGGGAATGCAGAAAAGTAATTAGGTCTGTGCATTGAAGTGTGGAGAGCATTTAAAAGTGAATGGGTGGTTACTACATTCTTGGCAGGCTGTTTTTTATCTTTTCATGCTCCGCTGTTGTTAGAGGTGATGGGTTTATTGCAGTTTTAGCACTTTGGAGGTGGTTGTGTTTTTCTTAACCTAGCCTTTCACTTTCCTGTCTCTTAAGATGAATACTTGTGGCAGAATGGAGATTGACGAAAAATGCTTTTTTTAAAAAAAAAAGGAGAGAGAAAATCCTTGAAAGGCTGGAATCCTGGAGAGGAGGGGGGGGGAATCATTTGGTAAAGGAGAACAAGGAGGAATAAGCGTCAGTCTTAAAACAGGCCCTGTACAAAGAATCTGCCTTTAATTAATGACTCACTATCTATAGAAGCAACCAGAGACAATAGTCACCCTGAGGAGAAGAAAAAGAAAACATTTATTCTCTGGTAGGGAAAATGTTCACATAGGGTGCAGTCCACCAAGCCTTGCTACCCCAGGCCACTTCAATTGGGCTTACGCGGCAGCCCCACGGAATGAATAGAGATTGTGCAGCAGCTGTGCTGGCTGGATTGTGACCGCTGTCATATGGAGAAACCGCCGCACTGGGGGGGGGGACTAAATGGAGGGGTATCAAGACCACAAATGATGCAGCACCTTGTAGTAATTTGTAGATTGTTGCACCTTCTACATAACTGCTGTATTATTATTATTATTATTATTATTATTATTATTATTATTATTATCATCATCATCATCATTATTTGAAAACACCTCACGAGGTGTCAGCTATTCTTTGAGCCAGGCTGGCTTGTACATTCGCCATTCAGAATCTCCTCAGTGCTGACCTGAATGTCATAGAAATTTCCTGCTTTTTTTTTAAAAAAAGGAAAAGAATAAGAGGGGAAATGTGATAGAAACCTGTGCATTTCAGAGTTCTCCCTATGGGTAGAGAGGAAGGCATCATGCAGAAACTCCCTTTGACAGTGGTTGTAATTATAGGCTACTATATTAAAGGTGTCGTGGTCAAAAGACACGGAATTTCAAGGCTAGAGAAGTATGTAGATGGCCGCTTGTTAACTGTGTTGGTCTGATGTAGTCGAAATAAAAAATAGCACCTTAGAGGGTCAACCGTAGTTCAATGTGGCTCTTGGCTTGAAAAAGGTTGTCCACTTCTGCTATAAAGGGGCTGTGTGGGGCATTGGTTGATAATATTTATAGTTGTATTATTATTATTATTATTATTTAACTTTTTATTGTTGTTTTTGTAGGTTTTCCCCCTGATGTAAGCCACTTTGCATACATTTAATTAAAATAAATTGCCACAGAGGTGTTGGGACCATAGGACCAGTAAAAAAAATATGAGGGGGCTGTGGCCCCAAAATTGTTGATGGTCATTAGCCATTCAAATGGTGTGTGTGCCTTGTGATTGATTATGTGATTGATCTTGTGATTGGTTATGCAAGGACACAGGTGGCACTGTGGTCTAAACCACTGAGTCTCTTGTGCTTGCCGATTGGACGGTCAGTGGTTCAAATCCCCGCAATGGAGTGAGCTCCCATTGCTCTGTCCCAGCTCCTGCCAACTTAGCAGTTCGAAAGCACACCAGTGCAAGTAGATAAATAGGTACCGTTGCGGCAGGAAGGTAAATGGTGTTTCCATGCGCTCTGGTTTCCATTACAGTGTCCCATTGCGCCATAAACAGTTTAGTCATGCTGGCCACATGACCCAGAAAACTGTCTGCGGACAAATGCCAGTTCCCTTGGCCTGAAGCAAGATGAGCACCACAACCCCATAATCGCCTTTGACTAGACTTAACCATCCAGGGGTCCTTTACCTTTGATCTTGTGATTGATTATGCAAGTCTTACCTCCCCCCCCCCTCATAATTTTATTCACATTGGAGTCTGAGCTCTTGTACCAATGAGCCCACCCAACTCTGAAGTAAGAATATATTGATGCTTTGAGGGTGGAAGATACAGTAGTGGATAAAAACAGAGCAAAATATAACACATGCTTTTATATGCCTTTGCTTGTTTTTGCTGCCTATAGGTTGGCATGTCCCAATGTCCTTAGGTGCTTATTTAATTTGTTTACAATTTTCGCTACTCTTCTTGAGCAGGTATTAAAGCTGGGGAGGCGGCATAGAAATTTTAAAAATAAAAATGCTGAAAACTAGTACGTAACAATAAATATTTATTTTGTTGTGTCAGCAAACTTTAGAATCTATTACCAGGAAAATATAGCCTCATTTTTGCATCTCTGCCTTTGGTGCACATTTTGGTAACCATTTATCTAGCTTTTGTATTTGGGCACAGCCCAATTATTACAAGGAAATAAAATATTTTAACTTGAAAAATGGAAATGGTGACTCATAAGCTCAAACTGATCATTTGTTTCTACATACCACAGAATGTGTGCTGTAATTTCCAGTAAAACACATGTGTACATAAAGCCAGCTGGTCCAGAATATGGACCAATTTTAAATGGTTGATTATTCCTGTTTATAGAAATTGTCTGAATTATGACATCTGTTAAAAAGCAGTGACATTAAATAAATTATAAACAAAGAAATTAGGAGTAGCATAAATTTTAATTAGAGACCTGTAAGAATACTCTTATCTATTTTTTTTCCCAACATGCCTCAATATTAAAATGGATTAAGTGCTTTTCTTTGCCTATAAGCTAGTCAATGTTTTTGGAAGAAAAGGGGGCTTCCTCTGTTATATGAATATGATTTGCATTTTCCTACTCTAAATACAAATACTTTAAACTTATATTTAGAAATGCTACTGGTTCAGAAAATATTGTAGGATGTGGAAATAGTTTGAACACTGAGATGAACAGAATGCTGCTTGGTTGTGCCTCAGAAAGGTTTGAAATCCAGATATCTAGGTTCAGATTCCACTGTTATGTCCGGGGGCAGATCTACTATGAAACTAATGAAGCTTAGCTTGAGGGCCCCTAATCTCTGTGGGGCCCCAGAAGTGACTTTAGTTTTTATTGCTTGAAATTTTTGGTTCTTGTAGACCCAATTTGAGTTGCACAACTCAAATTGATTAATTTTTTGTTGTGTATGTTTCAACAACTACTAAAGTTTGAGAGTCGGTAGCACAGTCATGGGTGTAGCCAGGATTTTTGTTGGTGGGGGGCAGGACTTGGTTAGACTGGCTCCCTCCTTTTCTTAGGTAGGGCAGAGCTAACGTGATTGGTCAGTTAGTTAAGTATTTCTATTGCTTTACTTGATCTAGGCGGTGTAGCGGCCCCCCTTGGCTATGGCCATAGGTGTTGTAAGGGTGGAGTGTTATGGTAAGTTAGCCATTATGTGGCAAATGTATTTTTCTCCCTTTTTGCTAGAGGTCAATACCCTAGAGGACTTAAGTACTTAAGTGGATACCAAAAATAGAAAGCCCTGGGAAATTTGTGGTGATCTGACATGGAACGACCCTACTGAATAAGATAAGAGTGGTTACCCAGACCTCATTGCTGGTTGTGAAGGGGCCCCCATAACAGTTTAAGCTTCAGGGCCCCCAAAATGTAGATCCACCACTGGTTATGTCCACACTAGATTTCTAAATGGCTAATTTAAGACTCTCAAATGCTGTTTAAAGGGCTATTGTTTTTACTTACCTAGGAGCCAAATAATGTAAGAGCCTGGTGGATCAGAACAGAGGCCTTTCTAGTCCAGCATTCTATACTCATAGTGATGAATCAGATGCCTGTGGGAAGCCCACGGATGGGGAATGAGTAAAATAACCTTCTCCTTTTATAAGCCACAGCAACTAGTACTCAGAGGTGGTACATAGCCATCATGACCTGTTGTTTTCATTTGTTATTATGTATTTTGTGTTTTAATATTGTAAACCACCCTGTGATCCTTGGATGAAGGGCAGTATAGATTTAAATAAATAAATATAAATGATAATAATTAAAATACAGTACAGTGGTACCTTGGTTTATGAACACAATTGGTTCCAGAAGTCTGTTCATAAACTGAAGCGTTCATAAACTGAAGCAAACTTTCCCATTGAAAGTAATGGAAAGTGAATTAATCCGTTCCAGATGGGTCCGTGGCGTTCGTAAACCGAAAATTCATAAACCGAGGTGTTCATAAACCGAGGTTCCACTATGAATTTGTATTTGCCCATGTGGACTGAGACCTGGCATTGCTTGTGGATATTCTTAAACTGCCTTAAGCTCTGTGCATGTGCATCAGGCTACATCACTGCATGAAGCTGTCATCAGGCTACATCAGTACACCAGAGGAGTTTACATATTTGTGTAGTTTGAGTACACTTGAGAATCTGCCAGGCCCGTGGATGGATTTTGGTATGTCCTCATATTTCACTTGCAGAGGGTTGGGTTGCTATATGTATTTCACTTGGGTTGCTCCCCATGTTATTATATTTGTCTAAATATTACACTCACTGAACATTAAGAGATAGACAGGGTGGACTAAGAAGTCAATCAATAAAGAGCTGCATTTCATTGCACTTATACATCATGTAGCTTATAATAGATAATCAGCATCCAAAACAATCAAATAATAAAAACATATCTAAAATCCAACCCATAACAACCATAACACACAAACACCAACTTACAAAAGCAAAACCTGATCAACTTAACTTTGGAAGGGTGTTATTATTATTATTATTATTATTATTATTATCATCATCATCATTAAATTTATTTATGTTCCACCATTTTCCCAGACAGGGACTCAAGGTGGCTTACATAAATTAAAGCAACACAGATAAAATTGTTGTTGTTGTTGTTGTTGTTTAGTCGTGTCCGACTCTTCGTGACCCCATGGACCATAGCACGCCAGGCACTCCTGTCTTGCACTGCCTCCCGCAGTTTGGTCAAACTCATGTTCGTAGCTTCGAGAACACTGTCCAACCATCTCGTCCTCTGTCGTCCCCTTCTCCTAGTGCCCTCAATCTTTCCCAGATAAAATACAAAAAAACTAAAAACATATAAAAGATAATAGTCAAAAAGTATTTAAGCTGTAATAGAATTAAAATATAAAAATGAATCTATTAAAAACAGATAGTAAAAACAGCACAGCACCATTCAAAGTGCTTTCCTTAAAAAAAAAATCAGTTTGCAAAAACCTGTCAGAATAAAACAGTCGTTACCTGTTTGCTGGCAGAAGGACTAGAAGGAGGGAGCCAGTCTAGCTTCTCTAGCGAGTTCCAGATTCTGTGAGAAGCCACTGAGAAGACACTCTCCTGTGTCCCCGCCAAGTGTGCCTATGAGGGTGACAGGACTGAGAGAAGGGCCTCCTTCAAAGATTTCAGAGCCCAGGCAGAGTATGGGAAAATATAGCCTGGGACTAAAAATTTAGAGGAGCATCATCGCCATGTTGCAAAAGAAGAAGGAAAAGATGGCCAGGTGGTCCTTTGCTGAGTGATTTTTTCATGGATGGAGCAACACATCTGAGAAGGCTGTGCCTACCGTACTTCGGATACTGGGGGTACTCACACAGCAGGAAATAAGAAAAGGGGGATAGGCAGTCTCAAACAAAGCACTATCATCTGTGCTCTCCAGATACTCTTAGCAAAAGAAGCATATACTGTATGATACTTAGGGCTTAGAAGTGGGGAAAACTTTTTCAGCCTGAGGATAACAGTCTCTTGTTTGTGAGCAACCTCCTAGGAGCATGGCTAGAGACAAAATGTAGGCAGAGGAACAAATGTGACTCTCTCCTTTGTACAGCAGACTACAAGTGGTAAAGAAACAAGAGGCATTCTCACAGCTCAAGAGGAAGTGACACATTTCAGTTAGAAGCCCTCCAGCAGGGTGCTGAAGTTGAGCCAGTGAGGGGGCATCCTGGAGAGAGTCCAAAGGATTGGAGAGGCCAGGAAGACCACCTCTGTGACTTGGAGGTTCCTTTTCCTTGTTTCAGCACCCCTGGCATGCCCTTTGAGTACAGGACTGGGGCTAGGCTTCAGGCCATTTGCAGTGTAATCCTCTCCAGGTTTGCTCAGAAGTAAGTCCCACTGAGTTCAATGCTGCTTTCTCCCACATAAGTATGTTTATGATTGCAGAGGGGGATTTAAATCAGCACCTTGAATTGTGTGCAGCTTTAGGATGAAAATAATATGCACCCCACTCCACAGGCAACCTCAGTTATATTAAGAACATAGCTGCTGCGTTCTCAACGAACTGTCATTTCACACAGAAATCAAGGGCAGCCCCAGATATGTTTAGCACATGAGCTAAATTAAAATCACAGTTTTTGAGGTTTAAAATGCTATAATTGGACAACACCCAGGAATTCAAGTCTCTCCCCCCCCATACATCTTTGGAACTGACATCTTAACTCTTACTATTTTGTTTTTATGCTATTATACATATTCCCACCCACCCCCCTTAGGAATGAACATGGCAGCAGTACATCACTGTGGCAATTTTGTTTTGGCATCAAGTTGTTATTTTCTGTAAAATGATAATTGTCAGATAACGATAACCCAACAACCTAAAAATAAAATAACATTAAAAAGACTCTCTTTCCATTTTCACTTTTGGCTCTTTCTTCAAGCTGACAGCTGAAAGATACCAAGTTTCATTGATGGCTGTCATTAGGTTAGGATGACTAAATCTCAGCTGCTTGGCAAGTTGCAGAGAAGTCCCCTAGAGAACTTCTATTTTCACTGAGATGCAAAAAAAAAAACCCTGAAAAATATCTTCTCACTTTCTTGTCTCTTTTTTATGGCGCCTGTTGAATTCTCATGGGTATCTCAGTTAAAATCTTGAATCTGTCATTCTTTTCCTTATTTCAGAACTACCAGTAGCAGAGGCTGTACAAGTCCAAAGTATTATTAATTCACTGAAAGATATTATATGGCAACACCCAAAAGATTGCTATTCCCTCCTACATATTTCTTCAAAGAAAACTGTTTGAATTTTCTTAGTTGTGTGACAAAACCATGATTGCCAACAAGTTAACGACTCACTCTATAAGGGCCAAGTTCAAATGATTAAAATCCACATGCTTCCATGTCAAATTTAATTAACTATCGAGGCAGATAGCAGAATCTTGGGACATTTTTTCATTTTATGGAATCTTCAAGCTGAAATTGCATCTGTTTATAAAGACATTATTTAGCTCTACAAAAGAAAAGTGCTCTAATAAAAGACACTGTTCACATTTCTAAACCAAACCCTCATTTTCAAAGAATCTCAGATACATGCTTAAATCCCACTGCAGCACATTTTAGGCTGTGTACACACTCCCATTTACTCCGCATCCAGTGGGCTCCCAGAACTGGTTTGGGAAGCAGTACATGCACGACATTAGCCACAATCCATATCCCGTATCTATCCTGTCATTTCTTATGGAATACTGCATTTTGAGGCATTTCCCCCCAAACCAGGTTCGATCTGAATTGAGAAAAAGACCAACCTAGCTGCATTTTAAGCCAATAATGTGTACACAGCCTTAATTTGTTGATTTAAGTATAAGCTATCATTTCCATGTGGACTCAGCATAGAATCATAGAGTTGGAAGAGACCACAAGGGCCATCCAGTCCAACCCCCTGCCAAGCAGGAAACACCATCAAAGCATTCCTGACATATGCCTGTCAAGCCTCTGCTTAAAGACCTCCAAAGAAGGAGACTCCACCACACTCCTTGGTAGCAAATTCCAACGCCAAACAGCTCTTACTGTCAGGAAGTTCTTCCTAATGTTTAGGTGGAATCTTCTTTCTTGTAGTTTGAATCCATTGCTCCGTGTCCGCTTCTCTGGAGCAGCAGAAAACAACCTTTCTCCCTCCTCTATATGACATCCTTTTATATATTTGAACATGGCTATCATATCACCCCTTAACCTTCTCTTCTCCAGGCTAAACATACCCAGCTCCCTAAGCCGTTCCTCATAAGGCATTGTTTCCAGGCCTTTGACCATTTTGGTTGCCCTCTTCTGGACACGTTCCAGCTTGTCAGTATCCTTCTTGAACTGTGGTGCCCAGAACTGGACACAGTACTCCAGGTGAGGTCTGACCAGAGCGGAATATAGTGGTACTATTACTTCCCTAGATCTATACTCCTATTGATGCAGCCCAGAATTGCATTGGCTTTTTTAGCTGCTGCATCACACTATTGACTCATGTCAAGTTTGTGGTCTACCAAAACTCCTAGATCCTTTTCACATGTACGGCTCTCAAGCCAGGTGTCACCCATCCTGTATTTGTGCCTTTCATTTTTTTTGCCCAAGTGTAGTACCTTACATTTCTCCTTGTTAAAATTCATCTTGTTTGCTTTGGCCCAGTTGTCTAATCTGTTAAGGTCATTTTGAAGTGTGATCCTGTCCTCTGGGGTATTTGATGACACCCAATTTGGTGTCATCTGCAAACTTGCTCAGGATGCCCTCAAGCATGAGTAGTGAGTTTTAGAAACACATTGGTCTTGATCTACCATGGCTTAAGTGTGCATGGAGGCAACAGTTCACATGTCTGTCCCCCTACCAGAGTGAACACAATGCATGCACAAGGTGCTGTGCACATGATTCTTAACACTGGATTTAGCTTTGACTGACCTACTCATTGCTTTGGGTGGATTTTGGCCATTCCTCTATAAACAGCTGGTCAGGCCCCTCCAAATTAAGAGTGCCAGCCACCTCTTGGGCAGCTATGCTTATACTCAGGCAGCAGAAATACAGATATAGATATAGATATAGACGCATGGCAGCGGCACTCTGGCAGCCTCCCTCCATGTGTGCATATTTCTGATTCAGAGGCAGCCTACAACAGCATAACACATAAATATAAGATTATTTCAAGGTACAATATCATTGTAAATACACATGTTTAAATAGAGGCATATGTTGGTGCAGTCATTTGTACCATGTTTGCAAGCAACACCAAGTGAATATGCATGCTCTGTACACTAAATAAATAATAAGAGAGAGAGCACGCTTGTGCAGTATAAATGCTAACTGCACAGCCAAGCTTTAAAAAGCAAGAGCAGCCCGTGGGGTGGTGCCACAGAGCCAGCCCCCCAACAATAGTATCACAGCTGTTTAGGAGGGTAGTATGGGAGGAGGACAAAGCAGGAGGAATTTTTTTTTGGTGGGGGGGTCATAGCAGCAGGAGCACTAGATTGTCTGCAGCCTCCACCACTCTAACCTCTCCACTACCCTTGTTTAACCTCACCATTGCCCTGCCCCATCCCCTACACTGTCCTCATAAGAGGCAGTGACACTGGTGCGAGAGGTCAATTCTGTGTTGCTACCACACCAGCCACTCCTGAAAATCAGTATTTCTTTGTTGTGGTAAAGCCCACTTAAGGATTTATTTGTGCCTTTTCACCCCACCCTTCTTCCAATGAGTGCAGGGTGGCCTATGTGCCCTTCCCTTTTCATCCACTCTGCCCACAGTGGCTCTGCGGTTTTTCACATTTCTGCAACAATTTGCACACCCAAAAAAATTTCTTCAGCATTTTACTATGAATTTCTCCTAACAGGAACAATTTCTGTATGCAGTTTTGATTAATGTATGCCTTTTTCAAGCAATTTCTCCTAATATAAGTGCATTTCTGTGTTATTTTCACAAATATATTTATTATTTTTTTACATTTTTACCATAGAATCATAGAAATGTAGAGATGGAAGAGACGCTGAGGGCCATCTAGTCTAACCCCCTGCAATACAGGAATCTCAACTAGATCATACATGACAGGTGGCCACCCAACCTCTGCTTAAAAACCTTCAAAGGCGAAGAGTCTACCACTACTCACTGGAGCCTGTTCCACTGTCATATAGCTCCTGCTGTCAGAAAGTTCTTCCTGATTAGTTGGTATCTCCATTCTTTTAACTTGAATCCATTGGTTTGGGTCCTGCCCTCTGGAGCCAGAGAAAACAAGCTTGCTCCATCTTCTATCTCATCTCAGTCTCCTCTTTCCCAGGCTAAACATTCCCAACTCCCTCAACTGTTCCTTATAAGGCTTGGTTTCCAAAACCTTGATCATCTTGGTTGCCCTCCTCTGCACACTTTCCAGCTCATCAATATCCTCCTTAAATTGTGGCACACAGATCTGGACACAGTACTCCAGCTGAGGTCTAACCAAGGGAAAATAGAGTGTTACAATTGCTTCCCTTAATTTGGACAGTATACTTCTGTTGATGCAACCTAAAGTAGCATTTTTGCTGCTTCATCACACTGTTGACTCATGTTCACTTCGTCAATCAGTTCCTCCCCATTAGTAAGGACCACATCCAAGATAGATGATCCCCATGTAGTGCTGACATTAAAAGTGCAGCAACAGATTGTCCGATGACTCTTCTCTTCCCTTATCCTTCACCCCAGTGCCCAAATTTCTTCTCCAGCTAACATCTTCACACATCACTGAAGAGGAATGGCCTGGAGATGGAGCCTATTTGCTTGCAGTACTTGACAGACACAAGCGATTGCCCAGCACAAGGAACTGTTTGGGGAAATGGGGGGGGTACCTGAAGAGACCCAGCCTCCCAAAGCCTCTGAAAATTCCCAGCTTCCATAGCAATGCCTATGAAGTTTACTTTCAATCTATACAGTAGATATATGAACAGTTCTACAGCAATATGTGTTCATTTTGTAGGGTTTTTTTCATTTAAGCGTTGTTAAGCTTCTCACACTGTGAATTTTATGAAAAATGACCTGCTTACTGAAATGATAGCACCTCCTGATGTCTTGTCTCTCACCATCTAATGGGGCTTCTTTTTATCTTCTTTCCTATGCAATCTGCCAGTGCTTATGAATGCTGGGACTCTGTCATTGACAGGGAATCCTAAGGACCACTTAAGAGACATAATGCTTGCAGAAACAGAAGCTCTCTGGTGGGGTCTAATCTGTGAATTAGCCCAAGGCAGAGCTGGCATAATATTTCAGATAAACAATCAGGCACGAGTCCGTATCTTGTTTACTCCTAAAGCAATAAAATGCAATTTTTTTATTTTTTTAAAAAAATCTATTTTACCAAAGATCCTCACAAGCAATCTTTCTGTTCTTGCTAAGTGGAACGATTTAAAAATATATGAGGTTGGGTTGGGGGGGGGGAGGTCATGTGGAGGGTTTTTTTTAATTCATGTGCACTATGCCCCAGGTGCATAATGCAAAAGACTTTGTAGGAGAAGCAACTCACATTTGGATTTCTCCAGGAAGGCTGTGCATTGCATACTTTAGCTCTTCAGTTCAAAGCAAGATATTTTATGCCTGGGAACACAGCAACATGCCAGCCTAAGGTTTAAAGAACCACATTGCAGTGGTAGATGGGGATTTGGCCTTTGGTCAAAGACTGACTTGTAAATAGCCTATTCTTCTAGTAGTAGGGTAGCAGTATTTTAAACTTTCGGTGACTTTTATGCAGCTGTCCAGAGGGCATAATCAGATAGGCTTCCCATTTTTAAGAAAGCTCCACCAGGAGGACATTTACCAACAGAAGTTCCAGAGTAATTCAGTTTTAAGAAATTGTCTTCAGGCAGCGGGTGACCTGATCCCTTAATCCATTTTGAGGAACCACGCTCAGGTAAAATACCGGTTGTTTTATGTATTCTCTCTGCCTGATTTACTTTTATGTGTGTTTCTTTT
The DNA here is from genome assembly GCF_965207765.1 of Zootoca vivipara. Taxonomy (NCBI): domain Eukaryota; kingdom Metazoa; phylum Chordata; class Lepidosauria; order Squamata; family Lacertidae; genus Zootoca; species Zootoca vivipara. Next base: position 27,234,404 of record NC_142593.1, on the reverse strand, counting down.
GTTTGGATCCCCTGTCTTCCTCTGACAAAAAGCAGTGAAGTTTTGATCAGTAGGAAATCAGGGCACTGAATTCTTTCACATTTGTAAAATGGTGTCTCTGCTTAAATTGAATGTATGATTCATCTGAAGCTGGCTTAGGATATTATTGGGTCTTGAGTAAGCAGCATGTCTATTCTTTGCAGCTGGAAGAATGTATGTCTGTCAGTCCCATTAAAACACAATTTTTACAGTCCCTTTAACTATACACCAGAAGTTCACTTTGAGATTTAACTGTCAACTGTAACCGAACTTGGCTTTTTAAAATAAAATATACAGTAATAATAATAATAAATTATTTTGGTTTGTTGAATGTAATCTACTGATTATTAATGGTGCATGTTTTCTTTGAGATTTACTTTTTTACATTTTTAAAGCTAGTTTTGATCCACAAGATTTCACCCTAATGAGGTACAGTCAGTTTAGATACGTAGCTAATGGCAGTGTACTGTACAAGTAAAAATGGTGGTCTTACTAAACATTAATTAAGTTCTGGTTTAGAAACTCTCTTGGAAAGTGTGACAAAAATCAGCTGGGGTGAGTGGGTGTATGGAGCGGCATAAGTCAAAACATGAAAAGACCTTTAAGACTACATCTGTGCTGGCATATCTTTCTTATAATTATTTTCATTTCCCGATATTGTGGGCTCAATCCAGCCAATGTTAAGCAACATAAAGTCCCATTCATCTCAGAAAGTCAGTTCAGCATGCGCCCAAATGTCTCCCATGAAATAAATGAGATTTAAAAGTTATTAACTTTGGCTGGAATAGGCCTACTGTTTCAGTGTATTCTCTCGTGCTTTCAACTTTGAACTTCTAACATTGCATAATCCATTATGGCTTTGACTGATGGGAGTTGTAGTCACCCACTTTCTTTTTATTCAAGTGAGGAAAATGTGTGATTTATTTATTTATTTTGCACACAGCCTGTGCTATCCGTCTGCAGTATAATGCAGGGTGTTCTCAGAAATGGCTAAATACCTAAACAATGTACCATGCAACTTCAGATATACATTTTTTTAAAAAAAATCAGATGGAACTGAAAGGTGCTGATTGTGTTAACAACTCAGATGGGGATTTCCAAAATTATTCATAATCCCCACAAAGCATTTAGTGCTAGTGCTAAGGAACATAGTGGCGAGGTTGGCAAAACACCCATTTTCCTACAACACAGTCTGGAAGCTGAGCACAGATTGCAACAGGATGCCAAAACAACCAAAACTTGAATGATGATTGTACAAGAAATAAGCAATCTTTACTAGGGGGCTTGGGGAGCATGTGCCACACACAAATTGGCCTAGGTAGCTTTGAAGTTACTTAAATTACCTTTTCTATCTTGTTTGTAGAACAAATTCAGAACCGTGTGTGTGTGCATGTGTGTGTGCATGTGTGTGTCTATTAATGTCTCAGATTTGGTGGCTGTCAAGCAGGCAAATGCTGGCAATCCCACGCATATGTGTGAATGCCCAAAAATTCAAAGATGCAGCAGTGATGTTGATAATACACTGTTGAATGTTAATAATGCCCACTGCATGGGCATCTGTGAAAGCTATTCATGTCAATATGAAGGACAGCAAAGAGGAGAAGAGATGATTAAAACCTTAAGTCAAATAATTGGCAGGAGGTGTTATGGCTGTGTAGGTGGATCAAGGACTAACACAGAGTCAATTGTGCACATTTGGCCTCAGCTTCTTTCAGCTTGCATCTGCTAGTTATTTTGCATCCAAGCAATTTGTGTGTTTGTTGTACAGTCTCTCTCCTGATTATTAGACACTTAATGCTAATCTTATCTAGAAAGAAGAAGACAAGATATATGTAGAACATGAAATCAATTCTTTTCATGTTTTGTAAAGCGCAGAACCAGCCCAAGACATTTTGCCACCTGAGGCAATGGACAAGAAAGCACTTCTCCCCAAATCCTTGTACAGTACAAAGGCCAACCAGGCTGACAGTTGAATCTTACTCCAAGACTGTAGATCCCACGCTTGCCATCCAGAAAAATCCCCTGGTCTGGCGCTGTGCTTGATCTGACGAAGTCCTGCAACCTTGATCTGGCAAAGATGAGCCGGGCGTCCCCAGGAGTGGACCTGAGGGAAGCCTCATTGTTCCTTCAAACCAACCCCCGGATAGCCCAGCCCTCCGGGGCCAGCCTGCTATTTGCCAATTCCACAGGCTGTCACAGAGCAGGATTTCAAGCCAGCAGCAAGAGCCAAAGCCAAAGCTCGCCGTGCTCTAGCAAGGATCATACCCTGACACACAGCCCTGCATTGTCGGCAGGAGGAGAGGCGCTGGCCATTCCACAAAGCCGCCACACCCCTAAAAGGGGGTAAGCAGACTTATACAAAGGCCAACCAGGCTGACAGTTGAATCTTACTTCAACACGGGTGATAGGACAGCATTTTCCACCTCACGTCAGGGCCAAAGGCTAGTTTAGGAAGAGTAGGGCAGGCTACGTAGCATTTTCACATAGCTCTTACTGTTAAAACTCTTCATGGCCTGAGACCCCCATTCCCTCAGATACCACCTCTCTTTATATGAGCCCAGATACTCTTTGCTCCATACGTCCAGACTGCTTGAAATGCTATTTGTGGTAAGGATCTTTACCATAGCTGCTCACAGGCTGTGGAATGACTCCATTGATGGAACTTGAAACAGGTCTGATCACTCAGCTTTTCAGAGACAATACACCAGGCACGTCCAACAGGTAGATCGAGATCTACTGGTAGACCACTGGCTCTCCCTAAAGAAGCTCAACAACTTTGACTCGCCTAAAAATAAGCTCAACATTTTTGCCCTGCACCCCAAAGAAACGGGGCTTTCCTTCTCCCCCAAAAAAGCCCTACAACTTTGACCTGAACCCCTAAAAATGGGCCTTTCTCCTTCCTAAAAAAAGCTCAAGAATTTTGACCTGAACCTCCAAAAAGGGGGTAGATCACTGCCAGTTTTTAACTCTGTGAGTAGATCACAGTCTCTTGGGAGTTGGCCACCCCTGCAATACACAATGTACATCCTCTGAAAGGCCTGGGGCTGCTATGTGGGCATTATTTGAGACCCAGTGTTTCTATAGTATTTATTTATTATTGCTATTAGTGTTATTTTTAATGTTTATGAACTGTTGAAAGCTGATTTGAACCTTGGGCGGGTAAGATATAAATGCTTCAAACAGATAAATAACGAAACACATGGGTTGCCTTACCCCTCAGAAACTATCATGTATACCCAGATGTTGAAAACAGCAAATAGGTGCTGTGCTGCTGCAAGAAAAGAGTTGGTTTTAAGAGGGAACATTTCAGTGGTCGCTGCATGGGGAAAAGACGTCCGGGTGCTCTGGTGGACCAGCCTAAGAGAATGGCAGGGAGGCCAGCCAATCTCATAATATGGACTGATCAGGGTATTGTGTGTCTACAGTCTCATTGGAATAGTCCTCTTCCTGGTTGCCTCTCCAGACACCAGTTGCCTCTGCTGGCCTCAGTCAATAACATGAGCCTGTAGCTCCATTAAAAACAATGAATGGGCATGTTTGTGGGGGTCGGGTGTGTTAGGCGAGGGGTAGTACCTCTGGTGGGGGACACATTGTGCTCCTTCTGGGGCTGTTTGTCCACCTCTGGTCACCACTCTCCATTCAGCTCCCACCTGTGGCTCCTAGAATCTGTCAGCATGTGACAGCGGCCATGAACCCTGGGAACAGTTTTGACTGGTTGCCTAATCCAGGTGAGAGTAGCCGATGGATCTCAAACCTCCTGTGAGTTAGGGACTTCCCTGCATGCAGAGACACATAATTACTCTATGAGTTAGTGTTCATGCAAAAGTGCAATGAAGTTCCTCCCGCATGACCAACTTTTTGGTTGATTCTGGCATGTTTTCAGGAATCTTATGATTGCCAAGATAATTGATGCCATGACTTTTATTTCCCCCTATCCTACCCATAATTACACAGAAGGAAGTCCAACCATGGGAGCTGATTTTTTTGGAAGTGACACATAATTGATTGATTGTTTATTGGAGCTTTTCCCCATAAGCACTCACATGATTGCAACCTGAGCCATTTCTTCCTCTTTAACTGTGGCTGTGTAGTTTCTCTCCCATTATTTACTCCAAAATTATAAAAGCAGTGCAGTGTAAATCTTTATATAATAACCCAGAAACCTTCTTAAATACAAATAAATGGGTGGCCTGCTGTTTGATTTTGGCATAGACATTTACCTTTCTTTACCTTATCTAAAAACGTTGAGTAGGACAAAATATTAAAACACAATTACAAAAGCCATTATGAAAGCTATAACAGTCCTCATTCAAAGTCTCAGCAGCTTTTCTATGGATTCATATCAGTCTACAAAAGCTTTTCATTCTCCCCCAACCTGATGAGGCAAGAGGTAGTTAGCAGAATATAATGGAATGGGGGGGGGGATGTGATGACCAAACAATATATTGGTTGGTTTCAGAATAATCTACTCCTTGTGCTGTTACTTTTTGTTTCATTTGTGCAACATAAACACAGTTTATGGACTACTGTGTGGTGAATTTAAAACCCCGGAGCTCACTTCCTATTGCAGATAATGGATTGTTAATTGCTCACTGATAAAGATTAAGGCCTCAGCACCTGCAAACTGCAATAATAGCTGTATTTCATACATATGCATAGCAGTTGGACAGGTAGCAAAATAGCGACATTAACAGTAAAATCATATTCAATAGGGTTTATGTCACATTATATTTTGCGAAGAATGTGTATGACCACTGAATCAGACATACTTCCTTTTATGTTTTGTTGAATAGTACTTTAAATTGCAGAATTAAATGCTCAGAGCAGAAACCTTGTCAGTTGCAGTGTCACTGAATCAAATGCTATAAAGATGAAGTAGTCCTGCTGTTCTTTCTGTCAAAGCCTTCTGGCTATACTTCACAATTTGTACCTTTATTTGTTCCTCCATTTCGATTCCACAAATGAAATGTTGAAACGACAGCATGTGCTGTGAAACACAGAAAGTAAATAGAAGGACTGAACTTAGGCAGAGGTGGAGGAAAATCTCAATATGAACGACTGATGTTCCCTATTCTGCAAATAAAACATTTTCTAACGTACTTAAAGGAAGATAGGAAGTGTAGGTGTAAAATACATTTTACAAAGCCAGTGCAGATCTTCTCTTGGGACCAAACTAGACATGGCATTATTCTCATCATTTAGCTTTGCACTATGACAGCTACCCGTAGCATGATTTTATTTAATAAATAGGAGGCCATGGAGGGGGAGCTTTAACCCTAGTCCCAATCTAAATGTGGGGTGGAGTGCAGACCCTCCAATGTCCCTATCTTCCAGGGACAGTCCCGGATTTACAGAAGCCATTCCAGCTTCTGATTTGATCCCAGAATATCCTGCTTTTCCTTAGGACATCCCTATTTTCAACAGATAAATACTGGAGGGTATGGTAGGACGTCCCTATTTTCATCGGTGAAATGTTGCAGGCTATGCAACCTCCGAGCCAAGGAGATAAGTAACTATACAACCTTTAGAAGACATGTGAAGGTATAAGGAAGTTTTTTTTATGTTTAATGTTTTATTATATATATATATATATATATATATATATATATATATATATATATATATATATATATAATGTTGGAAGCTACTTAGAGTGACTGGGGCAACCCAGTCAGATGGGTGAGGTGTTGTTGTTGTTGTTGTTGTTGTTTAGGGTGTCACTACAGTGGTACCTCTACTTATGAATAACTCTACTTACAAATGTTTCTACTTACGAACGGAGCTCCGTCTGCCATCTTGGATGCGGTTTAGATAGGATTTTTTCTACTTACGAATTTTTAGATAGGGTTGCTTCGACTTACGAATTTTTTCTCCCAATGCATTCCTATGGGATTCGACTTACATTTTTTCCGACTTACGAATGTGCGTACAGTGGTAGAGGTACCACTGTATTTTCATTAGAGAAATGTTGAAAGGTATGGGAGTGCCCCACACTTGAAGTTCATAATAGGAAAATATTTGAGGAGTTGCTTCTCAAACTGCAGGCCTGTCTGCACTCCTAACCTCATATTTATTTGTTTGGTTTTAAAAAACACCTCCTCCATGCTCACAAAAAAAAGCATATCAGAAAGTTAGTTCTGTATGAAAATGCAGCTTTTTAGCACAGAGGATCAATGTGCACTTCATGCAGGGACTCTTGGTGTCACTCAGGTGTGTGTGATGCTTCACTACTTACTTTTATGCACTAGGCCAGGCATGTCAAACCTGCAGCCCTCCAGATGTTTTGGCCTACAACTCCCATGATCCCTAGCTACCAGGACCAGTGGTTGGGGAAGATGGGAATTGTAGTCCAAAACATCTGGAGGGCCGCAGGTTTGACATGCCTGCACTAGGCAGAAACATTGAAAAGTAATAAGCTGAAACACAAAAACTGTAATTTACTGCCACATGTTTAGAACTGCTACAAAAAAAGGAGATTTGGAACTAAATTTTGGATGCAGTGGAGGGATCCCACCAATATTATATTTGGTCAATTTTGTTCAATCTCTGGTATCTAAAATGGCATTTATCCCAATGGGATTTCATTGCCCTCATTGTTGACATTTGTATCAGAAACTGGCATAAAGGAGAGAGATTTGAGAGAGGTATCTTGCTTCTCGCATATTCCAAAACCTTTGGTGGTCCAAGGGAGTGAGCTCCCCATCACTCCTTAGCATTCAGTGCTCTACTGCTGCTGCAACAGCCGACCATCTGAGAGTCAATCATCTTTGATGCCTTCCCACATGGATGGAAGCTATGTGTCAATGAGGCATCCACATGGCTGGGGCCAATTGAAAGGCTCTTTCCCATGGACTCATTGCGATGTCTACTAGAATTAGCTTGACCATTCTGTTGGGGGAGGCACACAATCTACCCACAGCCACAAGACAGCACATTATGGGTATGTGAATCCCACCTGCCTGGAGGCTGCATCTACAGGACATGATATTCAATGGAGGTAGAGGTGGCAATGCTCAAAACCAGAGACAATCTAAAGATATTGTGTCATCATTAAACATAGCAGATTGCACTATATTTCTTCCCTTTGGTTACAAAGTGCTCTTGTAAGGGGGGGAGCTCTAAACAATTACATTTCATTTTGTGAAATAAAAATAGCATTTTGTATTTGGTTGCTACAATTTCTTTTAAGAGAAGGAGCTCTTTATCTTCAAAAACGGGAACAAACATCTCTGCATGTCAATTGATTGTATTTAAACTTTATTTTCAAAAGCATTAAAAGTAACTCTGGCACAGAGAATAATAATTTTTTAAATGCCAGCGCTCTTGTATGAACCCATTTCTGAATGTCAGGTACCTGAACCACATGCACAAATCAGAATTAGATTTCTTTTTCAGGTGTTGTAGGCACAGATTTAAGTTTTGGGCCATTGTCTGAGATTTGTATGGCCTATGCATTGTGAAAAATCATTGGAAAATGAACAAATGAAAATCTAACTTCAGAAAAGCATTTTGCACGGGCTAACACCTGGGCTAATTCTTAGTCCAGAGAATACCAGTAAATAATACGCATAGCACGCAATGTGGGAGCATTTAGGTATTTGATCTGCATTTTGAACTTGGATGTAGATGTTCTGCTAGGTGCTGTGGATTTAATACCTTATTGGCAAAGATGCAGTATAGACATTCAAACAGCATATTAGTAACTGACTGAAGCCTATCAGCGCATGCACACACACACACATATATGAAAGCTATCCGTAGGATTCAAAGTGATGCTGATCATTCAAACAATAGGTAGGGGAAACCTAAAGAAAACACCAATGAGAAGCTGCTCCTATAAATTACATGAGCTGTTTCTTCTCATCCTTTTATTATAGTAAAGTTAAGCATTACCCAAGGGTAATGTGCTGGCTGCAAGGATGAAACTTGCCTAGGCATGTGCTGAAGCAAGAGACACAGTTGAATCTTGTTAATTAACACTAAATATCTGCATCACTGAAGACCAGCAACATACATAAATTCATAGGGTTGGATCCCAACAAAGTTTGTTGAATTTAGGTGTCACTAAAATCAATAGACCATAAAGAAGGCTGATCACCGAAGAATTGATGCTTTTGAATTATGGTGCTGGAGGAGACTCTTGAGAGCCCCATGGACTGCAAGAAGATCAAACCTATCCATTCTGAAGGAAATCAGCCCTGAGTGCTCACTGGAAGGACAGATCCTGAAGCTGAGGCTCCAAGACTTTGGCCACCTCATGAGAAGAGAAGACTCCCTGGAAAAGACCCTGATGTTGGGAAAGATGGAGGGCACAAGGAGAAGGGGACGACAAAGGACGAGATGGTTGGACAGTGTTCTCAAAGCTACCAACATGAGTCTGACCAAACTGCGGGAGGCAGTGGAAGACAGGAGTGCTTGGCATGCTATGGTCCATGGGGGTCACGAAAAGTCAGACACGACTAAACAACTAAACAACAACAACAACAAAATCAATAGTACAAGTTAGTCATCATTTACATCATATGGAATGATGTGCATTAAGTCCCATGTGTATCAGTCGGGATGAAGTGGATCCAACACACCAAAACTAGATAAACCTCTTCATGCAACTTTTGCAAGCATATTATGGGGAACAGAAGAAGCAGCCATGATTAACTCAACCATCTTTATGCCGCTGCTTCTTGACAGGTCCAGGAACTCCAGCATTATAGTCAGATATTTTGCAATACACTGGTTCTGAGGAGGGAATAAATGTTAGAAATAAGGAACATTAAAGGAAGGTGCCAGGGCTATAAATGCTGCCTTGAAAAAAACTGAATCCTTTACTCCAGCAGAGTGGTGGCATCATATGAATTAAGTTATCATTTCATCTTTAATAATCATGTGGGCTTTAAGGCAAAAACAAAAAAGAGAAGAGACAATATAACCATGAAGACATTGTCTGTTGCCTTATTTTACACTTCACCCTTAAAAGAATCTTTCTGACAGGTGACTTGATTTCAGTTGCTGGGTAAAATAAAGCATCCCATATAACTCAATTCAGATGTAATCTGTAAAATTTACTTGAGCGGATTGACATAATTTATGTCCCTGGCTTAACCCAGAGTCAAGAAACAGCAGGTATGAGTCACCCACTATTTGACTGTGTGTGGTGATTTCCGATAAGTAAGGCGTGAATCCAGTAAGTGTTAGTGCTTTTGATGTTGATTTTTGACCTTGTGTAATTTAACTAAATCTGATATAGATATATAGATATATATAGCCATGTATGTATAAAGACTTCTTAGTGCATTTTATGTGGGCCCAGTTGGTGATTGAGAGGAAGATGGTATTCCCCTCCATACTGAATAACAGTTGGAAAGCTCATAAAGGAATCTCCATCTGAGGGAAAGTTGGAAGTAGAAAGGATAGGTAAAATTGTTATAAAGCCTGCTGAAGCCACATGTGAGGGTGGTAGACCCATTTGTTGAAACCAAGGCCTCCCCTAATCACATACAAAATATATGTGTAGTGATTTTAATAACAAGAGAAGTGTGTACATGAGGGGAACTGAATCCTCTTCCCTTAGCATAGAGGCACCACCTATTAATTCAATGGAGTTTCTGCAGAAGAACTTCCCAGAAGTTCTGAATAATGTGTTCGTAAATAAAGAGGAGTCATTTTCACAAACACTTATGAAAATCAGACTACGTAGTTTTATTTTCTAAATATGAATATTGTATCTAACCTTCGGCAATGTCAGTTGTTCTATATACAGACTAACTTAAACTAGCAACAAGTAAAAAAAGTGGAAAAGAAAAAGATGGGATAGAGATTACATAGTGATTTTTGGGTTGTAAGCAAGTAGAACTGGATACTCTTTCTTCCTAAGGTTTTTCTTTTTTAATCATTTCATTTTTAAAGGCATCAAAACCTGGGCTCCATTGTCACAACTGATGAAACTTCTGTTTTCCTGTTGCTGTTGAGCAAATTCTTAATAATCAAAGGCAGTTCAGTTTCTATCAACTGAATCCTCTTGGAGTTTCCAGATTGTATGGCTAGCAAGTCATTGGCATATCCTGGTGCCTTTTGCTGCTTGTGAATTGTGCGTCCTAGTTCTTCTCCTTAAAGCACAGTGATAGATCATTATTGGGTATGCATGGAAATCGTCGTAAAACAAACTGAAAACTACCTACCACCATTCATCCAAATTGGTCAAAAAGAAATTCTGCCATGTTGAAGAGTGGCAGTCTTGAAAGTGATGTTTACTTAATCCAGGAGTAGCTACCTTGGTGCCTTCCAGATGTTGTTGAACTCCAGCTCCCATCAGCCCCAGCCAGCATTGCCAGAAAGAAGTCAGGGATGGAAATGGTAGTCCAACAACATTTGGAGGGCACAACCACTGGCGAGCCCAATTTAAATAATGTGTTACAATATATTAGCAATGGCATTGGAAGTCTAGAATTTAAGAAGTTTGCTGTTGAGGGGAAAACCCAGTCCAGTGTATTCTATCACAGATTTGCAAATACGGTGCTGTCAGATCTCAGACAGTCTAGCCTCATTATCATGTTCCAAGTTTGGTTGTTTGAGTCAGCGGTCTTGGTCCATGTGAGCAGCTGTTCAATGATGCTAAGTCTTACAGATGCTTTCTGCAGGAGAAGCTCAGCAGCAGTTGCTCTTATCACTGTTTACCCCAGCAGTAGTCACCTACAGTAGTCACTCCATTGACAAATCAAGAGGAATACAATGATAGCAGCTCTGGAATACATTTTTTGCATGTTTAAAGATGAAATTACAAACTTAACATACATATGCAGAACCCTGAGATTTTGACTAAGCAGATTAGTGTGGAGAAAGCTCCTTAGTGAAAGAACTCTTTTGGCGACATATGTTAAACTGCTGCTACAAAACCCCACAGGGGTTAAAAACTTTTAGAAATAATTAATTCATAGAAGAAACATACCCTTTGCAAATCAAATTCCTCTCCAAAAGATCCCTAGTGTAATTTATTCATTCTCTGGGCAAGAGAGAGGCTAACATTTGAACTTTTATCAGACAAAACTCTGGATTATTTGTATACTACCTGCCTTTCAGCAACCTTACAGTAGTATTGAATGCCTAGTAGCAGTGCTTTTTTTATTTAAAAATGTTTAGGGGTACAGTGGTACCCCAGTTTAAGAACAGTCCTGTTTACGATTCGGTTCACAAACTCAGCAAAACTGGAAGTAGTGTTCCAGTTTGTGAACTTTACCTCGGTCTACAAACGGAAGCCAACAGTGGAAGGGTATCGGCAGCGGGAGGCCTCATTAGGGAAAGCGCACCTTGGTTTAAGAACGGCTTCGGTTTAAGAACAGACTTCAGAAACGGATTAAGTTATGGTTACCCGATTTTTTTTTCAGTGAATACGGGGACACTTTTTTAAAAATTTCATGCTTTATTATCCATAATTACATCTATACATCAAAGACATATCTTCCTTATTTTACATAAATCAATTTTGTCAAAACAAAAATCCAACAAAAGAATGTAAGTCTTCCTACAATACTTTTGTACGTAAACTTGACTTCCCGTCCTTTCCCCCAAAAAATTCTACGTTAATAAACCTATTGTCTCAAGAAGAAAACTCCATGGACAAAAACAACAGCCATATAAAAGTTATGATGCTGGAAGATGAGCCCCCCAGGTCGGAAGGCATTCAACATGCCTTCAAAGAGCAACAAACAAAGAGCAAACAAAGAGCAAAGAGCAACATGCCACCAGTCCACATTGGACTGTTTTGGGCCTTGGTCACCCTTGAGGATCCCCCCCCTAAAGATTTTTGAGGAGTGCTGCAGACCTTGAGGTTACTCTAAGCTCACAGTTCCCTCTGGTGTGTGGACGGTGCTGTATGGGCTACATTGAAAGTAATTTCATACAGTCATGGGTTCCCCCAAAGATCCTGGCAAGAGTATTAGTTTGGCAAGCCTAGTTAGAGTTGCTTGGAGGCCCCCATTCCCATCACAGAGCTACAATTCCTAGAAGGATTCAACAATCACCCCCTCTTCCCAGAGAGCTCTGAAAACCATTCCTCACAAGCAGAGGCATACCTAGCCTCCCTTGCACCCTTGGCAAGGAGCTGTATCGGTGCCCACTGCTTCATGTGCCCTTGCCAGAGGAGCCTGCACATCTCACCTGGTCACCCAGAGCAGTGGAGGAGCAGTCCAGGGAGTGTGTGGGCTTCTAGCCACACCAAGCCAGAGTAGAAAGCCATGGGTGCTCTTGGCGGGACCAACCTGTACAACCCGCTGATTCACCTCGGCTCATAAGGCTTGGTTTCTAGACCCAATATCATATTGGCTGACCTTCTCGGCACACATTCCATCTTGTCCATATCCTTCTTAAACTGTGGTGCCCGGAGCTGGACACAGTACTCGAGGTGTGGCCTGACCAAGGGAGAATAGGGTACTATTACTTCCCTTGATCTGGACACTGTATTTCTGTTAACGCAGCCTAGAATTGCATTATCATTTTTTGCTGCTGCATCAACCTGTTGAAGCATATTAAGCTTCTGGTCTACTAATAAGCTATATATCCTTTTCACATGCACTGTTGTCAAGCCAATACTTCCTGGGCTCACCACCCTTGGCGACATCTGGCTCCATCTCTCCTGCTTCCTCCCCCTCTGCTTCCTCAGAAGGCAAAGCAACCCAAGCTTGCGTCCCTGAAGCATCTGGTTTCCACCACCCCAATCTCTCTCTTCTCCCCTCCTCGCCTAGCCAGGCGCCACCATTGCATGTCTTCCCTCCTCCTGCTGGTCACACCACTGGCCCTGCTGGCTTGCTCCTGCCACAGGAGGCACGGTTCGCCTCCGCATCCCCCCTCTCTCTTTTCTCTCTCTCTCCCCACATGCCACACAGCTGGAGAGGTTGGGCGCTGCACAGGGGAGCAGAGAGGCCAGCCAATGGTGCTGTGGGGTGACGGCTTCTGTGGCCGTCATCACTGTCACCAAGCATGCTGTCCCTCTGGCTGCTGCTGGGGCTGCTGCTGGCGGCTCTCGGGCATGCCTGAGGAGAGTGACAGGTGGGTGAGGCAGCTGCTTGGAGGGTGAGGGCGGCAGCGGCGGTATGGTGTGTGAGGCCTGTGCCTCCTCAGCTTCGCTTTCCCACGCCCCAGCTTCGGCTCCATAAATCAGGGGACATTAATTTAAATCCGGGGACATTCCGGGGATGGATTTTGTCCGGGGACAGGTTGGTGAATCCGGGGACTGTCCCCGGGAACTGGGGACATCTGGTAAGCCTCAGTTAAGTTCATAAACCAAGGTACTACTGTACTCTCATTTTGACTCAAGAAAATCACCGGGAAAGGAAATAAAGCTGCCATCGGAGGTGGTAACAACAAAACTGACCAATCACCATGCTAGATTGCAACTCCTACTTCACACATTAATCGCTTGCTTCCATCTGAGACTCAGGAAACCCTGTGACAGGAAACGAGGCCGCCATCGGGGGTAGCAACAGAACTGATTATTCATCATGCTAGAGAAGAAACAACAACAAAAATATTAGTTTCTTCTCCCGTTAGAATCACAAAATGCTTTGAGGTATGCGTACCCCTGCGTCCCCCCAGAAAAAAATCACTGCCTAGTAGTATTGAGTGCCTAATGAACTTGAGGATGGAGCCAGGAGGCATTTTTGGTTTGTTTCATTGGGGAGATGAAAAGTTGCACTATTCTCAATAAAGTATTCTTAAGACTTCATATCATTCTGATTCAGGATCAGAAAGGAATGTGAGAAATCAACATTGTATTCAAACATAAAGTTCAAAATTTGCCACACTTACTAACTTTGCTTCTATCCAGTCTTTCTACTCTGTGTGTTGACAAAAGTGTAGCACAAATGTTGCCAATGATACTTGGGAATGAAATGGGATTCAGTTAGATAGCTTATTGCTACACCGTACTGTACAACAGACTCCTGGATTTTGATGAGCTGTTCTCCAGTATCATGCTGATGCAACTGGACCCATTGTTCAGGAAGACTTCCACAATATATGAATATGAAATATAATATATGAATATAATATGAAAATCAGTAATTTAATTCCTTTTCTTTTTGGTTGTCCTCAATGCATTCTATAAAATAGCTGTGCCCATCATAAATTTGAGAGCTTTGCCGTTTCCTGGAAGAAATGATATTCAAAATTAGCACAGAGCATCAATATAAATGCAGCCTTTATTTGGTCAAACAGAGGAGTGGACTGGTAATCAAGGTGCAGACCCCAAACTCTTGTGGATTGTTCATCTTCTAGAGTATAGCCACTTGACAGTTGATCTGTCAACAGCATTGCTGAAACATGGAACAGCAAACTGACCTTACTCCCCTTAAAGCAAGATTTCTCTTCCTCTGATTCACAGGCACAGCTCTGCCTGGTTTCCAAAGGAGCAAAATAGGAAGCAGACAAGTAGGCCTTCTTCTAACACCAAGGACAGACCCTACTTTTGCTGTTGTGAATTAGCTTTGCACCTACACAGTCCTTCCTATCAGCATATACTGTTCTTTGTTATTACAGCCAAACCATAGTTAGCCATCAAAGCAAAATCAACTGTTTTAACAAACACGAAGGCTTTTGGGGAAAAACTCTACTTGTCTCCCTGATCAGCTAATATCCTTTTTTCTTTCCGGAAAAGTTTGTGGAATGGCTGGTCATTCTGTGTCATTTGGCATCTAGATCCTACTATTTTCACATTGAACATATGCTATCCTGACTTTCAAGTTAGATTTGTCACTCAGGCTGTACATACAGTATTACAGTAAAAATCTTCACTTAGATAGTAATTGCATCATGCTGATAATGTTAGATCTTCCTGGTGATTTTGATACTTCTAATCACAGAGTACTGGTATTGAGTCTATGCAGTATATGAGGATGGTGTTTGTTTAAGAAGCACGCAAGTTGGCTTCACCCACCCTACTGCATTTTGTGACTGCTGCATTGTATTGGAACGATTGCTTTGCACATGGAAGGTCACAGATTCAGTCCCTTAAAACTCCATGATGAGCCAATCAGCACAGACAATACTAAGCGAGATAGACCAATTGCCTGATGGGTTATATGGCAGCTCCCTAGGTTTGCATATGCAGGCCGTGTAACTGATGGGCCCCAAATGAGGCAGATTTGGCAGAGTTATAAGGGGAAACCTTGTAATTATAGTCTCTGGTACCTGAAATTCCTATTCTGTGCCAAATATATATATATCTGTTCAGGTTCACCTGAATAGAGCTGTGAGGCATATTAATAAAAGTATCTGCCTGTCTCGTCAAGACACTGTACCATTATCTGACTGTATTTTTAATATAGCCCCCATAGAGAAAAGAATTAGAATTTGCTTTAAGCAGCAGCAAAATCTGGTATTGTGGGTGAGGATGGGGGTGTTACAGATAGTATATTTTCTATTTTCTCTTTGAGAAATTGTGTTTTTTAAAATACCGATATATTCCGTTTATATTCAGCCCCCCAACCTCTGCAGATTATGTTAGCCTGAAGCTCATTGAAATTCTAAAAGAAATTGCCTTTCTGGGTATTTCCTGTTAAAATGCTGTAAGATTGCTCATTCTCTTGATATTTTAGTGAACAACGAAATGATGGCAACATGAAGATTCTGCTTCTGGAAAGGCAAAGGATTCTATTTAACTTCTGTCAGGTTGTCCTAAAGGAATTCTGCATGATAATATTTATTTCTTCTGGGAGACATTCTAGATGTGAATAGAAGGGGATTGGGCACCGGGCAATGATGCAGAGGCAGCTGTGAGCACAAGTACCATATTTTATTGCAGTTGCTAAAGTAACAGCATCCCTCCCCTCCAGTATAGCCAAGAAGAGGCATATAAAGCGAGTTCAACTTACACATCCTCCACCCTTCCCTTTCAGCATCTTTCAAATTGTTTTAATGAAATCCCTGTTTTGTGAAATCGAATACATTTCTCTGCCATATATCACGAGCAATGGTGCCTCTGTGAAAAGGTGAGAAATCAGGCCAAACAGAATAAAGCCCTAACGTATATTTATCTGCTGATTCTGAACAGCAGGAATACTGCCAATATTCTTTCAGCCTCCTTTATTATCCTTCGTTCCACTTTGTAGAAGTGTCAAACACCAGAGGAGTAGCTAGCATGTAGAAGGCAGAAAACCCAGATAAAGGCTGAATGTGTGAATGGACTTCATTGAAAAGCACTGTGACAGAGATGCAAAAGTTCTATCTGTGCTTTTAAATATGTGCTTGCCCATTTATTTATTTATTTATTTATTTATTTATTTGAATGATTTTCATCATGGCTCCCAGAGCAACTTATACATCACTATTTAAAGACAAAAAAACCAGTCCTTTTCTAACAGACACAAGGTAAAGGTAAAGGGGCCCCTGACCATTAGGTCCAGTCACGGATGACTCGGGGGTTGTGGCGCTTGTCTCGCTTTACTGGCCAAGGGAGCCGGCATACAGCTTCCGGGTCATGTGGCCAGCATGACTAAGCCGCTTCTGACAAAACCAGAGCAATGCAATTGAGTGAGCATAAACAGTGTAACATAAAACAAGTAGCATAAAGCATTGAAAAATGTGTTCGAACTTCTTTTTAAACAATAAAGTTTTTCAAAAAAAATGTGTGCTTTGGATTAAAGGTGCATGCAATTAAAAGACAGGGTTTGTATGTGTTATTTCCACACACACAAAAAAAAAATCCACACAAAATAGGATGGAACTATGATTGAACAGAAGTGAAACTGAAGTGAGATGGAATAAGGCTGCTCAGTCCATTCCAAACTTCCTTGGAATGTCCAAGAAATATCTCTCCTGGTCACAGAAGCTGTCAGTTAATAGCCAGAGACTGGGACTTGCAAGTGATTCCTGCCTGTCAAATATGGGGTGGAGGTGGAATTCCGATTCGCTCAAAAATTAATTTTAGCCAGGCCATTTCCCAGTTTTAGAGGAAATGGCTTTGCTTATTTCTGAGCAAACCCAATGTGAGCCACTGGTGACTTACTCATTAAAATATTACCTTCAGAATATTTTCATTCAGGCCAGACCATACATGAAGGTACCAGATGCCCACACACACCAGTATCACAGATTTGCACAGTCTTTGTCATGATGTAACTCCTTTTGGGCGCAGCAAAAGAGCCATAAATTGAAAGCTGTTAATTAAGATTTACTAAGCTAGAGTGGTCACATTGCAATACAGTGGTGCCTCGACTTACGAATTTAATCCGTTCCGAAGGTACCTTCGTAGGTCGAAAAATTTGTACGTCAAAAAGCACCATTGGAAATGCGATTTCCCATAGGAATGCATTGGTAACAGAAAAATTCGTAAGTCAAAGCAACCCCATCTAAAAATTCGTAAGTCGACAAAACCCTATCTAAAACCTCCGTGGTTTCCGTTCGGATGTCGAGAAATTCATAAGCGTGCGGCCATTTGCCCCATTCGTAAGTCAAAAAATTCGGTTGTTGAGTCGTTCGTAAGTCGAGGTACCACTGTAGTAAAATTGGCACATTTGATACCAGCAATGAATACCTGGTAAATATAACACACATATTTAGGACATAGTCTCTCTTCACAAACACACAAGGAGGAAGCAGATACAGTGGTACCTCGGCTTACAAATGCTTCAGGTTACAAATGCTTCAGGTTACAAACTCTGCTAACCCAGAAATAGTACCTCAGGTAACCTGAAGCATTTGTAAGCCGAGGTTCTTCAGGTTAAGTTAAGAACAGTTTCAGGTTAAGAACGGACCTCCGGAACAAATTAAATTCTTATCCAGGGGTACCACTGTACTTCGTGTTTCCAGGTGGAGGGTATTTTATTATTTATTTATTTATTTATTTATTTCATAAAATTTATACGCCACTTGATTGTAAAACAAACAAACAAACCCTCAAAGTGGATCTGAAATACATGTTGATCAAGCTATAAAAGACTGAAGGGGAACAAAACCTGGGAGCTATCTCGAGTCTAGTAGATATAATCGACCTCCTTCTTCCTCACAACCTTAGCCAGTTTTGAGTGATACTTCTGTTATTCTAAGATGCTCAATTTCCTGCATCAAGATCAAACTTTGATAAGACAAACTCTCTGTGGAGCACATTTAGTAGCAACACGAGCAGCAGTAGTCCTGTTGCTGCTAGTATAGCTGTTGTTGTTAAGCTTTTAAATGCACTACATGTTCTGTGCCCTGTGCTGGAGTAAAATATCTACTTAGGGCATGGTTAACATGCTGTTTCCTTAAATTTAACAAATCAAGACTGATTTGCTCACTGCAAAAATGTGTGGAGGATTTTCTTTTCTTTTCCTTTTCCTGTTCACTGTCATTAATAATATGCTGAGTCATGTACTTATGGGTTTTTCATCTGTTCTGTAGGCCTTGTAGTTTTTCCTTGCATGTCTGCTAGCTTTTTCCTTTAATTATCCGTACATTGTTGTTTTTGGCAAGGCTGCACTTTCCATCTTGAAATGTTTACCTTCCAAAAAGGCCTCCCTCCTTCTTATCTTCATTGGCTTGTTGATATTTCCTGTTCCAACAACTCTCTTCCTCCCCAAATGCTGCGTAGGAATATTAGCCTCTCGTCAGCCATATCCTCACCTTCACAGCTCACTTCTCTCTCCCTCTCTCTCTCTCCCTCTCTCTCTCACCACATTTATACCACATATTTAAAGCAGTATACTACCACTATAAAGAACCATGGCTTCTTCAAGGAGTTGGAGTTGTCTAAGGGTGCTTAGAGTTGTTTGGAGACACACACACACCAAATTCCTCTCACAGAGCAACAATTCCCACAGTACCCTGTGAAGAGGGATTCATTTTTAAACCACTGTGTAGCATTGTGAGAGGAATAGGAGTCTCCTAACTCTCAGCACCCTACAACTCCCAGAATTACAGTATTTGGGGGGAGGCAAGACTGTTTAAAGTGGTTTCACAGTGCCTAAAATCTACGGTGTGAACGTGGCCTCTCTCTGCTCTCCTTTTTGAGTAACAAGCTATTTCCTCTCTCAGAAGATGTTTTTGGACTTGTTCCCAAATACCTCTGACATAAATTATGCCTGTTCTACCCTTGTGTTTCCAGTGGACAACCTTCCAGATGGGTTTCATCAACCTAGGCATTTTAGTCGGAGATCCTGGGTAGTTCTGAGTATGTAAATCATGTGCATTGCCATGGACAATGGTGATAGGATTGGTGAGCTTATCCCCACTGGTGATATGCTCCATGAAGCTTAGTTTTGATCCACAAGAAGCCTATTGCACTGGGTTGCCCCAGCTGAATCAGTTATATTTATTCGCCCTCAATGAATTTTCAGTTGACTATATGTTGTTACATTGTTTAACGAAGCTAAGCTTTTTCTGGAAATCAGTTTAACTGATTGAGTCAAAACAAGTCCTGTTGACTTATTAACTCTTGAAAGTGAACAAGTGAACACGTCAGTAAAGCAATCCTATGCATGTTTAATCAGATTTTCAAGGTCCCATTGAGTGCAAAAGGCTTACTCCCAGGTAAGTGCACACAGAATTCAGGCAGTCCTGGGGAAGTCTATAAAGTATTTTAAGCAGTTTGATGTTGATTTCTTGTTTTTTAATTATTTATTTATACCCCACCCATCTGGCTGGGTTTCCCCAGCCGCTCTGGGTGGCTCCCAACAGAATACTCAAAACACAATGAAAGATCAAACATTAAAAACTTCCCTAAACAGGGCTGCTTTCAGGTGTCTTCTAAAAGTTAGGCAGTTGTTTATTTCCTTAACATCTGATGGGAGGGTGTTCCACAGGGCAGAGGCCACTACCGAGAAGGCCCTCGGAGCTGGACCTCAGTGTCCAGCCTGAACGATTCTTAATAAGTAAAAAAGTTAAGTAGCTCATTAAACAAAGCAGCAACATATCAGACCAAGCATATGAATTGCTGCACTGGCTCTTGGGACAGATGCTAACCCTAGCATTGAAAGAGCTTTACTTCCACCAAGTTCTCTATAATAAGGGTTTTGTGGCAAATTGTTTAACGCAGTGGTAGTCAATATGGAGTCCTCCATACATTGTTGAACTAAAAAACCCATCAGTCCCAGCCAGTACAATCAATGATATGAGATTATGGAAGCTGGTGTCCAATATCATTTGGAGACCTATACAATTGCCATTCCTGCTGTAAGTTTTCTTAAATTGGGTGATAAGCCTACTCTCAAATGAAATTGCCTATAATGGGTGACAACTTCAAAAGAAGGGAATTTTAGAATAGCATGCCTAAACATTTTACTATTATTATTACTCTGTTAGGAACATGGCCTTACAGGATATGGGATGGTAGCATCTGTATCATCAAACATATTCAGGAAAACAGATGTATCCTCTCAAATATTAATTTATTGTTCTATCACTCCAAGTTTTTAGTGCCTCAAGACAGCTAATATTGCATTTCCAAAAATGTCTATAAATAAAAGTTTGTTCAGGTGTGAGTTCTTTGGATAACACATCACATTTTAAAAAAAAGATTGAAATAATAAAGAAAAAGAAGTAGGTTTCAAACTTCCCTCTGTAGGCAAACTCTTGTGTGGGAAGAGATCTTAAAGTGCACAAGGAAATGTAATTATAACATTTAACTCCCATTTAACTTAAGAAAAGTGTTTAAAAATATGAGCCATGGGGAGAAAAGAAAACATGTTTCAAGCGTGAAGTGTTCTACAATCTTTGTCCTTCAGTTTTCCCATTTTACAGATAAGGAACTGAGATTAATTGGGTATGATTTGCCTGAGACTCCCAGTGAGATACAGACAATTCACATTTAACATGGGGGTTACGTTCCAGACCTCCATGCATCAGTGGGACCCATATAGTTCCACCCTGCCCCCATTCCACTCTTTTACTGACATTTTTGTGACATTTTTGGGTCAACTCTGGGTTCAGTGCCATGCACAATCGCATGTCAGTTGGACACACGTAAATCGGTCCTTGCCTGTAATTGATGTGAATACAGTTCTAGGTCCACATATTTGCCCCTAGCCAGCAAGGCAAATCTGAAAGCAAAATATTACATGCACTTGCATAACTGATGTGGAAGGGCATGGGCATCCTTATCTGTGTAAGCCCCATGCAGCTGTCCAGATGTGGATTTTGATAAAGAAGTTGTGCAATCTCATAGGGACCATGACTGTTGCACACAAGTAGTTGCATCCAGCTAGAAATTGGATCTGAGCCACTATCTGCTCATCTGCTACTCTTCGTATTTTCATAATTTGAACATTTAAGGAAAAACAGGCTGATAGTTCCAGAATCATTATTACCACTGAATATTCCATTAAAAAAACCAGAGATTGACTATGTCAAGAAGAGGTATGAGAGGTTGAGAATAAATGAAGCATCTAGCCCCTTGGGCCTCAAAAGCAGAAGGCAAAAGCCCTCAGCCAATATATCACCCATGTCAACATACACCCATGTGTTGGGAATTCATTTATGGATAAATATAGGTCTAGTTGTCTCTTGCCAGTTTAGAATGTGGGCAGCTCTATAGCCCAGACCTGTTCACTACTTGATTGAAATAACCTGAAAGCAAGCCGCGTTTTGAGGACTTTGGTCTGTTTGGCGAGAGTACATCTGTTTTATATGAGACACGCAATCTGTCTTATTCCAACCTGCATTTCTGGGTCACTTGAGACATTTAAACTGCACTTATAATTAACAGCTATTTTTAAACAGTGAAAAAATAGAGCACTGGTAAGGTACAAAAGCATTAAAATTGCCCCAGTTTTGCTTTTCAATAGGACACACTACTGCAATATGCTTCAAGATCAAAGAGAGCTCAGCAGAAAGAGACAGGCCGATCAGTAGGGATAAATAGTTCCCATTATGACGGTGTAAGAATAGGGTTCTTTCAATTGAAACAATTTAATAACCACATTCATTACATTGGTGTCCACTTGGTTTTTTATCTGAGCAATTTTTGCATAACTGGGGAGCAAGTTCAATTGAGCTTATTCTCTAGAAATTAAGATGTGCAGGGTTTGACGTTCAGAAATTGAGCACTAATAACCTGCAAAGCAGTTGTCTTGAGATTTTTCCCCTGGATAGACTTAGATTTTGCAGACCACTAATTATGTCAAATACAAATGTGTTCTCCAGAATATACACCCCCCAAAAAAACAAACAAAAAAAGTTGTGACTGGGTTTCAAAGCAGCTACATTTACACTAGAAGGGCTTTTGGTTGTTTGAGCAACTTTATAAAATTGTCTTACAAAAGCAGGAGTTATGAAACAAGAAGGCCGCTCACAAACATCCCCACCAGCAGCCTCGGGAGGAGAAGAGCAAGAACTGATTCCTAACAACCCTGCTAAGCCAAACAACCAAGCAGTGTCACCAGGGTGACACTTCCAGCAACTCTTTAAAAAAAAAAGAAGGAACAAGAGGGTCATTGATAGATTCCTTTCTTCTTGCAATGCTGACTTCAGCTACAAACACCTATGTATTAGAAAAGGGTTGGATTCTCTGCCAAACGGCTTGGCTCAGGGTGATTAAGTTTGTAAGTTCTCAAACGCACAGCGAGGCAGTGTACAAAGTGAGCTGCAGTGTTTTGTGGAAAGCTAGCAAGGCATGCTTGTGCACAAACGTTTTTTTAAAGGAAGATCTGACTCAGAGTTTTGTCCGGCCCGTCCAAGCTTCCCTACCCATTCCTTCCTGCTATCCTCCTAGCAGCGGGGGGGGGGGGGGGAGGGAGTCATCCACCAAAACCTTTAGGAAGAACAAAACATTTCCCAGTGAATGCTCAATCCTATCTTGTTGGGGGGGGGGGTGTTTGTCACTATCGCCAAACCAGCCAAGAGGAAAGAACTGCGAGAGCATGCACCGGGTGGCAACTTCATGCTAGCACCACTTTTCCTCTCCTCCTGCCCCCACGTCTTTTTTTACAAGAAGACAAAGTGTAAAAACTGTGAAGTCACTCTTGCCTCAGTTAAAAGCTTTTAAATGGATGCTTTTTTTTCCAGAAGCACTTCTCTGTTCACCCTTTTCCCTAGATAGGATTTGCAATATAAAGCCGTACATGGATTTGACACACAAAAGTGGGGGGATTTGAACAGATCATGGTTCAGATAAAGCCATGGAGATAAATGTACTTTTCTTAAAAGTAAAAAAATGAACAATTCAAGTCAATTAACATGTTACAAATTGTCCATATGATTGCCAGTTTCTATAGAGATGAATTGAAAGCGATACAACAGATTTATAAATAGAAAATTATATCATTGCTACCAATCAAAAACAATTATTTTGTGCTCTATATGATAGATATACTCAATATTATTAATTTTTGTTTAGATACAACCCTAGGCTAATTAAAATAAAGTAGGTTAGCTTTTTTTTTTCCTCAATGTTGTTTCCAGCCCTGGAGCTCAAATAACAGTGCAACAGCAGCATGAAATGTGGTTATAATAGCCCGAGACCACATTTCCTGGAACTAAAACATAGGAGATAATAGTGTGAAGGTACAAATTAAATGCAAATAAAACAGATTCTCCATTGTTGCTAATCCCTGGATTGGATTTCAGTGAGGAAATTAGCTGTAATGTTTAACCTTTTGTGTAGTAACCATTGACATATTATTATTATTATTATTATTATTATTATTATTATTATTATTATTCAGAGTTTATGAAGAAATTATTTGACAATTTGGGAAAGCTACTTTCCAACTTTTAAGTGATAAGAGTAAATGGTTTAGAGGCCATGAGTTTAAATTCTTGAGGTAGATTTTTAAGACAGCCATCAATAAGAAGAGAAATGGCCTCCTCTATTGCTATCTACCTTTATTTATTTATTTATTTATTTATTTATACATACTTATACCTTGATAACTTCTTAAAATCTAGAAGACAGCAAGCCCAAGACATATATATAGCAAAAATAAATAAATCCAAATGGTGCTTCCTATCTAGGGCTGGCCCAAGATATTTTGGCACCTGAAGTGGACCCCTTGAAACTTTTTCTTGTAAGACCAATTGCAGTCGTCGTCAACAGGTTTACCACACCTATCAGCCAATCACCCATTCCCACCACCATTCTGAGTAATACCCCGCCCCACTCTCCCACTATATATAAGGGTCTGGTGACTTGTGTTTCAGTGTATCTGAAGAAGTGTGCATGGACACAAAAGCTCATACCAATGACAAACTTAGTTGGTCTCTAAGGTGCTACTGGAAGGAATTTTTCTATTTTACAGTGGTACCTCTGGTTAAGAACTTAATTCGTTCTGGAGGTCCATTCTTAACCTGAAACTGTTCTTAACTTGAAGCACCACTTTAGCTAATGGGGCCTCGATTTCTGTTCTCATCCTGAAGCAAAGTTCTTAACCTGAGGTACTATTTCTGGGTTAGCAGAGTTTGTAACCTGAAGCATTTGTAACCTGAAGCATTTGTAACCCAAGGTACCACTGTATTTTATTTTATTTTACCATCACTTTAAAGCATCCTTTAATGGTGTCCAAAGTAGCTTCAGTTTACGTCATCATAGAGCTCACCCTGCTATGGAAAATCTTCAATAATGTCCATACTATAAGCATCATTCGTAGCCATCACTTGGGGGGGAGTCAACTGAAATACCGTCTTTGGAGAACATGTAACCAACAAAATCCAAAATGTGTTTTTTGAACTCACATTTGCTTTGGTTTAGTGTTAAGTTCTCCTCATCCAACCATTTTAAGACTGCTTCAAGTCAATTATCATGGTCCTCTGATGTGATTCCAAATACCAAAATGTCATCACTTAGATTAAGAATTCCTGGGAATTCTCAGCTAGAAATTCATGTATGACATTCTGAAATGTTTCTGCAGCAGAAGCAATTCCAAAATGGAAGTGCTTATAATGATGGAGACTGAGTTGAAAAGTTTGTTACGTGCCTAGATTCTGGATGGAGCTCCAGCTGATGATAGTCAGCTGTGCAGTCAAGTTAGGAATATACCTGAATGAGCCTCTCCACCCCCATTGTTCAGCCCAGACTCTGAGGCCCAGCTCCGAGGGCCTTCTGGCGGTTCCCTCACTGCGAGAAGTGAGGTTACAGGGAACCAGGCAGAGGGCCTTCTCGGTAGTGCCACCCAGCCTGTGGAACGCCCTCCCATCAGATGTCAAGGAAATAAACAACTACTTGACTTTTAGAAAACATCTAAACATCTGCTTAGGGAAGTTTTTAATGTTTGATGTTTTGTCATGTTTTCGATATTCTATTGGGAGCCACCCAGAGTGACTGGGGAAACCCAGCCAAATGGGCAGAGTATAAATAATAAGTTGTTGTTGTTGTTGTTGTTGTTGTTGTTGTTCATTCAAGTCTGCAACAATTTAATCTACAGTAGGAATAATGTGTCTCTCTCGGTGACTAGACAAATCAGGATTTTACCTGGTTGCTTTGGTTTTTGGACCACTACTATTGAAGAGACGCTGAGGTAAGACCTTGTACTCAGTATTGTCAAACTCTTCTGGAAGTTTTTATTTTCCTTCTGCTAGTTCTCCAATGCAGAAGGGCAGTGGCAGACTTTGGGCTCTCAGATTTTAGTAGCACCCTGGGTGGCACTAACATTCAGCACACACACACCCCGCCTCTCACCACTGCAGTGTGGCGCCCAGTGCAGCCACACCAGTCATGCTACCTTAAAACTGTATCTGAGAAGGGTATATGTCTTTGTGACAGCCTCAGTGTCTAATCAGTGTCATGAATGCGAGGTTTTGCTTGCTTGCTTTGCTTGCTTTTTAGCTTTTTAGTTCCTTTAAACCAGGGTCCCCAAACTAAGGCCCGGGGGCCGGATGCGGCCCAATCGCCTTCTAAATCCGGCCCGCGGACAGTCCGGGAATCAGCATGTTTTTACATGAGTAGAATGTGTCCTTTCATTTAAAATGCATCTCTGGGTTATTTGTGGGGTCTGCCTGGTGTTTTTATATGAGTAGAATGTGTCCTTTTATTTAAAATGCACCTCTGGCTTATTTGTGGGGCATAGGAATTCGTTCATATTATTTTTCAAAATATAGTCCGGCCCCCCACAAGGTCTGAGGGACAGTGGACCGGCCCCCTGTTGAAAAAGTTTGCTGACCCCTGAACACTTCTTGATGAGTTTGGAGAGTTTGAGTCAGTTTGTCAACATATATTTCTTGGGCCATCTTAACCAGTCCTAGCACACTGGCTGTTGTAACTAAGCAATGCATCAGTGCCATCAGCTGCCACATACACTGAATTTGTCTCTGAAGGTGGGCTCAGAACATGCCACATGCTGATAATGGCTCTGGACTAGTGGTAGCTTCTGAGGGGATGCATCATAAGCACACTGAGCCCTCATGTTTACAGTTGAGGCCAGTGTCAGTGAAAACTTCAGTCTTATGCCCCTGTATGAAAATATGGCAATGTGTCAGGAAGTTCTGTTTGGAAGCACTTGTTTGCGTGGAGCACACAATGTAAACATATTTGTCCTCTTCTTGTGGAGGTTCAGCCTGAAAATCATTTGCTTGCTTTTTGGTTGTGTGGTGCAAACTGTGATGAAATGCAGAAACTTAGAGAAGATTGGGAAAGGTTGTGGAAGAAGAATATGAAGTTTATTGCTTGTAATGTGTTAAAAGAGAATATGATGAAGATGATGTATAGATGGTATCTTACACCAGTAAAACTGGCTAAGATCTACCATAAACAAGATAACAAATGTTGGAAATGTAAGAAAGTGGAAGGAACCTTTTACCATATGTGGTGGACATGCCCCCAAGTAAAGAGCTTCTGGGATAAGATTTAGAATGAGTTGAAGAAAGTCTTTAAAAACACGTTTATTAAGAAAGCAGAAGCTTCTTTACTTGGAATAATAAGAGAGGAATTACCTAAGAAAGACATTACTTTTTTTCTGTATGCCAGAACAGCAGCTAGAATGGTATTAGCAAGGAACTGGAAAACTGAAGACATACCGATGGTGGACATAGCTGCCAAGTTTTCCCTTTTCTCACGAGGAAGCCTATTCAGCATAAGGGAATTTCCCTTTAAAAAAGGGATAACTTGGCAGCTATGATGGTGGATGATTGGCAGATGAAGCTGATAGAATATATGGAACTGTCTGAATTGACGAGGAGACTCCGGGACCAGGGGGAAGAATCAGTGGAAGAAGATTGGAAGAAATTTAAAGTTTATTTAGAGAAGAATTATAAGATTAGTAATACCTAATAAAGAATTTGGAAGTAAAAGGAGGTTGCAGAAGTAAGATAGATATATGTATTATGTGTTAAGATTTAGTCATACGATATGATGTTACTATGCTCTTAAGATTAAAATTATATTAAGAGATTTTGGAAATTATGGATCGAGAAGGGATTAAGAGTATTATTTAGATTAGATAATTATGAAAAAGACTGGTATTAAGAGAAAGTGCTAAGTAAGTGATATATAGAAATGTAGATGGGAGGGAAAGGAGGAAGTCGATAAAGATACGGAATAATAAGATTGAGTAAAAGTGTAGCTGTTTTTGTAGTTGTGTATTGTCATTTATTATGTTTTTTGTATATTGTATGCTATGTGTTTTTTTATGTTTTGCTATTATAAAAAAATTATAAAAAAGAAAGAAAGAAATGCAGAAACTTGAGTAGTTATTTCTTTTCCCCAAATTTGTGGGTGGGCAATTATCTCTGTGGGCATAGGATGCTCCAGAGTTGTAGCAGGTTACCTGAGCTGTCTTCAAAGAGTTTCACTGTGCTTTGGAAGATTGATTGTCACCTTGCAGATATGTCAGCTGCTTCTTGTTGGAATGGACCTAGAGTGCATGAGCTCCATTTCTCACTTTCTATGGTATGTCCTTTGGATAATGACAAATTATGTTGATTTTGGGGATAAGAAGAACATCATGAAACTGGAAGCCAAAGTAGATCTCTCAGCACAGGTGTAATATGCCCAAGTTATAGCATTCTGTACCACCATCAGCTTCCAATCAGTCCCAAGGGAAGCACCACATAGAATGCATTACAGTAGTCCAGTCATGAAGGTAAAGGTAAAGGTAAAGGGACCCCTGATCAGTAGGTATAGTCGTGACCGACTCTGGGGTTGCGGCACTCATCTCGCGTTATTGGCCGAGGGAGCCGGCGTACAGCTTCCAGGTCATGTGGCCAGCATGACAAAGCCGTTTCTGGCGAACCAGAGCAGCACATGGAAATGCTTTTGAACTGCTAGATTGGCAGGAGCTGGGACCGAGCAATGGGAGCTCACCCCGTCACAGTAATTCGAACCACCGACCTTCTGATCGGCAAACCCTAGGCTCTGTGGTTTAACCCACAGCGCCACCCACGTCCCATAGTGAAGTTACCAATGCATGAATCACAGTGGCTAAATGCTCTCTGCTTTTTCCATGATACAGGACATCAGAGCATGTCTATAGGTAATTTCTACCTTTTTTACTTGTATACTATTTGATATGTTTTCTTTATTGTTTATGACTACTTTTGTTAGATTTGTAATTATGTAATTTTCACATTACATAATTTTTCACATTGTAAGCTGCCTTTGAGGAAAGGCAGCATACAAAAAAAAAAGGTGAATGGATGGATGTTATTTGGGAGAACCATACCATGAAAGGGGAAATAATAGAGGGATAAGGACTGGAAAGATATAAAGACTGACGTGAAGCAGAGTTTGGGGGAGTGGAGTTGTTGCCATGGATTGCTGGAGTAGGAACAGGATTAGAGGCAGCTGGAGAAGGTAGCCAGACAAAGCAGAAAAGGGACAGTGCAGAGGAAGCAAACAAGAGATGGAACAGGATGGAGTGGAGCAGATGTTTGAGAGTACAGTATGATGGTGCCATAAACTCTCTCAGTAAAGATGAGAGTGCAGTAATGTGACCAGGTTTGGGGTGTTTTAAAACTGAGGCACTCACTGTCAGTAACACTTAACAGTGTTTATTAATATCCAGCAGCAAGGACTTTTAATAATGTAGAAGGAAAACCTGTGACCATGTATCACTCAACCAGAGGATCAAAGGCATGTTTGAAACAAAATTCAATTTTATTTGAACACACTTGATGGGGGTTAAAGCTTAATGGTTACTTTCATAAGGCACATCACTTTGTTTCAGTCAGATCACTTTACCAAAGAAATTAAGAATTTTGCATAAAACTTCAATTTAAACCTGTTCTGTTTAAGCTAAGTCTTCCTAGAATGGCTATTTGTACTACTAAACCAGGCATGTCCAACAGATAGATCGTGATCTACCGGTAGATCACTGGACGTCTGTGGTAGATCACTGGTAGATCACTGGCTCCCCCCAAAGAAGCTCAACAACTTTGGATTCCCCTAAAAAAATGCTCAACATTTTAGCCCTTCTCACACACACACACACCAAAACAGGGCTTTCCTCCCACCTCAGAAAAGCTCAACAACTCTGACCTGAACCCCTAAAAAATGGGCCTTCCTCCTTCCTAAGAAATCTCAACAACTTTGACCTGAACCCCCCAAAAGGGGGTAGATCACTGACAGTTTTTAACTCTGTGAGTAGATTGCAGTCTCTTTGGAGTTGGCCACCCCTGTACTAAGCTATTAAACACTTTCAACCCCTTCTAGGATCTTTTCATTCCCCTCAGTGAGACGATATTGGTTTTCCTGCCTAGCAAACCACTAACCACCTAGCTAAACCCTGGCTAAACCCAGTTCAAGCCCCATCTCACAGTTTGTCAGGTTCTATCTTTTAACTCAACTCCCTCTTGATTGGATGATAATGACTCAAATAGGGGGTATCCCTGATGTAAAGGCTATCCCAATGCTACATTATTATTTTTAATGAACCCATATTTCCTCCTCCGTTGACTATTGTAACTACTGTAGTTATTTGAATAAGAGCTGAGGGAATAAGTATATATTATTATTACTTATATACCACCCTAATGCTATTAAGTACTTTCTTAAAATATACAATAAATAAGTCCCTGCCAAAACAGTTCAATATCTCCAACAAGGCATTGTAAGGGACACATTAAAGGGGAATAGGTGGCAAGAAATATTAAACTAGCGCGTGCTCAAACTTAGGATAGTAGAAGTACAAGTTTGTGTCCAAAAATATAAATATATTACCTTTGAATGTAACTCAGAACAGTTTAGCTTTTCCAACGTACGTTTTATAGATGCCTTTGAAGTCCTTTTTGCCGCAAGTGTGGTTTTTACCCCCATTAGGTAATTTAATAGGTAAGATCAACTTACTCTTTTGCCGCACCCTGCTCCCATTATACACTGCTACCATTAAAGCAGTTTGGGGTCATTGGTCATTATGGTTACAGTATTTTTGTGAAATCTATTCCTTGTTCATTTGACTATCCAGAAATATTTGCTTCTTTAATTGCTACAGTTTCGTTACATCTTGTTGTTGTTGTTGTTGTTTGTTCATTTAATTAATCCACAGAGAGAGTTCTGAACAAATTGCACAATGGATTTTCTTATTTTCTTTTCTATTTACAGGTGCAAGTGTGTAACAGAGTTGTTTAAGAGTGTGGAAAATGAAGTATAAGGGGAATGCAAATATGCATAAGCCTCATTGTCATTTAACCCATTTGGAGTGTAGGACAGCATAAAAGGCTGATCTTTTCCTTACAGTTTTACATAGGCGATGCTGCAAACTGAGCTTTTTCTTCTGCTCTAACCTTGGTAATAATGTGTTCAGTTAATCTGCAGTGTAGAGTCATCCCCCTCGAAAAGTAATTCACTTCTTTCTTTTTTTCTTTTTTAAAGGTGGAAAATAAATATGGTGCCGTAAAATTGTTGAGTAGAGGAATCTATCTGGACATTTCACAAAACATTTCATTATGCTGATAATTCCCAGAAGTGCTCTCGAGAGTGCTTTAAGCTGAGGATTACTGCACTGGATCTGATGGACTTTTTTTGTAGCCCCTTTAAAAGGCAGTGAACCGTTTTTCTATTTTATTTAAATAATGCCCCTTAAAATGGATTTTTAGAGGTATAATAACTCCTTAAGAGTCAGTTATGCTAAACAGTTTCTCTTGATAGAAATGTTGTAAAACTCGTTAACTGCACAATTTCAGATGCCGGCTTGGTGAACACTAACTGACATTTGAATGGTCGGAGTTTGTAAAATAAATTGAAATAGTTGTTGTATCACACAGCTAGCTGTGCACAAGCTGTAGGCCACGAGGGGCTTGAACCTGACAGAAAATTACTTCAAGATGAATGAAAAGTGCTTGTTTCTCTTTATTAGTTTTTGGAGAACAATGAAAATGTTGAATTGTTTACAGAAGGGCTGATTAAAAATGGTCAGTGAGGCCATGTCCCCACTGCTAACTGTTAGCCACCCCCCAGCCTCCCCCCCTTCTCCCCACCATATGCATCTTCTTATACCCATAATAGTCACACATCTGTGTGTGAAATGTGCTCATTTTGACATTCCTCTGCTGCTGCGAGCTGCTGAGGCCATTGTTAGGTAAAGGGCTGTTGTCAAGCCTAACAATCTGGTCATGCAATTTGCTGGACACCGCGGCAGAGAATAACCCACGATGAATTGCTTCAACCGCAAACAATGCTCAGTTCAATATTAGAATACAGAAGTATTCTTTGGCTTTGTGTCGTCCTGATCCTTGCAATATTTTGAAATATTCTATGCACACACACACAAATCTCTCTCTCTCTCTCTCTCTCTCTCTCTCTCTCTCTCTCTCTCTCTCTCTCTCTCTCTCTCTCTCTCTCTCTCTCTCTCTCTCTCTTCCTCTTCAGAAATGCATACCTACTGCCCAGAAAGAATATCATGGTAACCAAGCCTTACATGGTTGTTATTTCTAACATATGTTTTTGAATGGTGAAAAGAGAAATTGATACAAAGAGTTAAAGAGCGAGAGACACTTTTGTAACTCAAAATTCTTTTTTCTTTTTTCTTTTGGTATGTCTTCCACTCCAGGCACAGTGGGATGCTTCAAAGTGCTATCCAATATTCTGTCAAACTGTTTGGTCCAATTTCAGGGCAATTCAAGTCAAGACCCCTTTAGCACAGCTTTGCCTGTAATTTCTTTTACTAACACATATGGTATTGTTCAACAAATTATAAAAGTTTGGGAGTAATTAATATTCCCATGGGGTAAGAGAGCAGTGTAGTCCCTTTGAAGCTTCAAAAACATTTTTCATGATTCTGAGAGAGAGAGAGAGAGAGAGAGAGAGACGGAAATCACTTGTATTTACATGGTACTGTTTTTAAAAAGCCTCCCTCTCCTCCCCTCCCCTTCCAAATCCCTTCCCTCCCCCCCCTTCCCTTAAACACACACACCAAGAGAAATCACCCATTAACATGCAGGAGTATGAATGCTATTTGTGGCATTCTGTCACTATACATTGCGTACCGCCCCAATGTGAAAGCAGGATTTTCTTTTTTCTATCTGCAGAACATGCATTCCAGGGCCTATTATGTGTATAAACAATAGCATATGTAATTACCTTTCCAGGGTGGCAATTACTCTTCAGATTCAATGGCTAGAGTTAAAGTAAAAAAAAACAAAAATCTGTTCCCATTGCTCACAAAGCTGCCAACCTTTATGGATCAAATCTTGGTCATCGGTAGCACAGGACAAACCCTATCAATCCGGTATTTAAAACATCCATGGGGTAAGGAAGGGGTGGCACAGTCCACATTGCTTTGGGGACTTTGTTTCAAATGTGTTCATTTCAAGCCTTGCCTACCCATCAATTGCTTTATACAAGTCTCCTCATGGAAGAAGAAAAAACACACAGAGAGAGACATACACACAGCTTTTTCCTCAGCAATTCTGTAAGTATGAAAATTCCATGCCTGTCATGTCAACGTTGGTGGCTGGTGTAAAATGCTGACTTGCTTGACTTCCTTCAAGTTATGATGAGTTTTCTGGAGTAGGGGAAAGGAAATTGCATTTCTCCTCCACCTTTCCCTGCCTCCACCAGTCCCCCTCCCCCTCCAGCTGCCCAATATTATTCCATACGGCCTGCAAAGCTAAAATACTGAAGCACTTCAGGCTTTGATTTTCCTCAATTAATCATCACATAATCAACTAAACCTTTAATGACAGTTTAAAGTGTAACTAATCTGCAAATAATAATAATAATAATCCAGGATTCAGGACATTTGAAGAAAGTTGTGCAGCTGTGAAAGTTTATACATTTCTACAGAATTAAGTCCCATTGAGTTTGATGCTCCCATGAAGGTGAATATTGCAGGAATGGTGAACTTGTGGTCTTACGGATATTGTTGGGCTCAGGCTCGCATCAACCCCAGCCAGCATGGCCAATGGTCGGGCTGATGGCAATTGTAGTCCAACAAAATATGGAGGGCTGCAGGTTCCACAGCCCTGGAGTAGAGAATTGCATCCTAACACTGCAATTCTGTACACTCTTAAGAGCTTCTGAATCAGGCTAATGGCCTACCTAGTCTAGCATTGTGTTCTCACAGTGGCCAACCAGATGTCTGTGGGAAACCTGTTAGCAGGACCTGAGCACAAGACCACTCCACCTTACTGCAGTGTCCAGCAACAGGTATTCAGATGCGCTACTGCTTCCAACCATGAAGGCAGATAATGGTCATCATGTCTAGTAGCCATTGATAGCCTCATCCTCCATCAATCTATCTAATCCTCTTTTTAAATCATCCGAGTTGATGGCCATCACTATCTCTTGTGGGAGTGAGTTCCATTGTTTGCATTAAGAAGCCTTTTCCTTTATTTGCCTGAATTTTCCAACATTCAGCTTCATTACTACTTACCTGGTAGTAAACCCTGCTGCATTCAGTAGGGCGTGCGCCTTGAGTTCACATGCAATTGCTGAAATAAGCTCCCTCCCTTTGCCAAATTTGAAGGTCTTAAAGATCATTTTTGCTTCTGGTTGTCATCCAAAGCTAGCAGATCATTTGAAATTATACTTGATCTTCCTTCAGGAACCTCACAAAAGCACCTTCTCTGAGAGTTTGGAACAATCACTTAAAAGCCAGACAGTTAATTGATTAAAATAATTTATTAAGTTGACAGCCCCAACTCCCATTAATTTATGGGAAGGGGGCTTAAATCCAGTGCTGAACATTTAATAAAATCAAACATAAGAGTTTTCAACTGTACATGTAATACATATGTTTAATTTAATAGGATTACAGTTACTGTGGCTTCAGATGTGTCATTGATACAGGGGGAATGAAAAACATGCCTGGTACTTTTAATTCCTCTACATCTAACAACACTCTCTATGAGGGACTGGCATTGAAAACCACTCAGAAACTTTAAATGGTGCAGAACCCTGTCATTAATATCCTGAATGAGGCAATGTGCTGGGATCTTGTGAACCCGTTACCTGCCATTTCCACTCATGGGTTGACTGTGGGGCCAGCCTTGAACAGCATCTGGAAGCTACAACTGATACTGGATGCCATGGCCAGGTTGTTCAGATTGTTTACTGGATCTGACTACTGTGAACATATCATGACAAGGTTTTCCAAACTTTTTTACTAGCACCTAGCTTTTTTCCAAAGTGCTGGCTGAGGACCACCATCTCCAGCAGAAACCTATCCATAGATTAAGATATATTCAGATATTCTTCTCCAGATTTCTCTTCCTCAGCATGCAGCTTGCCTGGCACTTGGGCTGCTTCCAGATGACCTGTTTAGTGAGAACTCATCTTGATCAACTGTTTACTGAGCATTCATTTGTATTTGACCTGGGGGGGGGGCGCATGTTATATGGCTTCACATCAAGCAATTTCTATTGTATGCTTTCCAATGCATTTCCCATCACTTTCCTTACCACAAAAAGTCTCTCCAAAATTGGAAGCCGATTATGGAAGTTCAAGAGTGCCAAATCCACTTTAACTGCTCAACCTGGTCTGCATCTGAATCTCACCTGCAAAACAGCAACAACAGTTTATTATGGAAAAGGTTGTTGTATCAATAAAGAGCTCACCTTGAGCTTTTTGGAGGAACAGTGAGATTAAAATGTAATATATAACCATAATAATTTGGCAGCCTGTCCAAAGTACCTTTCACTCTGCCGTTTGGACAGCACAGCAGCATACAACTGAGATGATGGAAGACATCCCAGGGAAAGGAAGATACCTCTTTCCTTGAAACTGTCATGCAGATTATGTGGGAAACCAGCCACATGGACTACATAGTCCACACTCATCAGCTATGTGGATCAGTAAAGGCCAGTATCAGACCCTGTGCTTCGAAACAACAACAGGAAACAGCTGGTGAGGAGTTCTTTCAAGTCTACTGCCAGGATGAATCCAAAAACCTTGTCCCAAATACTTTTTGGCTCTTAAAAAAACATTTCCTAGTTATTATGGAACTTTGATGCCTTTAGCATAGAAGGAGGTGTGATCTGACCGCTGCAAATATTTCTGTTTTTCACTTGAGGGTGTTCTTCCTGCCTCCAGAGAAACAGCCTCTGTGAAAGTTTCCACAAGGCTCACAGTTCTTCTGTTGGAAAGCAAGCATCAGGCATTTACCGTATTTCCTGTGACATGAGTGCCTGCACCCCACCTCCTCAAGTCATTCTGTCCAGGCGACTCAGATTATGAGTTTTGACAAACCCCATAAACATGTCATTGTGGGGAAGATGGGTTGTAGTCATTGCTCAGTAGTCTTTCTTATTTACTACACAATGAATAATCTAGCACAAGGAAATACTATGAGAAGATGAAAGTAAGGTTAGTTAAACATTGAATTAACGGCTCTGTGCTTTATAAGATTGATAGCATCTAAGCTTAAGTTCAAAAGGACTGTGTAAATGTCATTCATTTACAGGTGCTGCTTGGTTGTTAGGACTGTTTTATTGTTCGTAATACTGCTGTCTGTAAAGATATGAGCTTTCCACACTGAAGTTAAAAAAATAGATTTTACATAAGTCACAAAGTGACTTCAGGAATTGACTTCTGTAAATATTCCTGTTTATCTTCACCTATGGCTCGTATGCACATTATAACTTTGCACAGAATTTGAACAGTCAACATGAGGGTGCATGAACTCCACCATGCACTTAATTAGAATTCCATTCACTTTATGGAAAAATCAAAGGGCAATGACAGAGCATCATTCTGCTACTTGTGTGTGCCTTCTGAGTTCACGCAACATTCATCTTGCTCTGGGGACTTTGATGATATATTTATATGAAAAAATAAAATAAAATATCTATATATATCTATATATGAAGGGTGGAAAACCTATGGTCCTTCAGTTGTTGTTGGATTACAACTTCTATCATGCCTGACAGTTGGTTATGCTGGCTATGGCTGATAGAAGATGGAGCCCAGCAACACTTAGAAGACTACAGGATCTAATGGCAGTTCACTGGCTTTGGCTGCAGTTGTTCTTGGTGGCAAGCTAAAGATATAACCAACTCTGCCTCTGTCCTTTAGCTTTTCAACAAGGGAGGGAAGATTGTTTGCCATCAAGGGACAGCTGCTTCCACCTGCCATGTCCCAAACTCCCCCACCTAGGAGCCTTCATAAGGGAACAACTGCCAGATGAACTGTGAGGGGGTTCTGAACTCTTGAGTCCAGGTGTAATGGTTGCAGGAGAGTTGCTAGTTACATACTTCCTAGCATTAGCTATAGAGCTACATTTGGATCTTAATTGGCCTGTTGATAAGCTTTATGCTCACTTAATCTTCTTTGATATATTCTACATAAACTATCATGAGCCTGTTGCCCTCCAGATGTTTTGGGCTACAACTCCCATCAGCCCCAGCCATCATGGCAATGGTCAGGGGCAATGGGAACTGTAGTCCAACAACATCTAGAATTGCATTCCTGCTCTTGGGAGAAGCAGAGAACAAGTTTTTGCTCTTTTCTATGTGACAGCCCCTCAAGTGAGATTTTGGAGTGCAGGGACCTCAGTCGTGTTTGGATCAGTAAGCATTTTCTTGACTATGATGTAGCAAATTAGAAAAGGTACTTAGACTCCAAACCAGACTTTTGAATTATATCCAAGACTATAGCAGTAGAGAAATAGATTAACTCCACAGATTAACTCACCAAGGAACATCGCATGTGTAGAACTGCATCAGCCCCGAGCAGAAGAAGGTGCAATTCTGTGTAAATAGATATCCCTCAAAAGATAGATGGAAATTATATACTAACCAACAATATTAATTATAATAAATGTGTTGGTTAGTCAGTTGGTTAAACTAACCCAATTCAATTGAACAAACAAATGGGCCTGAGTTGGCAGCCTTTTCAAAGAGTACCTCCAGCCTCTTTTATCCTGCCTGGTCATTAGAGCTGCTGCTAGAGCTGTTTCACTAGACTTTTCAGGTTTACCTGCCAGCTTTTCTGGAGTTCATGTCAAAGCTCCCCACTTCCCTTCGGTTTCACTGCTGCTATTAAAGTTTGAGCTGCACTTTGCTAAGTGTGGAGGCTTGCACTGAGCGGATCCACTGCCGATTATCATGCAAATCAGACTCCTCTGCTGGCTCCAAAGAGGCTCCCAGCTTTGCTACCCCCATTGATCCTTTCATTGTCAGAGGGATAAGGCTAACCCATCTCTTCTGACACCAGAAGCTACAAAGATAGGTTCCCGTGACAGTGATTGGTAGGAGGAAATGAATCTTTCATGTATGGCAGAAATATGGTTTGATTTAAGAAAAGAAAATAACCATATGTAATTGGGCTTCTGTCACTGTAAATTTTAATGGTAATCGTAACACTGAGGCTTCTGGAACCTTAAATTACAGCTTTCAGTGGCTTCCCACTGAATCTCTCTATTATTCTTCATAACTACTTTCTCAAAGCATGTGCACCATGACATCGATATCACAATTCACGTCTAAATTTGAAATTGACAACAGGGCTGGATGGTGTGCCCTTGCACTGAACATCAGAGGGACAAAAAGAAAGGATGCAATTTCCTAAGATGTAGCCACCTGTTTCTTAAAGTGCTGAGCTCTTGCATTTTTTAATGTCTTATGTTTTTATTGTCTTACATTTATATCCCACCTTTCTTCTATCATGGAACCCAATATGAATGTGGCCCCATATTTTGTCCCATTTAGGCACTGACCAGAAAGTATGTGCTTAGCTTCAGAAAGGGGGTAGCCTTCGGATCATACCCTGGGACCCTCTGGCAGACAACCCCCTTGTGGTCTTGTCTCAAAAACCAATAATCACTCCATACATTTTGCTATGTGTTAGCCTTGCTAATCTATGGAATCAGCTACCACAAGATGCCATGATGGTCACTACCTGAGATCACTTTCACAGGAAATTTTGACAAATTCATGGAGGATAAGGCTTGCAATGGCACTAACAACCTTGATCTAATCTAGTTCAGAACTGGGCTTTAATCTCCAGGAAAGGAACGATAGTCAGTGTGGACAAAGCATTTGGGGGATAACCCAGTATAAGGTTACGAGACGTCCCCATTTCCCAGGAACAGTCCCCGGATTTACAAAACAGTCCCCTGACGAAATCCATCTATTTAGTAGGAAGTTGAAAAGTGTCCCCGGATTCATTGAAAAAAAATCTGGTAAACTTAACTCAGTAACCCAGTGAAACTGGAATTTACCTCTGAGAATTGCTTCATATATATTTTTTTTTAAAAAACAGGTTTATGTAAAATATTTCATGTGTGCCCTTAAAAGTGAAGCATGGGCATATAATGTTTGTTTCTGGCCACACAGATTGTCCAGCTACCGGTACATGAAACAGGCAGCTCAGTTCAGTTGTACTTCATTGTCATAAACAAAATAAAAATAAAATAGAAAAATTTCCTTCCAGTAGCACCTTAGAGACCAACTAAGTTTGTCATAGGTATGAGCTTTCGTGTGCATGCACACTTCTTCAGATCCACTGAAACAGAAGTCACAAGACCCTTATATATAGTGGGAGGGTGGGGAGGGGTATTACTCAGAAGGGTGGTGGGAATAGGTGATTGGCTGATAGGTGTGGCAAACCTGTTGACGACTGTTAACGACTGCAATTGGTCTTACAGGGAAAAGCAAGGGGTGGGATGGCTAAAAATAGCTATACAAAAGCAAACATAGGTTCCCAATGTGTAATGAGTGATACAGTCCTGCAGTAAACGCTTCTGGGAGCCAGGGTGAGGGACAGTTTATTCAATCAACACATTCAAATGCTAAAAATTTCCCTGGACTCTCACTTCAGGTAGCAAGTATACAAGCATGGGTGGGTAGAGTATAGATATTGCATGTCTGATTGTTCCACTCTTGGGGGCGGGGGAGACTGCATGTAGAAAAGTTGCATTTCAGAGGATTGTTCTCTCTCCTCCCTGACATGCTCACCTTCTGTATGCCTGTTCACACATCCAGTGGTCCTCCATGCTCAGCTAAGAAATGGAATGAAACCATCTATGATATCACTGGTATGCTATGTAATAGGCCTCATTGATGCTGATTCCACATACCGTATTTTTCCATGTATAAGAATAGTTTTCCCCCCTAAAAAATAATGTCAAAAATTAGGGGGCGTCTTATACTCTGGGCCATCTCCCCCCATTTTCTTAAATCTGAGTCCCCAAAAATAGGGGGCATCTTATACAGTACGTGGGGGCATCTTATAGATGAAAATATGGTAATTTTGGCACTCCCAAAATATGGTGATCGTACATACCCTTGCATATATCTGGTGCTTTCAAACTTTCAAAATCCTATGTAGTTTACACTTTATTGATAGGTTTACAATTATGTACATTTTGCTGTGCAATACAAATGGCTGGCATGTTTCATGCTGTGTGGGGAAATAATGTATAAACTATCAATCAGCTGCTCAGTTGAAGCAGCAAAATCGCCAACTTCTTTATACAGCGACATATGCGAAGAAGAGACAGCATGCCCATACATGTACCTGTTCCAATATGCAAAAAGAGAAGGTGGCCTATGGGAAAATGTAATAGGCATGTTGCCCAAAAATATGGAGTTGGATGAGGAATAACCTAATTGCCCATTGCTCCTATTGAAATTGGATTAAAGCTAAACATCCTAATAATTGAAATGTGAACTAAGTACAATAAATTTCATTGAGTTCTATGGGGCTTACTCCCAGGCAAGCAGTTATAGGATCGCAGCCTTGGTCTGGATCCAACCGATGGTTCTGAAAAGAGCAGCCATATCATTTAATTCAGCCCTGAATGTACATGTTGTCTTTTAACTATTATTTTTTAAAAAAAAAACTTCCAATATACAATCAAAGCATTGTTCTATGAAGTCCATGCTCTATTTCTAGTGTCAGTTCATAACTAATTTCTTGAAAATCATGACAGGTGTGCAAAGTGTGCAAAACTTTAAACACAAGTACAAATATGTCATGAAGTGTGGGAGAGGGCATAAGGGATATGCCACTCATCACATTCAGGATGAGTTGACTTACTTTATCTCAATATGTTGATGGTATGCTAGTTTCATCCAGACTCTGATCCCAGAGAGTACCTGGCAATTTCACGTAGCCCTGAAAAACCAGTTGCCACTGATGGGTGAGAGCCAATTATCTGACTGGAGTAATAGAGGTTCTCTTAAAAAGTTAAGTATGGGACTGGCGGGTGCATGACAGATACCCATCCCTTGAACTCCTGTTATGGCTTTGCACATGTGCAACATTTGCAGCACTGCCATACTCTTAATCTTTTTACAGAAATGCATTTCTACTTTTTATGCGGGTACAGAAACTTTGCAATGGAAACAAAGTTCAAAACAACACAGATTGAAATCTGTAGTAGGTGGAATGAGCTGATGGTGTGATATTAGAAATCCATGAACTAACCATTTTCTCTTTATTAAATCAGATTTTGCAGTATTCGCTGAAAGCAAGAAACACTGAATTATATTTAAATAATCGTTCCATAAATACTGTGTGTTTTCACAGCAGTCACAAACTCTGGAATTTATGTGCTAATTACAGACCCCAAATCATCTCTATCCAGATTTGCAATTAAAACTGAAATATTTTCATATAATACAATTCCAGAGTTCGTAACAACATCAATGAGATGTACCAGTTATTATTTGCTTAGTACAGTTAAACATTTTGTGTTTTCCAAAACCATTGTTTCACTTTTTCTGTCCTTGGGCCTGCTGTTTTTACAGCTGGGAGTGGTTAGGATTTAGTGGCGATGTAATTTTGAAGGGCAAAAAAACAAGAACGAAATATTCTTACATGGCAATTCACATGTGGTAGAAATCAGTAGAAACCAATGATAACCAGAAGATGCACAGATTATTATTGTTTTTATAAAAAGAATCCTCACATAGCATTGACTTCTTAATATAATATTGCGGGCTGTTTTTTAAAAAATAAAATCCACATATTTTTAGAAGTATGGGCTGGCAGTAAAGAAGAGCTAGAATGCAAATTTAGGGAGAATGTTGAATAATTCAGTAGCTTGTTATGTGATTAGATCTGATTGGTTCCCTACTAAGATATTGCCCATAAAAATGATTTCCCATGGTAGCATTGGTCTCAGGATAGGAAGAGGATGGGGGGTTTATGATGTCCATTAAATGGGAGAACAAGGCTTACTTGAGCTAATAATATCATGGTTGCACAGAGTGATTGATGGTCTTTAAAAAGGCCCAGATTGGTTTCATCTTTCTTCAGATTTTATCACTGACTTGTTCTTAGTCATGTGCAATCACTAAGGCCAAGAGAGGTAACAAGTGTTTGATGTATGATACTTGCGCCACTTTTGTCAGAATTGCATTTATTCTTACACTGTACTCCTATAGAGAGAGATTCCACAGAAGATGGAAACATGAATCTGGACACAGGTGGAGGTGGTCAACATCCCCCAAAATTGATCAAACATTAACAACTTTTTTCTCCTTTCAGTGCAGCTGCTTTTAATATAAATTAAATGAACTAAGTGTATGAAGCCATCTATGTGTACCGCTTTTCAGCCTACTTATGCCTCTTTGAAAGAGCTTATCAGATTCTGTTCATTCCTATCTTTTGCGATTTGCAAAGGAGCACCAAATTCCCTTTATGGTCCTGTTTTTAAAGAGTGAACTATAACACGGACAAAATTTAATTTATCTGGCAGAGGCATGTAGGCAGCATGTTTACCAGCTTCTCATATACTACGCCTCTAGATGGATATCTTAATCTGTTACTGGAAACATTATTATCAGCATCACATTCATGGTAGACGGTGTATGCATGAACCACAAAATGTTTGGTGGGGGCTCTGATGGAAAGCGAGGGAGTGTGAGAAAGAGTCCTAAAAGGTTCACAAAATAGCTTTGTGCTATGTGAATAGCTTTCATTCTGAGATCCTTCAGTCATCCCTCTTTGTTCTACTGAGAAGACAAAGTGCCAAACCAATAGAATGTCAGATATCTATGACTTGGTTTGACCCAGTTTCAGTCTTGCATCCTGGCATGTTCATGCATGTGTCGTCGTAGATGCACATGCAACATTTGGTGCTATGCATATGTGCATATGGACAAAGTGTGTGTCCACATTAATTGGCACATAGGTCCCCTCCCTCGTGTTGATTTTATCCCATGTAGAGTTGAATGGCTTTCTGTTTTGACAATTTGAACACTGTCTCAAGATTGTTTAGCAAAATCAAGAGCAGTTCTTGGCAATTAATTTCTGCAGTCAATAGTATTCTCAAACTGGGCAACTCCCCTTGGAACTGGGAGCCACAACAGAAAAAGCCTGTGCAAGTGAAAGAGCAAGACAATTCATTAGACAATTCTGCAGCAGCTCAAAGTGGCGGGGGGGATGTCAGCCCCTGCTCCTGTGCTTCAATACTAATGAGAGTCATTGCATATTCATAACCCTAAATACAGTCAGCTTCTTATAAAAACTTTTGTCATTGAGGCTTCACGGCAAGAGCAAAGCATTGCACTCTTCGTGTCCTGGCACTTCCGCCAAGAGAGTGCAAGAGCAAGATTGATTGTTTTGCAACGCAGCTTGACAGGGAACTAAGAGATACTGCCCCAAGGGTCCTGAAACTAAGCTTAGTTTGATTACAAGGCTCCAAGTAATCAAAGAAACAAAAGAAGGGGGGAGTGGATTTTTTTTTTAAGATAAAGGAAGGCTCTAAAGATATAGCTTTCCTTATTGAGTGTTCAGAGTAATTATCTGTTAGCAGTTTAAAACAGTTCATATCAATTTTTATCACAGAGAAAGAAGAACAGTGATCTCCAGCAAAGTTGTTCCCATGTTGTAGGAACACCGCAGCATGTCTTAATAGATACAAATCTCTAAAACCATATGAAGTTTCCCGTCAATATCTATAGCAAAGATTAGGGAACTCAACCTGTCAGATATTAAAATCACTTCTGCCAAGCGCTGGGCTGCCCAGAATTCATTCACTCTTTGCAGGTTGCTTTTCCTTTGTTGTCAATGTCTTCCTTTTGTGCGGCACATCCTTATTAATATATTTATTAAATTTGCTTACCTGTCTTCCAATAAAATCCTGAGGGTGCACACAAGCATGCATACACACACAAACACACACACGCCATTGCTAACCTCTGACCCCACAATACCTGTCTGCCGGGGTAGCTATCAGCATCCCCTGGAGTCAAAGAAGGAAAGCGCCTCTTTCAGCACCCACTTTGAAAAAAAGGCCTTGAGCATTTTCTCACTCATAATGATGTCTTCAGCTGGAATGCCAGCACATTTCCACATCTCCTTGACAGGCGAACAGACTAGAAGATATACATAAAATTAAAATAGAATGGAATGGAATGTTAAAAGAAAGGTTTGCACTTCTGATTACATTCAGGCTTGTTGTAATTTTGTATTTAAAAAGGCAGTTTCCAAATGGATCTGCTAATACATGCAAAAGCTCTCTGTTGCTCAATAAAATGTCATAAAATATTAGTGGGAGGGGGATCTGAAATGTTAAACATCTTAGTCATATTTATACAGACTCAAAAAATAGAGGAATCCTGTAGTTATGATTGATTGAGGTAACTGATTAGCCGC
Organism: Zootoca vivipara; assembly: GCF_965207765.1. Taxonomy (NCBI): domain Eukaryota; kingdom Metazoa; phylum Chordata; class Lepidosauria; order Squamata; family Lacertidae; genus Zootoca; species Zootoca vivipara. The sequence goes on along the minus strand of NC_142593.1, from coordinate 27,190,516 downwards.
AGATATTATAAGTGTTGAGACTAAATTATCAGCCGTATCAGTCTGATTGCAGTAAAACATGAAAACATTGACTTTTGTCTAGTTAGAGAAATTTATTTTTCCCTGAATGACAATCCTTTAAGTAGAAACCAGGCAGTCTGCCAGCTCTCCATGTCATACACTGAAGTTTGCAAAGGCAGGCTGTATTTTCAACTGTTTGTCTGAGCTCAATGAACAGTCCTCAGGACTTTTACAGTTTCACAATAAACGTATCTCTGCAGATGCTGCTTCAAGCTTCCTTAAGCTGTGTGAAGGACAGTCTCTGCACGTTTGGGATAAATGAAATTAGAAATTGAATGGTAACGATAGTCTACATGGAGTTAAGTCTTTGGTGAAATATTTCTTTTAAAAGAAACAGTAAGCCACTTTAGAGCACGGCTTTCTGTGGAAGCTCAATTAATATGTTTAACAAGATTGAAGTAAATGTCCACCATAACTGTCAGCAGTGTGGCAGCTTTCAAAAACAGCTTTTGCTCCCATAATTTTCTTTTAAGATCAGCCACCATCACTTCCTGCCACATGAGGAGTATAAAACCCAGGACCTGACCCAAATATGTTTAAAATATAACTTGCCCAAATATGATTTGCCCAGCATTGAACTTGGAGGTCTCTGAAACTTCCTCCTTTAAAAGGTATGAATCTGATTATCTCGTTAACACTCACTCTTACTGCAAGATACAAATGGGGTCTCTCTCTCTCTCTCTCTCTCTCTTGCCCCCAGTTGGCACATAGTGAAGACATCTGGTTATTTTCCCCCAAAGTCATGATTTGGTAGTATAAGTGTTTGTTTCGATGGGGGGGGAAGCAACATCAACTTTAGCTGCAAATTTATGGAATGCTTGTAGATCACAGGTATTATTCCTTTTATTACAATAAGTTTAAAAAACCCTACTGACAAAATGTGTAGTGTTCAAACTTTGTATCTTATTAGTAAATTCAGGAGCAGGGAAATGTGGTATATATAACCATATGAATTAATGCATGATTAAAGCTACCTACCTAAAATAAAAGGAATCCAATATGAATCATATTTTCTGTTCTGACTGATGTAAAGGAAAATACTTGGTTTGGTTCAAAAACAAGTTCAGTTGCAAGCTTTTTCTCTGAATTTCACAAGGGGATTCATGACATTATTAATGAAAGCAGTCTGAAACACAGGAAGTTTCTAGACAAGTAATATCGGTCTCACTTAAAGCCACAAAAGAGGAAACCCAAAGGGAGGTCAGAATGCCAGGATGGCATGCTGTCTTCAACTTCTGTTGTTGTGTCTATTTCCCTAAAAACCTATTAGAGGTTGTGTTCAAAAATAAACAGCATTCCTGTTCTTTAAAAGCTGGAGACGATTTGCTAAAATGTATATTAATAACAGTCTGTCATCTCATCAATGTTTTGTTAACCATAAATGGAAATCTAAAAGTACAAATTAGTACTGGAAAGGAAAAGTTGGAAAGCCATACTAGCTACCAGAAAATATATGTTAGGATGCCATATAGCTTTGTAACCTAAGGTACTCCTACTTTGATATTTAAAAGGCATTTTCTCAGAAAATGATCTAGAAGTGATAACTACTCTTATCACTGGTGCTAAACTCTTAGCTATGACAGCTAAATGGAACTTCTATGTTCGGAGGCAACATGTCTCAGAATAAACACCACTAAGATTCAGACAAAAAAAGGGAAAGTGGTACCTTCATATTCTGCTTGTGGGTTTCCAAGAAGTTTCTGGTTGGCCACCCTGTTGAGCAGGACACTGCTGGACTAGATGGTCCTTTGGTTTTGATCTAGAAGGGCTCTTCTCTGTTTAATGTTGAATAAATGAGAATCCTCTCTTGCGGTTATTTACGGTAATTTTTATCACAGTATTCCAAATCCAGAATTCCTTTCCAGAAGAAATCTTCTTCTGCCCATTCTAGCTAGCACACTCTCATCTTATCCCTCCTCTCCCTAAGGTGAATAAGGAAAGAGAATAAACAAGCAGGTGACATCAATTCTAAATTCAAGAGAATGACTGATGGTTCAAAACATAGCAGCCACTGTGTGGTCTTGGGTTAGGGATTTTGGGGGGTTGTTCTTTCAAAGAGATGCTCATTACATGGAAAAGCCCAGGCATAGCAGTTAATGATTTTGTCCTTAGGAGTGGATATAACCACTTCCGTTTAAAAAAAAAAACACCTAACATTTTGAAAACTGACTTTTGTTCTTGTACACAAGTAGCTTATGGTTCCAACTAGAAAAAGTCAGTTTTTCTAAGCCTCAAACACACAGCCTGTATAAATATGTAAATGCCAACTAAATTAAATTTGTTTATGATCTAATTTGCAACACTTCCTATACTGAGATACATTGTGTCATATTTATATAAGAATCTACCAAATGTTCAATATTTATATAAGAATCAGTGGATTAAAACAGCATGATTGTATACATATATCTGTTCTGCAATGGGTTCAACAGGCATGCACACATGGCCGGCTCAAGTCATTTTTCTGCCCCCATTCCGTATAAGAACTAAACAAACTACATGGGTAATTGAATGATACCAGGAATTAAATGGTGCCAGCCTTGGTGCTGGCATAGTTTATTTCCCTCCTGTTTTTTTTTCCAATGGGGGAGGAGGAATAATAATGAGAAAAGGATGGAAAAGCAAACAATTACTTCTCCACCCTCACTTCCACCCTGACAGCAAGGGCCTAACAGAGTATTGAAGGAGGCTGTTTAACCACCAGTTCTGACCTCGCCCCAAAAGCTGTAATATTTTGCATGATTTCCATTTTTGTATGTGTGCCATACACTTAGGTTTCTTCCTCTGAAAATGCTGGTGAACATTTTCAGATATTAACCTGGAGGAAAAAAATCAGGAGATTATGTAGGCTACATCTGCATGTTTTGGATAGCATGGATATTCCACACTGTCAGTTCAGGGGATGTTCGGTGTTCAAAGCTAGCAACAAAGGCTTCTGATGAAGTCACGGAAGCATGATCCCTGCTTAGACAACATATCCCTTTTGACCCAGCATGGACAGGGAGAGCAGAATTGCATGTGCTCTCCTCCCCATGCATACTCAGCACAACTTGAGCTGTGTACAAGTCTGTCGTGTACAAGTTGTATGCATGTTGGCTCTGTTCAAAAGTGATGGTAAATGCACAAAGGGGCAGCCCCCATAAGCACAATTTAGTTCTGCCCAACTAAACAATGTTTGAACAGGGCTATGGGTGTGTGAATAATTTAAACATGTTAAAGAAGGAGGATGCTTCAAGAGAAACTGGACTTCTAATATACACTATGGCCAGTGCTTTTTTTATGGGGGAATGCAAGGGTATGCATATCCCTAAACATTTTGTGAACCTAAGTTTGGCCTCATTGAGAGGGGCATTATTTCAATATGAGTAGGGAGGTGAGAGTACCCCTATACGTTTTTTAAGGGGGGGAAAGCACTGACTATGGCCAATCATTACTGTAAAGCAAATCTTTGTCCATCTGACTATACATATATTTGGAACGAGGTTGGGAAGCTCTCCGTTTCCCCAGGTATGAAAACAATCATCAGAACTGGCCCCTATGACAGATGTGCAGACTAACTATACTATTTCAAATAGACTGGGATATTTTTATCTGAACAGAGCTGGATACAATACGCCTCAGATGTGCAAATTGTTCATAAACTCTCCAGTAATTTCATCCCATGGATAGCAAGTACTTGTGCTTGCTTATGGAGAAACACAACCAAAATAAACAAACATAGACTCTTTATGAGGTGCTGAGCCTTCCTCCCCATAAAGGTTGTATACATTAAGTGCACAAATGTCCAACAGCCGTAATAGTAGAAGGGAGGGAAATCAGTTTTGCTTTTCTACTTCTTTTTCACTTACTTGGTATTAACTTAATGGTATGTGACACTCCTATCAGTGCAGCGCAATAAAAATGAAATGGTGCCCAATGTGCATAGACACCATGAAAATCTCAATGACAACAGCGACAACAAAAATTATATGTCCTCTTTCCTTTCCTTTCCTTTCCTTTCCTTTGCTCTTTGTATTTACTTGAGAATATGAGGGTTGGCTCTCAGCACACCACAATAAAAGTAAAACTGGTGGTCAAAGTGCCAAGAAAGAAAGGCAAATAAAACCCCACTGTTTTGCATCATGCAAGGAGATGCAATTCTGATCACAGAATATCACTTATGAGAAGTGAGAACAGCTAAAATCTTCACTGCTAGTTATTTTAAAACCACTATTCAAGCATTAAAAACCAAGTTTTAAAAGAGGGTTTTTAATATACTACACTTATTGTGTTTATACTTTTAACAAAATGAATGTTTTTACTTTATAGCGAAATTTCTCATAAAAATAAAATATACAATCATTTTATAGGATAATAGGCAAGCAGACATCTGCATGCAACATTTCCCTCATTAGATGTTATCATGTTAGCATATTTTTATGACGTTGCTGCAAAATACAATGTGCTGATTTGTAACCTCCTTAAAATATATGTTTTCAAATCTTTAAACTGTGTTTGGGGGGATTGTTTCATTGTTTTACAATGAGCAGTAAGAATCCTGAGGATTAATTATACCAAGACCATCATGTGAACCAAAAGTCCTATATGTGTTACACCAGCTCTTCTCAGATCCCAGCTGCAATTTCAAAAGTGCATTAAGAGCCGCAAATATATTAAGTATACATGTGTAGATGTGAGAACTATTGGTCTGATATAGGCTGACATAGATAGCAACAGCTGCAATCAGATACAGATTCAAGTATGCTTGCTCCCAATGGGCAGAAGACCATTTAACTGGACTGTGGCCAATGTATGCAAATATCCCTCCTTTTTATTCAAATCACTATACAAAGCATAGTTGCCATCAGCTCTACAGTCCTTCGACATGCTGGGCATGCACCATGAACTGACATCAATAGCATGTTTGAAACGGTCCAATGGGGTGAGGTACGAGACATCACTTGTTGTGCTGCTCATACCTAAAGTTTTTATTACTTCTGTGTGCCCCAACATTCCTGTAGCAGGGGGCAAAATGACCACAGAGGCATATTTAGGGGAGCATGACCGGTTCGGCTGCACTGGGCATGCAGCCTTGAGGGTGTCACAACTGTGCTTTAGAATGGAGCATGAGAGGTGGGAGGCACTAAATTTTGACATTGCACAGGGCACTACTGAAATTTGAGACCCCAAGGTCTCTGATGACCAGGAGAGCAAGGAAGTTATTGGCAAATTTTAGATTTAGCATCTACAGATTGCACATCACATGCTTCCAGTATGCCAAATCGAAATGTCTCAATTGTTTTCCTAACAGAACTATTGTTGCTGGTGATGCAAAAAAGGAAATCGCTTATCAATGACTCTTGAAAGGTGCCCCAAAACACCAGCACGACACATGCTATTAACATTAGGGAAATCTAGCTCTAGAGATTAGTTCTACCTGCTGGAAATTATTTAGCTAAAACTGATGCTTTCCTTTGATATTTCCATGCAAAGAGTGATAAATGGGATCCGTTAACTCTTTCAGACATATTCCCCATAACGAAGGTGACAGGAATGCAAAACTGACATTTGAATTTGAATTAAGGCCTTCTACGAATCTACGAATCTATGATTCTAGCACACACTTACCAGATTGTCTGAAATATAGGCTACAGACCTATATCATGCTGTGCTGGTGACACGGCTTTTTGGCATTCTGCTGCTAGATGCAACTCCAGGACCAGCCACTAGCCCAGCAACATACAGCAACAAATACTGCTATTGTTGCAAATTGTTCTGTATTAGAATTCCCAACCAAACCCAGCAGTGTTGCACAGAATAATTAAGAGTACAATGAGGATGCCAGTGCAGACATGTCAAGACTCACCAACAGCATTTCTATACAGCATTCTCACAGACATTTGGCTACCATAATGACACTAAGTCTAGTGCAATCTTGAATTTAATCCTTTGCTCCTAGCAAATACCATAGAGTAGGCATGTCCAACAGGTAGATCACTGGACGTCTGTGGTAGATCACTGGCTCCCCGCAAAGAAGCTGAACAACTGTGGCGCCCCTAAAGAAAGCTCGACATTTTATCTCCTCCCTGAAAAAACTCAAAACTTTTACCCGAACCCCCCAAAAATGGGCCTTCCTCTTTCCTAAAAAGGAAGTTTGGAGTTGGCCACCCCTGCCATAGAGTGTATGGTGCAATGGCTTTCTTTCTGGTAAGAAAGATCTTGGGTCTCCCCAACGGGACCATCCCCGCCCTACTAAGAATGGAACTGAGACTGCCATCTATTGTGGCAAGAGCTCACATCAGGATAATCACTTATTATAGATCTCTTGCAGAAGCCCCCAACTCGCTTCTTGCCAAACAAGCCTTTCTAGCCTTTACTGGCAGCCGCATTTGGTCAAAAGACATGGAGGCCATCTGTGAACGCTATTCCCTCCCAGCTTTCTCCGCTCTGATCGCTTGGGACAATGATGAAATTCGTAAATGGATTCTAGATAGGGACGAAGCGCTGGACCTGGACCTATCTAATGCGGCCAACCTATCCACGTGGTATCCTTGCGTGAAGGCAGTAAGAACTATGGCTCACTATTTGAGCGACCTGACAAACCCTTCACAAAGAAGGGCCTTCACACTTGCTCGCTTCCATTCCATTCCCACAGCATTTTTACAGGGTATATTTTCCAACACTCCCCCCGATCTCCAACTATGCCCATGCAACAAGGGAAAGATAGAGGATTTTATCCATTTTTTCTTTCACTGCCCCCTATACGACACAATAAAACCAAGGCGCCTCATACTAATTCCTTCGCTTATCGCCTTGGAAGATGACCGCACGGAATTTCTTTCTTTTTTTAAATAATTTTTATTGAATTTTTTTTTACAAACAAGACAAACAAACAAAACATACAATGTAAAATTTTTCACATGAAATTTCTATTGGTGGACGCTAACCCCAGGGTTACCCGCGGAGTGTCCATTTATATCTTGCAGGCCCTGAAACTCAGAGCTCTCTCGACTGGCTAATTTTCTCTAGACGCGGATTTCACTAAACATTCTCCAATGGACAAAACACACACGATGCATTCTAGTTTTTACCAAATTCTGTTTTATATCACATGTTTTTTATATCTGATGTTTTTTAAGTGTTTTCGATACATGCTCTGTATAATAGAGGTAGGTTACCGCTAGAATTTTTAAATGTTTTTTATGTTTTATATGTTATGTGCTATGGCCAACCGGCTAATGCAATAAAAATTTTGATATGATTTGCAATGGCCACACTGCCATATTTGCCAGGCACAAGAAACAGATTTGCACACATATATCCAAATCAGGCACCCCCAAACTTCAGCCCTCCAGATGTTTTGGACTACAATTCCCATCATCCCTGACAACTGGTCCTGTTAGCTAGGGATCATGGGAGTTGTAGGCCAAAACATCTGGAGGGCCGTAGTTTGGGGATGCCTGATCCAAATCATATTTACATGATCAGGCTGCTCCAAGAGCACTGTCCAGTGGATTTCTTGATCCGGGAATGAAAGGAAGATCCAGCTTTACAAAGTACGATTTGGATAAGGTAGTCAAGTCTTGCGGTTTATTGTCTATTTGGTGACATAATGTCATGCTTCCTACAACTACTCTTGGAAATTGTTAAATGTTGGTTGCACTACCATATAAACTTTCATGGCAGTTTTCCTGCTGAGCTTAGGAAACCTATTTCCAATAATTATGCATAGGACTGGGCTGCAAGTTATCGATATTAATTCTAAAACACACTGAACATTAAGGGAGTAAATAAAGCTCAGGTAATCATTAACAAAATTGGGTTGGAATTAATATGAGCAAAAATTCAAGGAATTGTCCACGAGTGCAACCATCATTGTGCAATGCAAACATCTGTATTTGCTGTACTGACATACCATAAATCAAAGTGTTAGAAGAGTTACTGATCAGCATGAAAGAATTCCTATTAAAGCTACATATGTTGCTGGAATGCTGTCAAACCACTCTCAAAATGCATGGCAACATACCAGATTGTTAGGCCAGAGATGTCTTAAAAACCTGTCTCTGAACTGGACAATCTGCATGAAGTCCTGGTTCAGAAAGTACTTTTCTGCTCTATTGGCTATGATTCAGAGTGGAATGAATCCCTCAAGCCACCATTTCTTTCATCTGGGTTTGGTCAAACTATTACACTTCTAAGCTCCAGGTGCCAAAATATGAATATATATCTGAGAAATTCCTTTTTTTCTCTCTCTCTGCAAAACTTTAAATCCAGCAACAAAGGAATTTAATGGGGAAGTTTCTTTCTGAAGAGAATTCCACCCCAGCTTTCTGCAGCTCTGCTGTTTGGATAAAAATGATTGGAAATCATCACTCCAGTCATTTAAATAATCTGTTAAAAAGCTATTAGGTTTCCCTAATGCCTAGTCATTTTTAAATGGCTCTCAATTTGATTCATGAACAATACACGGCCAGTACATGATTCATGTGACCAATCACTTAGCAAAAATGCAATTTTTATTAAGAGCCTCTTCAAGAAACTGATATCATATGGGGGTGAAATCCATTGCATCTTGTAGCATTTCGACACAATTTTTCAAATGGTTATGCCTCGAGGGTCAACTTTTCATGAACCAAAGTTGGCAGAAAAGTTAGAATTGGTAGAGAAGATCAAGGAGCCCAAAGGAGCGGGAAGATGTGGTGCAGATAATTGTGAAAATTGTGCTCCAGTTCAAGTGCTTTTGAAGCTTTGTAAAGACATTGAGCTATCAGTGCATCTCAAATTTTATTGTAATCAGAGCTCATTCTGCAGTCATTAGAGGTGTGTACACATGTAAATGGCAGTGGCTACTTAGTTATGAATACTTGGAAGCCCTCAATGAGACAAATGCATTCTAGCCCTGCTATTGAGACAGCATGTGTTTGCTTAATCAATATGATAAAGAGGAGATGCTAGACTGACCATGTACTCATATCAATTACATAAAGGTACATATTTGCAAATATGTGCAAAGGTGTGGAATTAGCTTGCATTGACCTTAGGGATTCAGGGAACACAAGACAACTGGGAGCTAAACTGGTTAAGAGAATGAGCTGTGGTGGCCCTGATTCAAATCTCATCTCTTCAATAAGCTTTCTGGCTGGTCATAGGCAAGCAAGGGCATACCTAGGGGGTTGATTGAGTTGGCCCCCAGCCAAGGGTGCAGGCCTGTAGGGGCACAGAAATCACACCTCTCCACTTTGGCTTGGAGCGGCTAGGAACCCACCCGTCCATCTGCGCACTCCCTGAGCTGCTCCTCTGCTGTTCTGGGCAGCCAGGCGAAGGGACAGGGGAGGAAATACATCTCCTTTTCAAGGGCACAGTGGATGGGGAGTACTGATACAGCTGCTTGCCAAGGACGCAAGGGAGCCTAGGTACACCTTTATTAAGACAAGCCATATTTGTCAACTCCCAGCCAACATCTAACACAGGAATAAAAGGTACATGTCTAAGTTGTTGGAAGGATAGCTAAATTAATGTTTGTGAAACTCTAAACACTTCAGGACAGTGCTATATGAAAACTTTATTGTTAAAATGTTGGGCTGGGTACATCTGCACAAAGTTTTAGTGGACCAAAGTTTACCCAACAACTGCTACCCCTCTGTTCTGAGTGCTAGATATAAATTGATCTCAGGCACCTGGTGGAGTTTACTGTTGCAGCACCCTGGAATAAGTGTCTGTGGGGGGTGGGAATGGTTCTTCTCGACATTTCACAAAACAATCATGGAGATTTGTTAGTCACTTTTCAAAATCACTAATGTGGTTAAAGAAATGTTTCATGTTTAGGATTAAAAGTATTCTTACAGGTAAGGCATAAGAGATATTGGATCATGCAACTCAGCGTATCAGATCTGCTCATAGAAACATTTTAATTTATCTTAAAGCATGTAAGATTCTAAGTAAAAGTTTATGACGCTTCATTATAAAATGTAAAAGTGATATGGAAAACAATACACTAAAATCCTAAACATGTTAGGAATAAATCCTTCTAAGGTCCATGGGGCGTACTCCCTTCTGTTCACTTCCCTTACCTAGGAGTAAGCCCCATTGAACTCAATAAGACTTACTTCTGAGTAGACATGCATAGGATTGTGGCTGTTAATACAGTTATGGCAGCAGTCCTAAGCATATTTACCTGAAAATGTCTCATTGCATTTAGATGGGTGCTATGTAAACATACTTAGGGTGGGAATGTGGGTTGTGCCGTCCCTCATACAGAACAGAAAGCAACACATAGCAATATTAAGCAGAAGTGATCTCCTGAAATTTCTTGCTTCAGTAGAATTCATTTTATGCACTTTAAGGGGCTACTAAGCGAAAGTTTAATCACGTCATGTAAACTCATATTTTGAGGAAATCAGCAATTCCACTTCACAGAAACTATTACATAAAAGTCAATTCTGTACCAAAATGCTTGGTCACTTGAAAAAATGCAACATACTTAGCAACCTGATCAATGGTTCATTTAGACTTTTTACATTGTGAATACCCCCGTTACTGACTTAGTAAAGAATGATTCATAGTCCATAAATGTTAAGCACTCAAACATGCGTACAAAAGACTTGGATATTATCATAGACTCTTTCTTGGTAAATGATACTGGTGTTATTGTTCAGTTAATCGGTCCCATAATATGTTAAACAATGTACCAAGATACATACAATATCTTACAAGGTAATCCTCTTTGGAATCCACAGTTCAGCTAATAAGTATTCCTCTCTCTAATCTCTCTAATCCTTAGTTGATATAGGTCAGGAAAACATTAAAACTAAGCTTCATTTGATAAAACTAAGTGTGGATTTCTTGTTAATTCTTTCTGCATTTTTTGTTATTTTATTTTGAGAACAATGTCAAAGTTTGGGATTTTTAACTTCCGTTCATTTCAATGGGAAAGACTAAAGCTGTAATCCTATACCTACTTCCCTGCAACACCATCTTCAGTTACATATGCATAAAACTCCAGGTTTCAAAGGAACACTGCATCATTTTATAAGGATATTCCATCTGCATAACAGCAATCGTTGTTAAACTTCAGCATGCAATCTGGTTTGGGACAGGTTATTTGAAGGGCCACCTGCAACTACAGGAACCTGCCCAGGCCTTAGGCTCTGTTCAAAGGCCTGCCAGCAAGATCAATTAGATAAATGGGCACAAGTCCTTTTTCTTGGTGGTGTCCCTTTGCTTGTGGAAGTCCCTCCCAAATTTGGGAGGAATTCAATGTAGCTCTCCACCAGTGCAATCTCTCTCATAGGGGCAAGAGTGCAGGGGGATGAGATGGGAAAAACCTCGTTGCGCTAATGGAAGACATTGTGTGGGCTTCTGCTAGTGACACCAGTTACCTGAATCTGGCCTACAATGCCCTCCAGATGTTTTGGACCAGGGTTTTGTTTCACCCGGAACTCAATTCCAGAACCTGTCAGTGGGCGCCATTGCCATTATAAGAGAAAGAGGGAGGTATTCATGGTGAGTTCAGGTGGGCACCTCTTTTTCATTTATATGAGAGCAGACATAGTCAGTATAAATATGAACCTGAACATCTTCTATCTCACACAGTCATGCATTTCCATAGTAAAATAGAGCCATATATTTGGAATAGTCTTTGTTTAAAGCCTTCTGACTTTATTTTATTCTTTCTCCCCTGCTCCAAAAAGAAAGAAAAAAAGGGGGGAGCCCAGTTATAATGGAAGCTTCAATTTATGCTTTATGAACAATGCCAGCATCATCATTTTAATGTTGTCCATATGGGCTTCTAATAATAGATAAGAGACTACACTTGTATTGTATGTCTTAGAGACATTTAAAATCTTGATAGGAAAAGGCTGATTTCATTGGCCCCACAGTTAAAGGAAAGCAGACCCTAATTAAAAGAATTCTGTTCTGAATTAACTAGTTTGACATGTGCTAATTGACAGTTCCTGTGAAATGGTTCTAATTAAAGTCAATATGTCTTTTTCAATTAAAAGGAAATTAAGAATATACTAATATACATTAACAACTTAATCTGCCTTCAATATCCCATATATCAGCAGCCTTAATGTTATTGGAGAGCCATCTGACATATATCTTCCACTGTTTGGTTGCAAAGTCTTATTACTCCAAAAGAACACCAACCATATATGAATCCCCTTCTGCAAGGAGAAAGCTGGATTTTGCTCTCATTTTTGCAGGCCCTAAGTGCAAGGATGATTGAAGGTAAACCCAAGTTTCTTGACAGTTAAGATAAGGAGGTATTCTTATTACCCTGTAAACTTTGGTTACAAAAGTTATTCGTTAACCAATTAGGAAAACCTTCTGACATTGCTCCTACTACTAATCAGAAGGCTGGCCCATTTTCAAGATTCGACCCAAGTATAAAATAAATTCATATCAGACATGTGCCCAAGAAAACTGACTTTCCCCTATTATATTCTTTTTATCAGCTTGAAAGGAGATGCTCTCAAGGAATACTTTTTGATTTATATAAAAATGAAAAATATGATTGCCTGGTAAGTAAAGGGAGAATCCAACACTGAGCAAGTGGAGCGCCACTCATGCAGCAGGATTTCACTTTCCCTCCCTCCTATAGCCCCTGTGTACCCCAAAAATCTGCTCTAGTGGGTCACCCAACTCTCCAGAACAGATTTTGAGGGCTGCAGAGTGAAGGAGAAGAAGGCAACATCGTGATGTCTATAGGTGGTAAATTTTACTGAGAGTACAGCCATTGAAATTAATGAGTATGACTAAGTTTGGTCTATTACTTTCAACCAGTGAGTAAAACTTTGTTGAATGTCTGGATTCAGCCCAATGTGCTGTTAGCTACCCCTTTACTATATGTGAGGATAAGGAAGTACTGTTTATCAACCACAATATTAATCCAAATATATATTATCAATAATGCTAACAGTTGTGCTGATTGATAATATTCCTTTGCCCTTCCTTCAATACCAGCACTGATACATTTAAGCAGCTGCAATATATGGTAGACTATTAAAATTCAAATGATTTCCTTACATAAAATATATGGGCTAACTTTGGTTTCTGTCTGTCTCAATTGTTTACAACGGACATAATTAATTATATTAATTTTGGAGTCACTCTTCCCTTGTAAACAGCATACAGTTTAATTGAACATGGAAAACTGCCTTATATTGAGTCAAACTACTAATCTATCTAGCTCAGTATTATCTGCACTGACTGGCAGCATTTATCTAGGGTTTCAGAAAGTGATTCTTCCTAACCAGCCATGTAGCCAGCTGTCCTTGTGGTGGTGGGCAACCACATTTCTAGATGGGGCATTTCTAGAAGGTGAATTGTGCCAACCAATTCCTCCTCCACCGCCCCACATCACTGCTGGAGAGGATGTGAGGGCCAGGCCAAGGGAAGGGAAGGGGAAAATATGTTCTCCCCCCTCATCTGCCCCAAACATAGCTGGCAATGCCAAGGATTGAACTTGAGGCCTTCTGCATGGAAAACACATGTTCTGCCACTCTCTCCCTTTTTTAAAATAAGAACTTTGGTATAACTTCTCATCCTAAAAGACATGAAGAGAATCCATGGCCACATTCATACCATAAATTTGAAGCACTGTGATACTACTTAAAACAGTCAAGGCTTTGCCCAAAGTATTCAGGAAGCTGTAGTTTGTTAAAGGTCCTGAGAGTTGTTGGAATACCTCTACTCCCCTTACAGTTCCCAAAGTTCCCTGAGAATTTGTAAACAGTTCTGGAAACTGTAACTTTGGGAGGGGGTAGGGGGGTCTTCTAACATCAGGTGTACATGGCATCAGTGGTATGAGTGCACTGGAGCCAGAGGAAATGTGTACACAGCCTAAAAAAAGGCCATAGGGGTCCTTTATCAGAGTGAGACATCCTGGGCAAGGTGGCCAGGAGACTGCCTGTACCACCACTACTTGGCCACAGTGACTACTTGGCCGCTCTAAGAATGAGGCAGGGTGGAGGAGGAGAACCCTGCAGTAGCATCATATAGGCAGCAACAGGAGCTTGAGGAGTGGTCCAGCAGAGAGACCACACATTTACTACTCTGTCTTCCCATTCCTTGAGACCATTTTTTTCATTTTGCCCTGTGACTGGACAGGCCCTGGAGCAGAGTGGGAGGAAGCACATGGCTGAGGCTTGCTCATGTAGCACTAAGCCATAGTTCAGCATTACATCTGAAGTCAACGAATCAAGATGGTGTCCTATGCTTATAGCTCAATCCTTTGGGTGTATACGGGGGAGAGCTTCCAGGCTATTACTGATAACCCCTCTTTATTTCCAGCAGATCCAACGTTTTCCCTAAGAATAACTTCTGCACTACATTCTTACTCACAATTCGCAGGGCTGCCATATTACCAGAATGTCAAAGGCAGAATTGGTGTCCTGGGGGAAGTTCTGAAAGGTGACGCTTTATCTCAACAACTTTAGATGTTTCCTTTAAAAAGCTCAACAATTTCAGGGTGTCCTGGTTTTTACTTTTTGAAATATGGCAACCATAACAAACCAAGATCTTAAACCTACTTCAAACCATGGTTTAAAAGCCTGATTTGCTTTGAACCTGGTAACCTTGGTTCAAATAAAATGGGAAATTGTAGTTAATTAAAGACTTCCAGTTTAATTGTTTCACACTGTGGGGAGAGGCAAGAGGGGCCTTTGCACAGGCAAAGAATTTGTACATATTTCAGCTTATTAAAATGAAATATATTCCAAAAGCAGCTATAGGATCCAAACCAGGATGGTTAAAGTTCAGTAACATGTGCATTGTTCGTATCAGCATTACCAACTGATTTATTTATTTGTTTTGCCTTTTGAAATAAGCTTCATTTGACATGGATTTTTTCCACTAACTGTACTACAGTAAATATGTGTTTTTATTAGGTCACTAGATTACCATGATTTTTATGGTGAGAATAGGGCAAGTGAGAACTGCAACAAAATATTGCAGTGCATCCTCATTCCTAAAAGCATCTGAAATGTCCCGGGAAACCCAGGTGTTTGGCAGCCCATATTGGAAGTGTTTTTTTGGGTGATTTTGCAAAAAAAAAAAACCCAAGTCCCCCCCCCCCCGAAAAAAAAGTTCAACAACTTCTGCCAAACAAGCTTAACAACTTGTCTGGATTTTCACTTTTTGAAATATGGGAATCCTACCTCCAAGCAATACTTGTTTTCCCACCACCACCTCACAATTCCATTTTTCATCTTCCAACCATTGCTCTACATTGTGTAGCTACTGAGCTTGTCCAGTACTCATTGAATTATTATTATTGTTGTTATTGTTATTATTATTATTATTATTATTATTATTATTATTGTTATTATTATTAGAATTAGAATTTATATACTGCCCTATACCCGGAGGATTGCCCCCTCAGATTTGTTTAGCAGTGACTTAGGTTTGTTTTTATTTCCCGGTTCATTAGACATCCATTCCCATCATCCTTGACAAATCGGACCATGCTGGCTGAGGCTGATGGGTGACGTAGTCCAGCATTACCTGGGGTCCCAAGGTTGGGAAAGGCTGCCTTAAAGGAACAATTTGTGCATTGGCAATAATTCATCTGCACCATTTTGCTCCTCTTTCTATGCCTACTGATTATCATAACCCTTCTACAAGATTAAAGTGTGTGAGTGCAAACAAGAATACAGACATTCTGTCCTGCCTTTCCATTATGTAATGCTCAAGGTGGCTTACAGAAAATTTATATTTTTTAAAAAATGCTGTAAAAATCAAATCAAATAAGCACTTTTAAAAGAAGGTACAATTGGCATGTTTTTAAGGCTGCTTCCCAGTCCCAAAACCCCTCATCCAAACCTCTGGAGAACAGGTCCCTGGAGAGACGCACATCCTTAGACTAGGAAGTACATGTATGAATGCCACTTTCCTCTTTTTGACTAGACAATACATTACAGCTGCTATATAAACAGAGGAATTGTGATGATTTATTATTATGACCCAGTTCTTATGTTTCTCTGATTTTCATGGCTTTAAATCAGAAAGAGTTTTAAACTGGAACTATTTTTAACTGCCTTTGTAAGTGAAATTGTTTTTAAATGTTTGTATTATTTTATATATGGAATTGTTTTTAATTGTTCTTGGTCTTCTTTTATGGCTATAGCTCTTTTATTTTATTTATTTTATGATTGTAATATGTTGGCATTGCAACCCACACTAGGACCCTGTTGTGCAGGAAGGTAAGAAGCAGAAATAAATAAATACATTAAAAATCCAATTTCATGATGACACACTGGTTTTATTACATACACCAGTCTGATTGGTTTTTCTTGATTTGTGGTGTATAAAATAAATAAGCAAACAAAATAGGCATGCAGGTTGAGATCATGGTCACCTTAGGCAGTACACCTTTCTTTAAATTAAAGTCATTTCGGCTAAACATCTTGAATTTCTATATACAGATTGATGGTGCAAACCTATTCGTGAGGGGTCTGGTGCTTTAAAGCTATTGGGAATAAAGGCTTTCTGACTTTCTGGTGATCTCAAAATGTTTCAAAGGTTGGGATTTCCCCTTAGGCTTGCATACACGTGTGCAAGGCTTGGCTCTCCAGTTCTTGGCTTGTTCTGGTTTTAATCTCACTGATGGCAGATGGGAATGTTTTGTGGCTTGTAGGCTTTGGATGTTGCTGATCCAACCATGATCGCTCGCACAGATGCACCAGAGAAGAGCCATCTCAGACCTTATACAATTTCCAGATTCCAGCTATCTTTGCCTTTATACAAATAATTAACCTGGCATTCCTTCTGTTTATATCCCAACTAGCAAAAGCAGAATTGTTTGTGTGAGGAAGAAACTGCTGTGTTGGCAAGGCGAGGCAAGCACATCCTAAAAAACGCTCCAGTCCAAGGAAAATTTTTCTTGGCAGTGGGTCTGTTCAAGTAATCAGCATGTGGGACATGGTATGCCATGGCCCAGGCAAGACCCCCTATTACTAAGCCTGTTTCTGCTCAAGTATCTGTCCCCCATCTCTCCTCCTCCCTCCCCCCACACCAGTCACATTTGCCTGCCCTTGAGTTCTGTGAAATAACTATACATCCTCTCTTAATATATACATTCTGGAAACTGTTTTCACTGCTAAAACAGAACAGATAAACATATTTTCAATATTTATTTGTTCAGCACATAGAAAACAAAGTAATATGGGGTGGTTTTAATATCTTATTGGCTTTGCTATCCCAAGATCTTGGCCTCAGGCAGCCTTTCTTTACACACCAGGCACTGTGCTTCCCTTCTCCCCATCCCCCCCCCACCCGCTTTGTTTGGTTTTTTTAATTGAATATTTCATACCTTAGGTCAGCTGATTCTGGCCCCTGTTTGTTTTCCACATTCCAATGTGTGTCGCAGCATCAATTTTTAATTATTGTGGTTGTTATGATGAACATGAAACGTCATTCAAGTTGCTCTCTTTGTTGCCTGGGGAAAGAAAGGAAACTTTTAGTATCAATGGCTACATCAGACTGACTGCTTTTACCATGTGTTTTATTAACAGCTTTATTTATTTTTTAAGTTCCAAGCTCCTGTTTCTTAATTTTCTAGACCCTTCTGAAGTTTTCCAAACTATGTGTAAAAAATAAGAGCCAGACGGTTGCTATTTTGCAGATGGGATTCAGCTGCAAACCAGCAAATGGAAAGTGCACAGTGAAAATGGATTTGGAACTCTTGCACAGCTCACCAATGGATTTTTGGCACTTTCTTGATGGGCAAAAGGCACCAGAAAGTGTGGGGTAGTAACAGCTGCCTAAGGCGGCATTGGGACGCGGGTGGCACTGTGGGTTAAACCACAGAGCCTAGGGCTTGCTGATCAGAAGGTCGGTGGTTCGAATCCCCGTGATGGGGTGGGCTCCCACTGCTCGGTCCCAGCTCCTGCCAACCTAGCAGTTCAAAAGCATGTCAAAGTGCAAGTAGATAAATAGGTACCGCTACAGTGGGAAGGTAAACGGCGTTTCTGTGTGCTGCTCTGGTTTGTTAGAAGCAGCTTTGTCATGCTGGCCACATGACCTGGAAGCTGTACGTCAGCTCCCTCGGCAATAACGCAATATGAGTGCCGCAACCCCAGAGTCGGTCACGACTGGACCTAACGGTCAGGGGTCCCTTTACCTTTACCTAAGGCGGCATTGTATAACCTCCTGGCAAACAAATCAGAATAAATGCTCAATAAACAAGTGATGTTGTATAATGCCCCGCATAATTAGTATATACAGATCGGGATGCATCACAGAACAATTACCACAGATAAGGCTTTATCACCTCAAACACAATACTTCTTAATGGAGCTACAAGCTACTGTAGGCTGAGATATCAGCTGAGACATCGCACAAGGATGTGTGAATATCAGCTCTACATTTTTGGCCTTTCCTGATGTGGAGGCTCTAGCTGTCAATGAAAGAAAGAGCTTCAAAGTGACATCATCATGCAACTTGGTCATTCACTGGTCATACAGGGCAGCTCTTAGCAAAAGGCAAAAAATATGGTGAAGCCTCAGCTCGCTTTGGTGGAGTTGGTATAATGGTATAAGTAATTGCTCACAAGTAGAAGCAAAGGCTTCACAGGTTGCGTTTTGATGTCTAATATAAATTTGAGTTTTGAATTGCAGTGTAATTTTGCTGAGAAGCATCTGATAGGCAGAAAATAGATACCATTTATGCAGGATTTTCACATACCTTCTAAAATGTTTTTCAGCCTAATGACTTCATAGAAAGACATATAGATGCATCATACTGCACATATGCTTTCCAGCCAGGCATGTGAGAGAATTTGCAATAAATGAGGTTGATTTTCAGAGAATAAATCTCTAAAAGGAAAAGAGAAAAAAAAGTACATTGTACATTGTGCTTTCTGAAATGTAGGAGCCTGCCCTTGATATATGGCAATAATTGAATAAGTGGGCTTAAAAAATCATATAGGCTTTTACATTTTTTTTCCACGTAAATTTATTCAGTAGAATAGTTACAATTCACTAGGTTGAAACATAGCTGCCAAGTTATCCCTTTTTTACAGGGATTTTCCCTTATGCTGAATAGGCTTCCTCGCGAGAAAAGCGAAAACTTGGCAGCTATGGGTTGAAAATGTCTTTTCTTTGATGAGGAGTGTCACTGTGCAACTCCAAATGAGTGTGTTTTGAAGGTTTAATGGTGTAAAATGACACAAATGTTTCAAGACCAGCTATGCTTTAGTACACAAGAGTGTGCTGTGAGGATAACAGGAACACTGAAGCCACAAATTCCTGGGAATGAATCATCTTTCTGTTTAAGTTTGAGTGTGACAGGGAATCCTCTCAGCACTTTCATCAATACAAATGCAATTAAAGCATTGCCTATCCCACAATAAAGGGGAAGGTGTTCTTTATTTTCAGCTAGCTGACAACCTTTTACTTAGCAAGTGTACAGATTTGGAAGGAAGTTGGGGATAAAACATTCCTCCAAAGGAATGCAAAGACCTTTCCGTGGTCTTTGGCACATGTGTCTTCAGGCTCCACAAGGATCTCCAATTACTGTGGAATTTTTAAAGTTTGTTCATTATTTACTTACTTATTTACTGTACTTATCACCCTGCTCTTCCTCCTAATGGAGCTCAGGGAGTCTAAAAAAAATAGGTTGCTTTCTAAATGTCAATGTTTTGGGTGGCAATCAAATCTCAGTCCAGTAGGAATTCATAGACCGGTGGACAGGGGTACATTATGCAAAAGATTATTCTTACTCTTTTGAAGATTCATGTTTTGCCGGAGCGGGCTCTGCCATGAAGCAGAGGAGGCAATACACTTCAGCCCACTTCAGGTGATCCTGGCCAGGGTGGAGTTGAGGAAAGAATAGAGAAAAGCAGAGAATGGTGTCTGAATGGTCCAAGTCCTTTGAAAAGTGGTGGGCCTCAACAATATATCTTGGACAAGTAATCTGTATTGCATTTTGTTCAATTCACATTTTAAGGCAAACCTGCCTAATTTGGCCTTCCGCAAATACACAAACTGAATTTGAATTTTGCGA
Source organism: Zootoca vivipara (assembly GCF_965207765.1). NCBI lineage: Eukaryota > Metazoa > Chordata > Lepidosauria > Squamata > Lacertidae > Zootoca > Zootoca vivipara. The sequence goes on along the minus strand of NC_142593.1, from coordinate 27,170,470 downwards.
TTCATTTCTCCTACCCAAAGGATGTGTTTTAAAAAGTGCAAATATTAGGGGAAGATGTGCACACAAATATATATATATATATATATATATATATATTTGTGTGCACATCTTCCCCTAATATTTGCACTTTTTAAAACACATCCTTTGGGTAGGAGAAATGAATATATATATATATATTCTTACTAATATATATATATATATATATATATATATATATATATATATATTAGTAAGAATAACATACAAAAATTCAATATATTGGTTTTTAAAAAATGCTTGCAAAAATGTGTCTATTAGGCAAAATTGGGGGAAAGTCTCACCTGTAAATTAGGAGAACTATGCACCAAAATGCTGATGGATTTTCATCAGGACTATATTTTTTTAAAAAAATCACCAGATGTTGAGAAACTGTAAAAACTAGAAGTGTCATCTTAAGAGAGTTACAGGGGAATGAAGCTGGAAGGTACTAGTTGCTGGAAGCAGAATGTCAAAGAACCAGACCAATTTTTTTTCCAAATCTCTTATGAACTGAACTTAAGGTTGCACCTTATTGTGCAACAAAATTGGGCAATCTGTTGCCCCCAAAAATCCGCTAGCACAATTGTTACCTGGTTTTCTGTCCAGCAGCATTAAAACTCACCCACCCACTACTGTAAGAGCCTTTGTGCTGGTGAGCAGAGAATGCTGGACACTACCTTGCACCATTTTTGGTGTATTACCATTACCAGCTTAACAGTCCACATACAGTAACCATATTTAACATCTCTTAAACCTGTTATGGACACTCTTGGAGTCACATTTCCCTACTTAATCCATATAGTGGCACAGCCAGAAAATGACAGCTGACACACTTCTCCGTGTCACAAGGGTCATATACAATTAAGAACTGAATAGCTAATAAAGCTCCTTTTCTCTTCTCTTGAGTTCATGTGTCGCTGTCAAATATTCAGCTTGTATTTACAATGCCATATTGCTATTTAAGGATGTTTTCACACATGAGGCTTAAATTGATTTTTGTTTCAATTGATCTGTAATGCAAATGTAACGCTTACAGTGACCAGAATGTACATTTGATTTTAAAATGGCTATTTTCTGCTTTCTTTCGCACATTAACAACATTCACACATGTTACAAATAAACAATGTAAAAGGGACTCATAAGTGCTCTTTATAACATGTGTGAAAATGCCCGAGTAATCTACAATGTTTTTCCAACATGAGCAGAAATATGTGCATTTTGATATAAGAGGAATGTGATGCTGTCAAAACCTAAGGGTAGCTCACACAATTTCCGATGTAATAATAATGTTCATAGAATCATAGACTTGCAGTGTTGGAAGTAACCCCAAGGGCCATCTAGTCCATCCCGCTGCAATGCAGGAATCTCAGCTAAAGCATCCATGACAGATGGCCATCTAGCCTCTGCTTAAAAACTTCCATGGAAGGAGAGAGCCCACCAAATCCCATGGGAGACCGTTCCTCTGTCGAACAACTGTTATTGTTAGAAAGTACTTCCTGATGTTTAGTTGGAATCAACTTTCTTGTAACTACGGTAGAATTCATTGGTTTTGGCCCTAGCCTCTGGAACAGGTGGAAACAAGTTTGTTTCATTCCCCCATGTGACAGCCCTTTAGATATTTGAAGATGGCTATCATATCTCCTCTGTCTCCTCTTTGAAGGTGGCTAAGATCTGTGCACTTGCTTGACATCATCACTACATGCACAGTATAGCATATTTATTGCAGTATGCACATTCCTATGCATGCATTTCCCCTTCCCAAAGCCCACCCATTCACTTTTTAGATGGATGGATTACAAAACTTGGATGCATGCATGTGCATACCAATGTAAGCACATGTTACTTTCATATTACATCACTTATCTATGTGGTAGGCACATACATAGGCCGCCACACCACTATAGATGCTTCCCCCCCCTAAACTGGAGACCACAATAGTAGACAAGGTTGAAAAACTAAGAGAATGCCTTATCCAAACTATTCAACACGACATTATCACTGGGGTTATACCGTGGCATCTTATCAAATATTATCATTTGAATTAAATACAGTCAGGTGTAGTCCATTTCTTTGTCCACATGACCTTGTTTTCTGCAACTGTTGACTTTACTCATTGTCTTTGATTTTCTCAGACCTGTGATGTAAAATCACGGTCATGGATCTAAAGTGGAATAAGTAATTGCTTGATAGCTTCTTGCTAACTCTGGAAAGTGCTGTGCAGCTGCTGATGTATGTTTGTGCTGGCATTGCAGAGTGGAGCCCTGGGAATAAGGAATCTGACTTCAGAGAAACAAGAGCTAGCTTCAAAGAAGGGAACAAGTCTCCCCAGCTGATAGAACTTTTACTGAAAGAAAAACAACAATGAACTAAGAAACACACCAGTAATATCTCTTGTTACTCCTCTGCAATCCTTTTCCAAACTTTTATTTTCATTTATCTGATTACACACTTCCGTCTCCACAATCTCCATTGTGATGGTTCCACCTTTTCTGTTAGTTTAGGTGCTTGATGGTAGATTACAGCGAGACCACATTACTTCAAAGCACACTTTTTAGTTATTAAAGCAAAAAATATGACTCACATTATTATGATATGTCCTTAGAGGCTTCTACAGATTTGGAGGTACTAAATCCAAGGAAATGATTTGATGTCTATTAGTTGTAAGTGTTTTTTTTACAGATTAAGAAGCTATTGTGTCCTAATAAAGAGCTCACCTAGAGTTTTCACTTGTAACCTGAAATATTTTATCACAACAAATCTAGCCTTGGTCATACTTTTCATCTGGTGAATTGATAGGTGGGCCTCCAGTTGTTCACATTTTACTTTTTTTTAAAAAAAAACTAACATAAAATAGTGGGGGCTGAAATAATGTGTATCTTTCCAAACTTGAACTTGGGGGAAATAAGGAAAATAAAATATTATCATAAAACTCTAGTATTACCCTGTTCAAAGCAAATAGGGAATTTTGCCACTCCAGTTATAGACAAAAGGAGCCTAGTTGGGTATTGTTGGGTATTATGACTATAAATGAGCAAATCCATTATTGTCATGTTAGTTTACACCTATTAACAATGCTGAATGGTTTATTTAATACCCATTAAGCTTTTACTTGCAACATTTTCACTTGGGTCAGCCTTCACAGAAACTGGTTGGGTTTTTTTAAGGAAAATTTGAACATTATCAATCAGTTTCATTCTCCTGGCTGCAGGCAGTGCAAACTAACATGAGCATAACATTAACACTATTCAACAAAATTCAATTTGGCAAACTAATACTTGGTGCACCACTATGTTAAAGGCACACCTGTGCACACTTACCTGGGAGAAAGCCCCATTGACCTCAGTGGTACTTACTTCCAAATAAACTTGTAATTGTAATTGCTCTTTTTTTAAAGTACCATTTGCAAAATAGAGACCAATGGCAAGAAAAGCCATGCCTACTTCTACATTGTCTCATGCTTGCCTTATGGGGAAACAAATAAGATGGATGGATGTCCAGGCATGCAACAGGTTTTAGTATACCCAGTTTAGCAGAACCATATGTAGAAACACTGGGGGTTGCTTGATAGAAGACAGCTATTACTTAAAAGGACAGTTCTGTTTATTCAGTTGTAGTTGGTGGGAGGAAGAATAGTACAAATAATATTTTCCCCCTGAGTAAGTTGTAAAAAGTGTGACTTACACAACAGCATCAGAAGAGCTTGCCATTGTTCAATGAATCACAGTGAGAGAATAAATTTGTAGTTTTACCTGTATTTACATTAGGCAATGGTTCCACGAAAACAAAGAAAAGGATGCAAGTGACCTTCCTGCTGGCCATTTGCTTGGGTTCCCTGCAGATAGTCAGTGTGAGCAGGAAATTGGCAAAGCATAGTCTGAAAATCAAAATGAAGCTCCATCAGTAAAGAACAGAAAAGGGCTTTCAGCATTGATAGTGCACATGGCCGAGCTAAGCTCCTTCTTACCTTTGAAATGATCTGCCTCTACATCACAGTGTAACATTTTTACATATGTCTTTTTCTCAAGAAAATTTCAGCCTCATGTATTTATCCTCCTCACAACTACTTTGAAAGATATGGTGGACCCGTCAAGGTTCCAGAGTGCTGGAAAATCTCAACTTCTGTCTCCCATGTTCCAGCTGTCTTCTCCATTCACAACATACTTGGATACTTTAATACAAGGCACAAAAAGATCCAAGAGAAGTTGTCCCAGAAGGGAAAAGGATGAAGGAGCCTGGTTGGCATGGCCCCAGGAAACGGAGGGAGAGGACAAAAGGTCAAAGGAGGTAGGGGGGCCGACAGAAGGGTGGAGCCCTTGACTCTGAGAAATAAGAAGAATGAGTTAGGCTCAATACAGGGGGAGGGAAGAAGGAAAGAGGAGAGGTGGGTGGTGTCAGATACCGGTAATTGAGAGGAGAAGAGTGAGCAAAATCCAGCAGAGGGCCAAGGAAAGATTGGTTCTCATGGCATCAGTCTGCCAAGAGGTGCAACCTTCTGGATGCATGGGTGGGTAAATAAAGCAGGGGCCCGTAGAGAGAAGAATGCAGTGGCACCAAAGGAAGAAGGAAGGCACTCTGACATTGAGCTGGGGCACACTGTGAAAGGCCACCACAATTTGCAACCCTAAACTAAGGCCTTAGGGCTTTGTACTCTGGAGTGATGCTAAGCACCAGAAGGTGGGTGAATAAACCTCTTTTCTTCCTATGGTGCGATGCAAGTGTGGTGCTACTTCATTCTGCTTTGATCAAACACAGAAAAGCTGTAGAGCTTTGACCATCAGGCCCCAACACATGAGGGAACACAAAAATGAATTAAGTGGAAGAATGAATTTTGTACCACACACTAAGATTACATTTCCTTTATGTTCAGTGTCCCTTGCCAGAGAAAGGAATGTAAAGAAACAGCCATTGGCAGAAGTCAAACTTGGGTCTTTTGTTTGTTTGAAATATTTCTTAGCTGTCCTTCATCAGATTCCAGAGTACAAGTGCATGAATAAAATCTGCAAGGACCTAAAAACAAAAGGCAGCCAGATGGAGCTCCTATTCCCAGAAAATGTTTCTGCATGATTTTCAGGCATTCTTCCTTTCCCTCCCACCCCCATGCTACAGCCCTCCTCATTCAGAAGTTCCCCCCAAGCCTTAGGAGAAGGGGGAGAAGAGGTGGGTAATGTCCCTTTCTATCTATTAGCTTTCTCCAGCATATCTGTAGATCAAATACCATTTTCCCCATTTCAGACTGTACCACTTCAGACTACAGGTGACATGTTTACTCATGTAACAAGCTCTTTGCGATCAGACTTCAGGGACTTTTCTTCTACCCGCAAATATTTTAAAATGTGATTCTTTCATCTGCAGTCAAAAGTGGTACAATCCATTCTGCTGTGTGTGCCAACCAGGCCATAGGTCAAACGCAAGCGGCTTAGTAGGTAATATATTTTGTTAATGGCCTTGCTCTTATAATGTGCATCTAGCTCAAGTATTTGCAATTGTTACCAGGTAGTTTTCAGTCTTCTAAAATCCTTTCTGTTATCTGAGTATCATTTTATCTAGCTTGCTATTTGCTGGTGTCATCTGCAATAAATAATTGGCTTAATAAATGCTCAAGTTTAGCCTCCATCCCTAAGAGGCAAAACATAATGTATGCATTATTTCTTTGAAAGAGCAATTTGTAAGTTTTGCCAAGAAGTTATATATTTGATATAGAGGAGTTTGCAAGGCAGCAGAGGAATAAAGACCATTTTTGTAATGCAATCCTGTCTCAGTCAAGCTCTTGCAGCTAACAAATCCCCTGGCAGGAAACCTCTCAGTGGACTGTTTCCAAGTCCTCAGCTTGAACAGCAGTTACAGGCTCTTCAGAAGAGCAAGCCCAAGATGGTTCCGCACCTTTGACTTCTGACACTTCATCCTCCTGTTACCTCATGCTTCGTGAACCTCTGAAGGAATACTTGGCTGCCCTGTTTATAAACAGCCTTTGCCTTCTTCAGAAACAGCCTGGAAGGACGTATCTAGGTCACAAGCAACAAAACAGTCCCCTAATTAAGTCAAAGAGCCAACATGTCACTGTTTGTACTAGTAGCTGGGTGGCAAAGATATACCCTGCATGGAGCTGGTGCCTCACCCAAGGGCAGAGTGAGGTGGCTGACAGAGACAGCCAGTGCAGGAGGGCAGAAAGCCATAGCCAGGTGCTGTGGGACAGAGCTGTGTGTACACGGCTATGCAGCATATCCTATACCCATTAGCTAGCATGGCCTGCTATACTCAAAGGCAGCAAAGGACATTGAATGAAGATTCAATTGCCAGACCAGCTTCTGTATCTAAAAAGGGTAGGCATCAAAGATGCCAACTTGAATAAAATATGGGGGAGGCAGGTAAACCCTGCCCCATAAGAGGCTGTGCACACACACCATTTGAATGGCAGTGCCTATCAACTTGGAGGGGGGGTCTATTGAGGAGGGGCGGAGGGACCTTGGCCCCTAGGAGTCCATTCTGTCCTTCACCTCAGACAACAAAATGTCTTGTTTTAATCATCCTACTAGCAAGCCCACTAGTAAAAGATGACTCAGCTCGCCATGTCTCCCGCCGGAAGTTCAGACAGCAAAATGTCTTTCAGTGGCCCAACCCCTTCCTGTGGCATGCCCTGAAACCGAAAACACCACACATGCCACACTTAAGCTTGGGGGGAAACCAACTCCTGGTTCCATTGGAAGACTTTCTTCAAACTTAATTGCTGTGGAGGGCTTGGTAATCCTCTTGGAGAGAGCAATGGGAAGGGAGGGGAAGAGTTAGCCCAGCCCTCCCTAGTTGCAACCTCCTGGAAGATCAGCCTCACTCACCTGGCAGTTAAGCTTGGAGGAGAATGTGTAGCCCTAATGGGGGTGCACATACATGTAGACATGTGAGAATGTTGTGTGCTGCATGCCGTGTGTGTGTGTGTGTGTGTGTGTGTGTGTGTGTGTTGTGGCTAGGGATGGGGGAATACGTCCGTTTCAATTTCTCTAAAGTTTTTGATATTTCCAGTCTTAGGGTTAGTCCTCCACATTTCTACATTCTACATCCTGTGTGCAGCCTGTGAACTTCCATTATCACTGGCTACTAATAATGATGACTATATGCTACTTCAGGATCTGGTTGGCCACTGTGCCCTAAAGAAGCCATTCTTTTAGCTAAGAGTCATGAGGTAATGCTTTAACAGTATATTCACATGCATGTTTACTCCAGCTTACTTCTAGGTAAGTTGATAGAGGACTGCAGCCTGGAGGTCCTACATGAAAACTACAAGTGTCAGGAGACACTTACTCCATCGTGTAAAGAGAAATGGGTTTCTGTTTACCCCAGTTTCACACATGGCAGTAGTTCCACTTTCTTATTTTTCTGTGGTGAACGATTTTACCCACCCCTTTATAAACATTCTTTGCCTTATTAATCCTGCTCTCAAGACTAAAACAAATTAATTGAAACAAGCATTTTGTTTTAGTTCATTTTATTCAGTAGTCAAAAGGTGTGGTTGCCAAGAGGAAATTTCATTATGTTTCTGTCATGTAGGTTGTGGTTTGGGGGCAGGAAATAGAAATAAATTCACAATTTGGAACAATAAGTTGATGCAGCTGGTAGTTTGATCAGATTGGACCCCTCAGTTCAGTTTCAGGTCAACACTGAACTCCCACAATCTCTTTTAAAATTCATTGATATATTCTAGTGAGCTATTCCCAGTACTGACCTACATTCTTGACACATCTCTGACTTCACTAGGGTTGTATAAGGTGAAAATCAATGAATAACTTGAATACAGAATTCCACGCCTTCAGATTGTGCCTATTTAATAGCTATTTCACAAAGTTGTGTACACAGTAGTGAACAGTGTGCATGGGGGTGGGTTTTTCTGAAGATCTTGATGTCAAGCTTATTCACCTGGATTTTTCTAATTCCTGTCTTGCTCTGTAATCTCAGTGAAAAGAGAGTTTGTCCCCCTTATCCCAGTTCTGTTTAAAATACGAACAATATTTGCATATTATATACATTATTGTATACATTATTATACACCTATACACTCCAAGTTTCCAAAGTAACCAACAAATACAATTGTATAGAAATACATATACTTATACAATTACACTACATAAATATAATACTGCATGGGACTTGGCTCTTATTATATTATTATTATTATTATTATTATTATTATTATTATTATTATTATTTAAACCCCAGCCATTCTGGGCAGCTCCCAGCAGAATAAAAAAAGTGATCAAACATTAAAAACTTCCCTTCTAAAAGTCAGGTAGTTGTTTATTTCCTTGACATCTGATGAGAGGGCATTCCACAGGGCGGGTGCCACTACCAAGAAGGCCCTCTGCTTGCATAATATATGTAATTTTTGCATATAAATTTGCATGTAATTAGTCAGGTTTGTTTTTTAAAAAACCTGATAATACACAAGTGGCTCAGAGATAAGTGGGGACTCGATACAGGAGGTAGTGCAAAGCATAACTGGGTCAGAACCACTGAATTCCATATATAATTCTAAGGTGCTTGTGTACAAAGCTTGGGACTAGGATACCTGAAAGATCACTTCATTCTTTATATACCCAACAGATCGCTGGGCTCTACAGGAAAGGGCCTCCTGCAGATATCATCTCATCCTGAAGTTAGCATGGTGACATCTGCTCTTTGGAACTCCCTCCCATTATATGACTGCCTTATCAGCTAGTCAGCACTGTCAGCCTTGAAAATGCCTATCACCTGCTTAAAGGAATGGAATGTGGTTAGCTGGATTCAGCTGGCCCACCTCAACCTACCCAATCAATGCTATACATATAGCCCCCTAAGCCACAACCACCTCCTATGCCACAATTTGCTCTCAAGGAAAACTGGAGCTCCTCTTCTTCAGTTTCCATCAACCAGCGTTCAGAAGCATACTCTGCCTCTGGAGGTAGAGCGCAACCATCAGGGTCCATAGCCACTTATTGTCTTCTTCTGCATGACTTTGTCTTTAAAAGCCATCCAAGTCAGTGACCATCACTGCCTCTTGTGGGAGCAAATTCCATAGCTTGCCTATGCACTATATGAAGAGGTATTTTCATTCAGAAGCTCTTTTGTCCTAGGAATTTTGATCTCCTAAGGTCTTCCAACATTTCAGCTTCTTTTGATGCCCCCAAGTCCCAGTGTTATGAGAGAGGGAGAAAAATGTGTCCTGAAACCTAGATGCTAAGATAGACTTGAATCATTATCTGCCTGAATGACAATAATAATTTTGAACCTTAGTTTTTAAAAGCAAAGTGGTAAAAATAAATGAGTCAATACCTGCTGATCTTCAAGGTACCGCAAGACTCTTCCTCATGATTGCAGCAAACATTGCCCATTGCTCTGTGGATCTACAGTCTTGAACTTAAAACATCAAGTCCAGCAATACAAGATACGCTGAAAATGCTGCAAAAAGACAGAGAGATATTATTCACATCAATATGTATACATCCCACTGTCCCACATGACAAAGGAAATTCTACAGGGGAAACACATGCAATGACTTCACACAATGCCTGCTTTCCAAGATCAATCATTACCTGTGAAATGAAGTTGGTCAATTTGAAATACTTATCAGTCCTCCCTTCCTTAAAAAAGGAGGCCCGCTATATATAGGATACTGAACTCTGTGAGATTTATTCAGAAAAAAAATGTAATGTTGAAAAAGAAAAGAAAAACCTGACATCAGGAGGATAGGAAAGTTAACTTGAAAATGAACTGCCTACTGCAGGTGAGTTAAAGGAACTCAAAGTAAAGCAAGAGACACTTCAAAGCGTCAGTGAAAGAGGAGTGTCACGAGGAAGCTGCCAAGTGGGAGCCATGAAATGATGAAAATGAATACAGATCATCTTGTATGTTAAACAATGATCAAACTTCCTTAAGCGACCCCTCATCTTTATTTATTTTTTAATATAGATATATTGAATAATAGAACACAAAGGTTCTCAAAGCACTAGACTTGCCTCCCTTGGGAGATTCAGACCATGAGAGATTCAAGCTTCTCACCCTGAGCGCCAATCAACATTTACGCTTTCACTGGTCCACAACACAGAGCATCGAATTCCTACTTCATTCATACAAGCTGTGCACCTTCACTTGATAGCCAGTAATAGGCTTATTCATTTAGGACAGAGTGAACAAGCTTTTATCAGTTGAGGGCCAAATTTGCTCAGAGATAATCTGTTGGGAGCTACATGGCAGAGATGAGAGGGGCAGGACCAAAGTGGGCAGGGTCACCCACTTCCTCCTTCCTCTCTATCTTTTTACTACCCCGTCTCTCTCTCTGTCTCTGTCTCTGTCTCTCTCTCTGTGTGTGTGTGTGTTCCTCTCTCCCTGCAAACTAAAGGACTAAAGGTCTGAAATGAAAGCTTGCAGAAGGCCTTTGACATCCATCCAGATGTTACATGTAGCTTAGAGCTACAGATTGCCGCCCCTGATTTAGAGCAATTATACTGCCCTTCATAATACATAACTCAGATTATAGGTATGTATACAAAAATGTATAAAGGTAAAGGTAAAGGACCCCTGGACGGTTATGTCCAGTCAAAGGCAACTATGGTGTGCGGCACTCATCTTGCTTCAGGTCGAGGGAGCAAGACTTTGTCTACAGACAGCTTTCCGGGTCATGTGGCTAGCATGACTAAATCACTACTGATGCAACAGAACACCGTGATGGAAACCAGAATGCATGGAAACACCATTTCCCTTCCCTGCGCAGTGGTACCTATTTATCTACTTGCACCGGTGTGATTTTGAACTGCTAGGTTGGCAGAAGCTGGGACAGAGCAACAGGAGCTGACCCGTCATGAGGATTCAGACTGCTGACCTTCCGATCAGCAAGCCCAAGAGGCTCAGTGGTTTAGACCATATGCCACCTGCGTCCCTGTACAGAAATGTATAGGATTGTACTGTTAGCCACAATGCTACACCGGCTCAGTACTGGGCCTGATAAGCTGCTGAACATTTTCAAATGCAATACCACCTAGAACTATGGGAGAGAAATCAGCATAAATCATACCTTCACACCACTCTGATACTTTTTTCCCCATCTGGAGAAATAAATAAGTAAACCCCATTAGACTGAGGAATCTTGTCATGAAGGTTCATAACATTTTTACTGAATATTAACCAAATGATTGGTTTATGATTATATTCAAGGCTGAGCTGTTTACTAGGAGCATAATTGTTTAGAAACAGATCAGAAACTATGATTTACATCTCTGAAAGGTATTCTGGTCTCTGAGATTTGCCACACTTGGCAAAGTTCACATGTCTGATAAATGACAGCCCTAGAAGTGTGGGATTTTTCTTTTAACAGTGTTATGCCTTAAAAATCTCTGACTGGGCAAGGATAATGGAATTAAGAATCTGCTTTTGTACATTCTTGGTGTGAATTCCATCTGATCCGTAAGTTTTTGTTCCATTCATATTAATGATGCGTGCATTCCTGTCAATACTTTCTAAAACTGGTCTTAAAACTTGTGGGATGGGATCAAAACAATATTGCACGAAATGTATCATTCATATATTTAATGCTTCCAATTGATTTATGTATCTATTAAACATTTAGGCCACTCTTCATTACAAAATACCATAAAACAACATACAGTAGTATGCAAAAAGAAAACCCACAAAGCAACTAAAATTATCACTCAGTGGTAAAAACAATCACATATAATAGCAGCTGTTCAACACCTCTTGAAACCTTGAATAGCCATAATTTGAGTTGCCAATTGCTAAGAACAGATGTATTTTAATCTGACAGCAGAATACCATCAAGGTTGGGGCATTCCAAACCTCCAGAAGGAGACAATTCCATAGTCAGGGTGCCAATGCAAAGATGACCTGATTCCATGCTATTACCCAGCATGCAACAGCCAGCAATGGAACAATGAGAAAACACTCACACTCACATACAATGACCTCAACACCCTCATCAGCTGAGAAAGGGAGAGGACACTGACAAATACTGTGCTTTGCAGCGTTTTATAAGATCATTTATAACGCCTTCAGTTCAGCCCAATAACATTGAATTGTACCCTTCTGTAGTGTGTGGAGATTTTGAGATTCTTCGGAGGCTATGGAGAGCAGGTTAGATAATTATTGGATCCAGATCATGATCCAGGCAAAAGTAAGAGTATTTTAGTCCTCTTGATTAACAGTGGGAAAGCATGACATAACTCTCTCCTATTGGAATCAGTCGTACTTTAAAAGTGCCTGTCTTAAGACTGGATCATTGTACACTTTATTTTATAACAGGATGTCTTACAAATCTGAGCTTCTGAGGCTGGTTATATAGGCTGTTTTAATTTAGAAATTAAAACCTTTCATAAGAGTTAAAGAGATGCAGAGAGGATAAGACGTGGAATATAATATGCTGTGGTGGCTTATGCTTAATGCTATCCTTCCAAAGTATGCCTGATATTAAAATGTGTATAGATGCTAGGTGGGTATCACTTTCTCCTTATCTCTTTATCTGTGGCCTGATCCCCAAATTCTTACCAGAACGTGACCAAAGCAATATACCTTTCTGCTTTGTTATCTTCATCCAAAATCCAAACATCTGACTCATGTCAGTCTAACCCAGGGGTAGGCAACCTAAGGCCCGGGGCCGGATGTGGCCCAATCGCCTTCTCAATCTGGCCTGCGGACGGTCTGGGAATCAGCGTGTTTTTACATGAGTAGAATGTGTCCTTTTATTAAAAATGCATCTCTGGGTTATTTATGGGGCATAGGAATTCATTCATTTTCCCCCAAAATATAATCCAGCCCCCCACATGGTCTGAGGGACGGTGGACCGGCCCACGGCTGGAAAACGTTGCTAACCCCTGGAACCTGTCATTATAGAGCAAGGACAAAGCCAAACAGATACAAGTCTCACCAAACTGAACTACAGTGTGTGTGTGTGTGTGTGTGTGTGTGTGTGTGTGTGTGTGTGTGTGTGTGTGTGGACAAGCTTTGCTACAATGTGCAGGCATGTGTATGATATCCAACATATCTAAAACAGTCAAGAACCACGACAACAGCTTCTCTGAAGCCATGTAACACTTAAATAAGGTTAAGACTTCTAATATAGAATTTTGGTTTGTTAGCCATTCACTTGTATCACTGATATCCATTGTGAAAGCCCCTTCTACAGGCATGTTCAGATTCAGTCAGTTAGTATTCCCAATCATTCTTTTCCATATTTCATAAAGCAAAGCAAAAATGTGATTGCAGGCCACCATGCTGTCTTCTCAAAGAGTCACCATAATGGAATGGTTAGTGCAGGCATCCCCAAACTTCGGCCCTCCAGATGTTTTGGACTACAATTCCCATCTTCCCCGACCACTGGTCCTGTTAGCTAGAGATCATTGGAGTTGTAGGCCAAAACATCTGGAGGGCTGCAGTTTGGGTATGCCTGGGTTAGTGATTAGAGTGGGTTAGGGTTAAGGTGTAGTGGTTAGAATGTTCAACAAAAATGGGAGGCAAATCTGGGTTCAAATTTCCACCCAGCTCACTAGGTGACCCTGGTTCTTATTTTGTAGCTGAAACAGCACCACCATCTGTACACAAGAGAGAGATGTTAGCAGGCTTGAGGGAACCCAAAGGCTTACTTAAGTCCAACAACCCAAAGAGGACTGAACTTGCTCAGTAGCTAAGTGTTGTAGGGTGCAGAGGAAGTAGGATAGGGGAAGAGCAATGGAATGGAGTGTCTTTAAAGAGGACCTGGCTGGCTGGTACTTGAAGTAGGAATACACACCATAGCATTTTGTTGCAGGTGCAGTTGTCACTTTCAGTTTCTATAAAAATGATTGTCTCCAGCCAAATCCAGCCCCTCCATTAAGATTGCAATGGTTAAAGTATTCCAAGGGCAGAGTTACAAAAACTTTCCAATAGCATCATTCACCAAGGGTGCTTAATTGCAAAAGGCACCTCTTGTTACGTTTCATTTCTAAACATTGTGTCGCTTTTCCTTCTTTGCTCTGCAATGGCTCACTTGCTCACACGTCTCTCCATCTTGGTAGTCAGAGAGCCAAAACAATATTGCCTGATGTTGTGCTCTCACTTATCTGAATGGTGTTGTGACTCATCTAGATTGTGTATATCAGGCATCCCCAGACTTCTGCCCTCCAGATGTTTTGGACTACAATTCCCATCTTCCCCGACCACTGGTCCTGTTAGCTAGGGATCATGGGAATTGTAGGCCAAAACATCTGGAGGGCTGCAGTTTGGGGATGCCTGGTGTATATCCATCACATTTTCTGATTGTCATAAAATTTACACTAACCTGAAAATAAGGAGTGCTCATGGTACATTGAAATTCCAAGAGAAATTTTCCCCAAACTACCAGACATCTACCAAATCCATTCCCTCCTTGAAGTGACTTCATATTGACCAGACAGCAACCATGTGATGAAGTTTCCTTAGGAAGGGGTTCTATCAGCTACCCCATGTTGGCCCAATTTCGGCTAATTCAGACTATGTGAAATTACAGCAGTAATTCAGATTTGCATTATTTTTAAAATCATATTTGAAATGTGCCTTGTGCATTAATTCTTACGATTTTTCTCTTTCACCATATGGTTCATCTTAAATAGTCTGATGAAGCTGTACAATAAATAGACAGACTGACAATGGCCAATTAGAAATCTGTTCTTAAATCTTGTGGGTTTTTCCAGTACAGTATCAGCGTTGTCATTCAGGGATATTCTTCATGTATTCTTACAAAAGTCACTGGTTATTTTTTGATTCCATTGTTTCAGGGATTTTTTGTTTCCAAAACAAGAAACGGTCCACTATTTCCCCATATCAGTGCTGATCATTTCCACTGAAGTCTATGGGAGTTCCATGTATGGACAGAAGGTATATTACTCTTCAAATAATTTCAGCAAAGTCAAATACTTAAAAGCTATTTCATCACATCAGTTTCCGCCTTGGAATAGCAGGCAGGAATTACATTGCTGCCCTGTTAAAATGTTAGCAACCACATTTCATTTTTTGAAAAGGCAATTTATTTGTCCTGAAATAAAGAGTTGATTATATCTCTTATTACTGTTACAAGAACTTGATATATCACAGAGAGGAAGAGTTACAACATGTACCAACTATCAACCAGGAAAAATGAATCTGATTCATAATTCACTTTGAGACTGTCTAGTTAGTCAATCAAGTGATTTGTAATCATAAAGGCTGCCAGGAATTGAATGAATAACGGGCCACACTAAAATCCTTGGATTTCGTAGTATTCTTATTTCATTATGCGACTTTTATTGCTCTTGCTGGTAGTTGTCTCTACTTCAGTAGAACAAATTAAACACCCCACAGTTATTTGCATGAATCTATTCGGCTATTTGATGCGCATACAAAGAGAGTGACCACTGGAGTAACAGACAAAGCTAGATTTCTTTTCTTCATGAAAGCTGAACCTTTTTATGATGTAAAGCTTGTGGAGAAAGAGCCTATGCTCCCATCCCCATTTCCTCCTGAAAGCATTTTGGGGGTAATGAATCTTAGCATACTGTTACAGTACATTTTCTCAAGTTATTTTATAACTATAGAAATGACATAATTCATATAGCATGCCATCTGTTTAACAGCAGCATCCCTTCCCCTGCCTCTTAATCTTTACAGATTATCAACCTATTAACATGTTAGCACTAAATAACATGTGATCGCCAAATGTAGATTTCTGTAAAAAGTGAGATCCAGCTAAAGATATGGAAATAGAAAACTAAGCTACATTTGACACATGTCTCCCTAAATACATATTGCATTCATTTGATTTCTTTTTGTATAAGAATAAAATAAAACAGACTCCTGCCACTACACAGGAAGACCTTCACAGGAATTTATTTATTACATAATAAATTTTTAGACATGCTGTTTGCCATTCTCAGTAGCATCCAGACTTTCCCCCCTGTTTTACATTTACTGTACAATACTTCCATAATGACATAGGTATGCTGGTGTTTGAACCAAACATAACTGATCCAAATATAATCAGATATGGTTAAGGTAGATTGGCCCCCTATAACATTTTTACACTCCCTGCAATGGATGTTGCGAGTCTGAAGTCTTTTTCTCCTTGCCTTGCCTTTTTTTTAAAAAAAAAAAAGCTTTTAAAAGGACATGACTGACATATTCAATGATATATTTTTACAATTGCATTGCTGTTCTTTTAGACAGGAGGACCGTAAAGTCTGCAGTTGTTTTATCAGCCCTCTATCAGCAATCCATGTGTGTGAAACAAACTTCCTATTAAAACTAATTGTAAATTCCCATAAAATTGATCCAAAATATGATGGTTAACTTCCTCCTACAATGAAATGTTACCAGCTCCAGAACTTATATGTGAAATGTGGCACTAACAATGCACCAATGTGAGATCACATTTCAGCGCAGAATAAGAATTCTCCCTCCAGAGAAATATAATGAGGGAAATATTTAGAATGTACAGTTAATTTAATTTAATTTAAAATATAGATTTAGACTTCATCATATTCATTTACAAAATATAAACTGGAATCACTTTTAAAAGTATGTGATTTACAGCTGCATGTTAAAAGGAAACCTAAAAAGCACATTTGTGATACAGTAGTTTTTTTCAAGCAATAATAATAATAGGAATCTGCATGTGTCCACTGTGATCATTGTGCTGAGGAAGAAAAACAAGCACAATGGATATATTAATGAAGAATTAAATTGACAAATATATTGTACATTCATCAGACAAAGAATAAAACAAAGCAAAAATATATATAATGATGCTTCATTGAGCTCTGAATTAGTAATTCTATTTTTGTGGATTTTAATTGAACACCCTGAATTCTTTTAAAACTTCTGTTGGCTGTAAGTAAAAACATTATTTTTCATATTTACAATGTGCCTAGATCATGACCTAGACGTTTTACAGTTAACATAAGATTAGTGTGCAAATACAGGGAAAATAAAAGAACACATAACATGAAAAATCTGTAGCTCTATGTCACAGTATATTGGCAAGGACTATACATACAATACTGCACAAGTCTGAAAGTTGATTTATCATGAATTTAAGTCATTGCATTCTTTGATGCATGCTTTGAACAGGCTCATAGTTCCATTGAGGTCTGTGATTCATTTTACCAAAAAGGAATAAAAATAATAATTTATTTATGTGCCTTATTGACTCCATTTACTTACAAGTATATACCATCAAAATCAATGAGATGTACTCTCAAGTAAATGTGCTAGTCATGATCGTAGCTACTACGATACTAAGCACTTTGAAGTAAGTTCTATTGAAATGTTGCTTTCACATAAATGTCTTTAGAACTGACATATAAGCATATTATCAGTGCACGCCTACACATGATTACTCAGAAATAAGTCCCATTGAGCAAAATGAGACTTACTCCCAGGTACTTGAGTATAGGATTGCAGCCTCATATTTAACATTTATGCACATCGCAAGGGAGACAGCTTATATAAATTCAGGTTGCCAGCTGAATCCCAAACTATCCAAATCTGTTCCCCTGCTTTATGCAAGAAACCCCATGAAAATACAGCTAGGAAATGTAATGCATGAACTCATGCAAAGGTTACCAAACTGCAATCAGATGGGTTGCTTTCCTATCTATCTGGAACAAATTGGAACTAACATGTTTAAGTCTCTACAACACATTAACATTCCTGAAGTCCTCCAGACTCCTCAGAGCCACTTTTGTTAATGGTAGCAATTTTCTCAATACCCTGAAATGTAGTAAAACTAAAAAGCTGCTAAGATGTTTAATGCAGTGTAGAGTTACAGAGACAATTGGATATAACTAATTCTGATAGCTTGGTCAAACATAAGAATATACATTTGCAAGATCCCACCACATGGAACAAAAGGGACCGTACAGAACAAAGCATTCACAGAGTAACTTTTTAGCACCCTGTCAAATGCATTTTTAATAAAACAGATGCCTATAACAATACTAAACATTTCCTCTTTTTCTCCCCCTCATGGTGCACATCTGTCTTTGGATTAGTAGAAAATTATTGTTCATTAAGAATTCTGGTTTTTAACTAAACTGGTGGACTTCGCGTGTTTTGGCAAACAGCATCACTTTAATCTTTGGTATAACAACACAAAGGACAGTGAAATGGATTTTACTGTCATTAGTATAAAAGCCCTGCAACAGCAGAGGTTAATGGTTGGGCAAGAGACTCCGTACCCTCTCTAAATATCCTTCAGAAGTGTTTGTGTATTATCCAGTTGAACACCCCTTCCTCTTGTAAATCAAACCCATTAAACTTCTAGGTGAATAATAAAACATACTGTACTACAAATAATAATAATAATTAAGACCCATCAGGCTATTGGATTTTCACAACACATTAAAACTAATGTGCTGTTGTTCGTCTTGTTGTTGTTATAAATTATTGCAGGGAAAACTGAAATCAGAATAATTTGCAGGGAAGGAATTAATGATTCCAGAAACTTAGGAAGCAACTTTGTACAGGTCTACCTAGAGTGCCTACTTCTGACAGTTGGCAAAGGCAAGATACCAACTAAATTTGTTTTCTCTGTACTTAGGAATGCCTGTCTCTCTGGTGAACTCACACCCTTTGGGGAACTAGGGTTATGGTTGTTCTGAGAGGTTCACCTACAGTTCTTGTGAGGGTCAAGTGCTAGATTTCCAAGAACAGGAGGGATCCTGTTCCTCTCCTCAAGGATCAATTTATCTACATTGGAGCAGATTGCTGCCATAATCTGAGGACCTTATGCAATTGTGAGTGGAGTTTCTGTGGCAACCACAACCTTTTAAACTTAGTTCTGGTTATGCTCTTGGAATATAGTCAAGCCTAGAAGTGAATTGGAGAAAAACTTTCTGCTAGATTTGGAGTCCTAATGTAACTGGAAGTGCCGTGGAGTAATATATTCATAAAAGTTGGTTTCACAAGTTTCTTTTACAGCCCTTTTAACATAAAAATGGAAACCATGGACCATGTCTGACCAAGGGCACAGGCACCCCGAGAACCGTCTCCTCAGCAAACTGATTGAAATCTAACATTTCTGCTCACATGACAGTCCCTTTCATTTCAATGGAATTTGCACAGGAAAAGTTTCCAAATGCCCTTTGAGAACAATACCAGAGTGTACCAAAGCCCACAAGGGAAAGCTTTGCCATCTACAACTTACCAAGGATGCCCCCTGTGGGCCTATCATAGTCAGCAAAACTATTGAAGTAGCCTTATCATCAGTCTCCGCAGTTGGCTTTGAGCACAATATATTTCCCACAGTCATGCCTGATTCAAGTACATGCTGGTCACTGGTCTGTGTCTGTTCTACAAGCTCATCCATGCCTGGGGTTAGGTTGCTCAGTCTGGTTCAATAGAGCCAGTATTTTCACTGCACATCATGGATCTGTCTTTATTAGTGGTCAAGGGATCAACAGGCCTTTCAAGAGACTCTTTATGTTCACATAAAAAGTAAAGCAATGCCTTAATTCATTTACTTAAATACAGCTTCATCTGAAAATAGAATTGCCTTTCTTTTTTAAATGTTCCCAGTAGGGCTACACAAGGCTTCTGCTGATGCAAACGAGATAGGAATTTGTTTTGAAAGCTGAAATATCTTTTATCAGATTCCCGCCCCCTGCAAAAAAAATCTCTTTTATTTAAAAAATACTTTGCTTTATTTTAGTCCCTAAGAGTTTCATATATGCAACTTCAAAAAAAATGCCATTTCTAGGGGTCCAGCTCCTTAAGAAAGGCTTATTCAGATAAAAGGCAAAATTCCCATAGATCATGAGAATAAAGATGTTAATAATGTACAAGTACTAAGAAACCTATAGGACACCATCTGGGCAGCAACTAAGCTTTAACTATGTGTAAATCCAGCACTGGCATGAGCGGGGGGTGGGGCTCAATTTTGCCCAAAGACAAACTGATCCTAAGTTCACAGCTGGAAATACTGTGGGTGGTCTTACCCAATGTTATATTAGATCTGGTGCTAAGTGTTAATCTCATGTGCACTTTGAATACAATAACTGAGAATTAAGTTTTCAAACAATATAAATTTGAGAAAACACATTGTAATGTAACATTAAGCCTTTTCCTGACGAGGATAAAGTTGCTATTATACGCAGCTCTTAGAACTGATGAGTGTTAAAAGGTACAGTAAGTAAATCTGTGAGGAGCGTACATCTGTCACTTCAATAGGCGTGCACTCCTGTTCGAGGGGTTAATGTTTGCTAATCTAGCTGGCTCTTGTTTCTCTCCGGTTCTGTAAGGATGAAAGGCTGCAGCCTTGTTTTAGAGTTTCAGATTTGTATTTCACTGAAATTCATCTTACTGCTTTTTGTAGGTGGCAAAAGAACAAGAAAGGGCCAGAAGGATACATTGACTGTTTGGGCTCTGATTTGCCATGCCAAGTGGAAGAGGGATAATAAAACATTTGAGGAATTAGCAAACGTGACCATAAAGTGGTCCCAAGTGGGAGCCATTTTAGAAGTGGTTTATTTCATCAGTGTTCTGCATTATTATACTGAGTCTTGGCTACTAATTACTGAAGACTGAATAGACAAGTTGAAGTCTTGCCTTAGAAAGCCTTCTGTTGGTTGAAGAATATTGCAAGCTTCTAAGTAACAGTGAAGTAGAGATCTTCCTTCCTTGCACATATTTCCTGTGCAAATTCAAGCTATGCATGTTTACTTGGAAGCCCCACAAAATTTAATAGGTCTTATTCCTATAAAAGCATGCATCATATTTGCACCTCCAGTCTCTCTCTCTCTCTCTCTCTCTCTCTCTCTCTCTCTCTCTCTCTCTCTCTCTCTGTGTGTGTGTGTGTGTGTGTGTGTGTGTGTGTGTGTGTGTGTGTGGTTTGTTTTGCTCATCTTTTGTGTGCTAATGGCCCTGCACAGTGTTGAATTTGGTTCTGGTAGGTTGAATCAATGCAATTAATATCACAGTGCTATGTTTCATGCATGTTCAAAGAGTGGTATTTTTGTTCCTGTAGAACAGCATTTCTCAACCGCTGTTCCGCGGCACACTAGTGTGCCGCGAGAGGCTGGCTGGTGTGCCGCGAGTGCAGCGGCGAGAAGGGCGATTTGGGGAGAAGGGCAATCCCCAAAGCGAAGAAGACCTCAGGCCTGGCAGCTAGGCCTCTTCCCCACTCGCACCCCGCGCCGTCTCCTAGCAACCGGCCATCGGCGGCGCTGATTGGCCGGCGCGGCTCCCGGCGCCATTTTCAAACGGTTTTTTTTTTTTTTGCCGAGGCGGCCGGGCAGCCCTCCTCCCTCAGCCGCCGCCATTAACCATTCTCGTCCCGGGCTTAAGCGGAGGCGAGTCTGGTCTCGCCCGGCATGGAGAGCGGCCCTCTGGCTGAGAAGCCCCCTCTGAGGAGGAAGGGGAGGCGGCGACAGCAGCAGCAAGCGGTGAGGCCCGCCGCCGCGGGGGGAGTGCCTGTGAGGCGCAGCGACGGCGGCGCGCTTCTATTCGAGACCACTGGAGGGGCCCGGCAGGCCTCCTCCTCCTCCTCCTCAACCGCCTCCTCCTGCGGGCGGTAAGTGCCCCCTCCCACCCCTGCCCTGGGTCCTTAGGGTGAGGGGCGGGTGACGAATAAATTCATGGTAATAGGAATAATAGTAATCGACGAGGGGGGGCAGGCGGTGTGAGGTGCTGGGGGTGTTGACCCCCTCCCCAATATTATTCGCTTCAAAAGGAGGGGGGCGTAAGAGCCTTCAGCCCCCTACCCGTCACAGGGACGATCCGATTGCATCGCCACCATTACAATCATTATTGATTACAGTACTATTGAACCCCAGGCCCAGTTTTCTCCCCGAAAAGGGGAGAGCGGCACAGAGTTGGTGTGCCTCGTGATTTTTTTCATGGAACAAGTGTGCCGTGGCCCAAAAAAGGTTGAGAAACACTGCTGTAGAGAGACTGCACACACAGTTTTGTTTACCGTGACAAAGATGACATGAGTCAACTGTCAATGTGTATCTTTCTGAATTTGTGCATGGAAACAGATATATGAAATACATGATTTACCATGCATATTTACTCAGAAGTAAACCCTATATAATTCAATAGGGCTTACCTCCAGATAAAAATGTACAGAATTCAATCATTTACCTCAGCCCACAAAGCACTTTCTCCCACTGAGCTAGTTGTGGAGTTCACTGGGATCCCTTTGTCCCACTTCTGTATTTTCTGTTACATAGATAACTGGATAGCTAAGCATGTTGTGGCAAATCTTACAGAACAGTTTCATGACAGGATTTCTCAAGCCACATATTCAACTAACGTACTTTATATGTGTAGCCTGATCCAATGCATGTTTACTCAGAAGAAGCAATTTCCACTGTGGATTAGATTTTGCACAATTCCATAACCCCAGGCCTTTCAATAGGACTTATGCAAGAGATCCTGCAGGTAGATGGTGTTCACCTGCATTCTTTCATAACAGGGTGAAGAGCTACATCATATGGCTAACCAATGTGCTTCAGTTGAAAGAAAATTAGCTGGGTGCACAAAAATTAGCTGAAATTACGGTAAACAGATATGGCTTTTCCACCAGCATACCTTCCATTCTACATCTGCTGAATTTCTGCCTGTGGTACTGCTGTTAAGAGCATATGGTCATTGCCAAGGCAGTGAAATGACGGCAATTCCAGATCTGGAACATACAAAAATCATAGGGAGCCCTGTAGAGACATACTGTATAAGTCTTTCCCAGAATCACACCTGAGATCTATTAGCACCTAGCATATGCTAATCAAATTCACTATAAAAAAATCCCTCCAGGACTCCATCTTAGACTGTTGCAGCTACAGACTTTATGGCTTTATCTTTATACCAGCTTTCTGTTAATCCCTACCACACACACTTTTGCTCAGCAGCCGGCCTAATGAAGAGTTCTGCATAACTCAATTGCTTGCTATTTTGATCCATCTTCCTCTAGATCTGGAAGACCCAGGTTGCAATCCAAAACACACTTACTAGGAACTAAGGCTCACTGAACACACTGACTTACTCCCAAGTAAATGTGCATAGGATTGCACAGTTCCAGAGTGATCCTAAGCATGTTTACTCAGAAGTATGTCCAACTGACAAACCTAGACAGCAATGACAAACCTAGACAGCATCTTAAAAAGCAGAGACATCACCTTGCCGACAAAGGTCCGTATAGTTAAAGCTATGGTTTTCCCAGTAGTGATGTATGGAAGTGAGAGTTGGACCATAAAGAAGGCTGATCGCCGAAGAATTGATGCTTTTGAATTATGGTGCTGGAGGAGACTCTTGAGAGTCCCATGGACTGCAAGAAGATCAAACCTATCCATTCTTAAGGAAATCAGCCCTGAGTGCTCCCTGGAAGGACAGATCGTGAAGCTGAGGCTCCAATACTTTGGCCACCTCATGAGAAGAGAAGAATCCTTGGAAAAGACCCTGATGTTGGGAAAGATTGAGGGCACTAGGAGAAGGGGACGACAGAGGACAAGATGGTTGGACAGTGTTCTCGAAGCTACGAACATGAGTTTGACCAAACTGCGGGAGGCAGTGCGAGACAGGAGTGCCTGGCGTGCTATGGTCCATGGGGTCACGAAGAGTCGGACACGACTAAACGACTAAACAACAACAACAACATGTCCAACTGAACTCAATTGAGCTTGCTCCCTAGATAGGGAAGCTGGTGCCTCCAACCAGATGTTTCTGGACCCCAACTTCCTTCAGCTCCTGTCATGCTACTATGGGAGTTGTCTAGTAACACTGAAAGGGGCCATAGGCTCCCCTCCCTGTTTCAAGTCCCACCTCTGCCATAAGACTGTGTTTTTTCCTGTGCATAAAATGGGAAGAATAGCAGAATTGTTGCAAGAGCCACAATAATAAATTCTGCCGCACTGAGCACATTTTCAATGATCAAGTAATTAATTAAAGATAGCGCTCTCAAAGTTGGACATCAAGGGATGTTTTTCACAGAAGCCTTATCAGGATCTTCTTCAAGGCGACTGGATCTTGTCAAAGGGCTTTCTTTCAGCCGACTTAACAAAACTAATGTTTCTTTGGAACTGAGCACATACCTCCCACGATGGCTCTGGGCTGCTCCGGCGTCCCACGAGAATCTGGATGACGCTCCTGGGGTAGGATCAGAGTTCCCCGCCAGAGGAAAGCAGCGATTGGCCAGCTCGCATTAGGAGGCATATCCCCGAGAGATCTAAAGGCTTCTCCGACGCGACTTCAAGTGATGCTGGTTTCTTCCCGGAGCTGGCAAGCTTCACAAACCGACTCACAGTCCACGCCGAAGTCACGCCGAGGCTGAACTTCAGGAACTTGTAGGCCTGGGCTGGGCACTGGCTTTAACCATGGTTTTAATTGATTTTAGCCATAGATATTCTTTTTTAAAAAACTATGTCGGCTTCGGGGAACTCTGGTTTCCCGAGCAAGAAAATTGCTCAGAGCCGATAGGTCTATTGGCAACAGCCGAATGTGTCTGGAATGTGCCCCTTCAGATGATGATAGGGTCCAATCCCCATCAGCCCTAGCCAGCACACCCAATGGTTATTAGGAATGATACAAGCTATAGTCCAGCAACATCTTGCGGGGGGGGGGGGCAGCTTCTCCATTCTGGCAATACGTGGTTCTTTCTCAAACATAAATCTAACCTCATCGGTTGCCTCTGTTAACCGACTTCCAGATCTAGGCAGCCGGTCAATTCATCGATGTATCAGTTAAAAGCCAGACAGCTCATCAACTTTTTTTAAAAAAATAAGCCTTTAACTGATTGACAGTTTACTCATTACCCGTAAATAAAAGTTGATATCACTAAATCAGAACAGTTTCCAGCTCTGGAAACAAATCACTTCTGCCTCTCCCAAACGCTGTAAGGTGGTTGTTATGGTTGAATATTTGCTCAGCAACTGCCCTTGTTTTGGAAAGAAAGAAAAAAGCACAATGTTTCCGAATACAGGTACAGTAGATCAAAGGTGCAGATGCGGATTTGGAACACGGGTTCACTTCATCCAAGAGTAAAATTATTAGCCATATTAATAGCTCACTTAAGCCTAGGTATTTAGTCTTATGAGGTGCAATCCTGTGGTGGTCTACTTAGAAGTAGGCCCCAGTGAGTTCGATGGGACTTACTCCTATGTAAGCGCACGCATAGGATCGCAACTTGACTCAAGTCTGCAAGCGCACATACTCTGGCGATCTCGTTATGTAACAATGGGCGTGCCTTTTCTCTATGTCTGAACGTTGCACGATTCCCCATCTGCCCGTCTAGCTCGTGAGTCTTTCGTTTTTCCAATCAAACGACCCTCTTAACGCTTCCAGACAAATTGATCAGACGGTTTCCTCCCTACATTGCACTCGGGAGGGGACTTTGAAGCCTGACGTGTCTTGGCAATATCGCAGACGGACATACGGAGAGACAGATCGATAACAGATTAGCTATAGGCCGACGCCTAATATAAAAAGAATGAACTCTTGCTTTGCCTTGTTTTCTTCTATTGGACTGAACCGGGGTTGAGCATCCACGAAATGCCCTTTAATGGTTTTCCAATGGCTTCTCATTATGGGCCAGTAAGGGCTGGGGCGGCTGCGTCGGCGCTGTTGCTCCTCGCCCTTCTTAAGAACTGTTGCCTCCAAAGCAGACGCCACTCATTGACATCAGTGGCTAATCTCATTGATGGAAATGGTTGCGTTTCACACCCGTATTTCTTAAAGGGGGTCTTTCCCACACAGAAGCTGACCTGCAAGCCCAAAGTGCGACGAAGCCCTTTTGCACATGCTCTGAGTTACTCGTCTTTATTCCTGCATTGCAGGGGGTTGGACTAGATTACCCTTATGGTACCTTTCAACTCTGCAATTCTATGATCCGAATGGTAGTATACTGCCAGCATTGGCAATGAGACCAGCACTAGCAGGAGACTCCGGGGTGGAGCCGGAGCACAGAGCTGTCAGTCATTCCAATTCAATATTCCCTCTCCCCCCCGCCCCTTGTTGTTAATGATCCTTTTTTAAGATATTCACAGACCCGTTTGCTTTCTGAGCACAGAAGCGCAGGCGACCAACTTCTCCCGGAGAGAGCTCAGCGTAAAGGGGTTTTGCGTTTTCTATTTTTACACAGAACTGGCTGATTTGTCTTAGGCTATTACTGTCTATTACTGCTGGAAGTCTGGGGGAAAGGTGGGAAGCGGCGGATTCTGGCAATCTGCCTAAAGAGAAATCAATGAAACAAATTAATCCTTCGCAGGCTGCAATGACACAGTAATCCATCATTCAGGACTGCTTTTATACACCAAATCAGAGTGCAGAGGGAAAAGCCCAGGGGAATGTCAGAGACAACAACTTTCACCAACACTGGGAAAATACAGAGGAATCCGTTTATTTAAAGAGGATAGATTTCACTTGATTGCCTGTTTCACCCTATAAAGTTTTGTGTGTTTTTTTTACCCCTTCCCCGACTGCTGAGAAACCAATGGGAGAATGACTATATTTCCCAAGTGTTCCCAACCCACCCGGTCTGCATCTCCAGCATCTGAACAGACTCTTCACCACCTGAGGCCTGGAGCAGTTGCTGTTTCAACGCCACACATCCACAAGATCACACCCTTCTGCTCTGCATCACATTAATCAATCCGGAGTTAACTGCCCCGCGACCATCTGCACTCACTGCCGCTGGTTTTAGATTAGAATCCCAGCTCCACAAATAAGTGTGCACCGAAAAGAGGGGGCGGGGAGGATATCGCTTTTCGGTCACAGCCAGCTATTGGAGAGTGCTCAGGATGGCTAAAAGATCACTAATCCGTATTAACAAGCAGGATGCAGGATCTTCTGTGCGTCTACTCAGAAGGAAAACCCCGTTGAACTCAATCGGGCTTTACTCCCGGGTAAGCCTTTGGCTGCAGCCCTATATCGATTGACTGGGCAGTAAATTCCCACCTATCTCAGTGAAACTTTCTTCGGAATACAATGTAGGGGCATAGGATTGCTCTGTAAGCGATCTTTACATTGCGTCCAGTCCTTCTCCAGATATGTACTGGAGAGCGCGCCCCATAAAAACTCCACTGGGCTGACTCAGAATCGGGGCCTTTCTTTGTGTGCTGTCTCTACCATCAACAGGGAGCAAGAGGCCAGAATCCACCCAGCTTTCATGGGGCAGCAGGGGTTAAAAGCAGCAAAAAGAGTTTTGCTGCCACAGAGGCTGGAGGAGTCGGCTAAAGCCTGTCTTAAGCGCTCAAGGGGCTGAGAGAGAGAGGAGCATCTGCTGCTGTTCTGAACCCACAATCGGAGCGGCAGGATTCAAAGTGGGTGGCTCTTGCAGTAGGAGGCCACGTCGGGACTACCCGCCCACTCGCCCGCCTGAACCGGGGGAGCTGCTGCTGCTTCTGCACCCCTCCCGCTTCGCAAGAGCACAAACAAGCGGCCTAGTCACCAAAGCGACCCCCTTACAGCTAGCCCCGTTTCCAACGGCCAGCTCCGTCTCTGGGGCTGTGGAGGGGCTGGGGCAGAAGCATCCCAGAGTCCTGCGGCTCCTTCCAAAATGCAGGCGACGTCCGATGCTGCAGATAAACACATTAGCCTTCAAGGTGCCGCTGGGACGCCTGGTTCTTCCATTTTACAGCCAATTGAGACCCACCTTTTCTTCTCATCGCTTTGTTGGTGAATCTGATTTGAAAGCGACCCCTTCTAGGAACCAGACGCTGCTCCGAGCTGTGGGGAAACCAGGGCCCACCCCCTCTGAAAATGCCTCTCTAAGCCCTCCGTGGCTTGTTATTTCACACTCCTCGCATAACAAGCAAAGAGGGATTGATGCGTTGCTGAGGGGGATAGGAGAACTGATCTGCAAGAGTGGGAAAGCAATCCCTACAGGCGGGGTCTCACGCTGGCAGGATTGACAAAGTGATCCCTGCTGTATCGCCTAATAGGCAGGATTGGGTCCTTCATGGAGCAGAACAAAAACACAGTAGGCTGAGGGCTTTTTCTAGTAAGGGTCCAATCCTGCTGGTTCAGGAGAAGGCAGGTAGGGTCTCAGATTTGGAACAGTCAGCTGCCGAGTTATTTACTTCCCCAGACCTGAAATATGCTGAAGTTAGTGTTTGGGTGTCCCCATGCATGCACAGATCAGAACCTTTCATGTTTTAACATTGACTTCGCAATGGGATATATGTCACACACACACCCCAGGTGATAGTTTAATTTGAAGGTTCACCCCACATCCCATGTGAGGACCGAATTTGTGCTGAGGAACCGATTTTCAATGCTAGGGCTCAGTCAAGGAGCCTTCAGGTCGTGATGAAGATGATGTCTGGTCTCTCTCACCACTTGAGCAGCAGTAGACATCGCCCCTCTGGAATTCTTGGAATATGTGTGCAGATTTAACACTCAGCTTGGAAGCCGAGCTGAGTGTTTGAATTTCTGCTTTAACCTTGGTTATAAACTGTGACTCTTGAGTTTAGGAAAGCAAACTTGATAGGAAAGTTCCTTGATCTGTCTAACTATGGTGGAGATACAAAGACTCATGCTAGCTCTTTGATCCCAGCAAGAGTAACATACAAATATGTCTCCTCCTCTAAGGTGAAGAGGAAGGAGGAGAAGTAAGAAAATTAAGAAAACATCCCTGAGAGTATTAGACTAGCACCCGAGAAAAACTCACCACAGGTTAAAGCATGGGTAGGCAAACTAAGGCCGGGGCAGGGGGGTGGGCTGGATCCAGCCCAACCGTCTTCTAAATCCAGCCCACGGACGGTCTGGGAATCAGCGTGTTTTTTACATTAGTAGAATGTGTCCTTTTATTTAAAATGCATCTCTAGGTTATTTGTGGGGCCTGCCTGGTGTTTTTACATGAGTAGAATGTGTGCTTTTATTTAAAATGCATCTTTGGGTTATTTGTGGGGCATAGGGATTCATTCTTCTTCTTTCAAAATATAGTCCGGCCCCCCACAAGGTCTGAGGGACAGTGGACTGGCCCCCTGCTGAAAAAGTTTGCTGACCCCTAGGTTAAAGGATAGTCCGGGAGGTTTAGAGGTTCCTCTCTCTACTTTCTCCTGTACAAACCCACTAGTCTTCAGTACAAACTGAGTTGCACTTCCAAGAGGAAGTAGCTAGAAAGGGTTTACAGAGCTGAATGTTATTTTCCAGGAAGGCATGAGCCAAGCAAAGGCGCCTTTCTTTTTATACAACACTAGCATCCTTCATAGGACTCAGTTTCTAGCTCCAGAAGCCACAAGTTTTATCTGTAATCCAAAGCTAAAGGTAAAGGGTAAAGGGGCCCCTGACCATTAGGTCCAGTCGTGACCGACTCTGGGGTTGCGCGCTCCTCTCGCATTATTGGCCGAGGGAGCCGGCGTATAGCTTCCAGGTCATGTGGCCAGCATGACAAAGCCACTTCTGGCAAGCCAGAGCAGCACACGGAAACGCCGTTTACCTTCCCGCTGTAGCGGTTCCTATTTATCTACTTGCATTTTGACGTGCTTTCGAACTGCTAGGTTGGCAGGAGCTGGGACCGAGCAACGGGAGCTCACCCCGTCACAGGGATTCGAACCGCCGACCTTCTGATCAGCAAGCCCTAGGCTCAGTGGTTTAACCACAGCGCCACCTGGGTCCCTTAATCCAAAGCTAGACATATCTTTCAGTGAAATCCACATTTCTGTTCAGGGGGAAGTGACAAATCCTGAAATTATATTATCTACATTAGAAGATTATATTATCTACATTATTTTATCTTACTGGATCAGACCAGGGACTTGCCAAGTCCAGCATCTTGTTTTCACAATGGTCAACTGAAAGCCTGTGGGAAGCCCACAAGCAAGACATGAGAGTAATAGCCATCTCCCAGTGTTGTTCCCTGGTAACTGGTAACTCAGGGGTATACTGCCTCTAATCTTGGAGATAACATCATGGATAGGAGCCACTGAGAACCTTGAAATCAATGGATTTGTTCAATCCCCCTTTACAGCTACCTAAATTAGTGATTGCTTTCATATTTTGTGGTAGCAAGCTCCGTACTTTAATTATGCCCTGTATGAGGGGAAAGTTCTGTATGTCCCACCATTCAGCTTAATTGCATGGCCCCGGGTTCTCATATTTATGAGAAAGAAGAAAAGCATCTCTCTGTCCACTTTCTCTTCTCCATGCCCATATTAGTTGTCTTTTTCCTGTACAACAAAGCCCTTGCCTCATAGAGAAGTCATTCTGCACGGATAACTTTGCTTCTTTGCTGTTCCTTTTCCCATACCATTTTTGAGGTACAGCATCCAGAACTCTATGCAGTATTCCATACATGCGTCACACCATAACTTTGTATAATAAATGCATAGTGGTACTTTTATTTTTGATCACTTTCCTAATGATTGCCAACATGGAATCTGCCTTTTTTGCTGCTGCTGCTGCATACTTCACCATGCCCTCAAGATCCCTTTCCTGGTCAGTCACTGCCAGCTCAGCTCTCATCCATGTATATGTGAAGTTAAGAGTTATCAGTCTTATTATAATTATTAGCCTAATGTGTATCAATTTATACATAAATTTAATCACATTTGCCATTCCATCACCCACTCCCCCAGTTTGGCAATCTCCTTTTGGAGATCTTCACAAATGCTTTTTGCTTTTACAACCTCGAATAATTTGTTGTCATCTATAAATCGGGCTGTGAATAGGCTGCAATGCGTGCAGAGCCTAGGGGGCACTGCAGGGTGTCTATGAGCTTCTGCTCATTAACCACACAGGTGTTCTGTTGGACTTGGTGGTAGCTTTCCTGATCTGCAGTATATATTTTAACTGAGCATCCATTTACTGCAGTTTTGAATGTTTCTCTCAAGTATTTTGAAGAAATTTGACTGATTTGGCTTCCTTGTTCAACTTTTTCACTAGTCACCCCCTCCTTTTTAAGAAATTTCCTCTTTCGATGTTCAAGCTGTGTTGGATTTTCTTGGCATTTCTCCACTTACAGTACATATTAACTGAATTTGACCATTATTTCCAGTTTGTTCAATAACATGCCTCACACCAGGTCTTGGATGCCACTTAAAAGTCACCACCTCTCTAGTTGGTTCCATGACTGACACCAAGTGCTCTGGGTGATTACCTCTTTGCTTAATGTATGTACTGTATAATCAGTTACCTGTTAATGCAACACTTTATTCTTTGGATACCTTCCTGAACTGATCCTCCATCTCAAGATCACCTTGAGTATTTTGTTCAGGCAGTCAATCGTACATCTCCAATAAGCTGATTTTTGGGGGGTCATATTGCCAACCATAGTGATTCTGTGGTGGAATCTGTCCCATTGTTTGACTCTGTGTCAAAAAAAGTCTGTGTGTCTTTTTTACATACAGAATGACATTGCCTCTAGTATACAAACAGTTTCAAACTATTAAACATGAAAGAGAGGCATGTGGCCTGATACATTATGAGAATGCATGGGAGATTTGTTCCATTTACCACATCTCTACAGATTCCCTTGCTGCACTCACTAGGCTGGCTGCCTGTAATCCTGTCAAATGCCATTTTTTGTGTACTGCAGTCTGATACTGTGCATGTTAACTCAGAAGTAAGAATGTACTATAGGGCTTTCTTCCCAAGTTAGTTCACCTAGGATTTACTTGCATCTTAACCAAGTTTAACGCCATTTGCCCACATTCTTCGTAATATTGTCTCATACTTCCCTCCCTCTGTTATTTCCTCCATTGCTTTTTTTTAGTGTAAGCTCCTGGGAGGCAGGGACCTGATTATATTTGCCCACTAAAATTAGACAGCTGCCTTCACTATTTCCTATACCTGCTAAGAACATTTTTGTTTTAGCAAGCCTACCCAGACACATAATTTCAACATGTGATTTTAGTGTGTGTTTGTTTGAAAACTAATGACTTTATTATATTTTGATGAATTTTAATTTCAATATGTTTTTAACATTTGAGTTTATGGATGTTTTTATGGATATTTTTTATGTGAACCACTTAGAGGTTCTTGTTAATTAAGTTGGAATACGAATCTTGTAAAATAAATAAAAGAGGGGAAATAACTGCATTAATGCTACTTAATAATTTGCTATCTTTGCAATAAAGGAAGGTAACGGTCAAATGTAGTAGCAGCTGAGGCCTCAGACCTTTAATGGCTGCATCCAAGGGTGAATGGTGTAAGTGTCTCCACTTGGTGACAAAGTACTGCAAAAATTAAGCAAATTGTCCCTGGAACATGCTCCTTCACCTATACAATGATGGTGGCTCCTCTCCTCTCCTCTCCTCTCTTCTTGAGACTTCTGGTATTACTGGAAAGTTCTGACACAGAAAGGCAGGCACTCAAAACTCACACTTTCCTACCCAAGTCAATGGGGTTTCTCCAGATTAGGTAAATAATTGGTTGTGATCAGAAGCTTTTGTGTGACAACAGCCAGCTCTAGTGGTAATGTATTAAGGAACCATAATCCATTTCGCCCTCCCTGTAGTGATATGTTAGCTACACTCCTCCATGACCTTTGTCTGTCTGCCCAAAAGCCCCACCTAGTATCAGTTCAGTCCTTGTAAGCATGCCCATTATTTTTCAGACAGAACTTGAATGGCCTCTCCCCTGCGTCCTGTTATATATACAGTATATATTTAAGTAGGACAAACAATGCTCTTTCCGTGGTCTACGCCAAAACAATGCATTCCACTATAACTTCTCTTGAGATTGAAAGTCTGGAGCAAACTAAAATCCATTAGTGTTCAAACAAACACTTTGTCTCAAGAGGCTTGGCTGGTTTGGGTGTAAAGCTGGTTTGAATGTCCGCTTCCCTAGGGAGGGCAAAGTAGGGGAAAATATATCCCAGTGTGAGGAGGGGAGTGTGATGGACTTCACGCTATGCTAAGCATAGAAAAGGCCCCTTCAGTATCTGATCCAGTATCTGTCAAAACATCCAGGAGGCAGATCTCTTCTAGCAGACACTGCTTGGGAAAAGAGGGGAGGTCACACAGAGAAGGAAACTGCCAGGGTCAAAAGACAGTGAATAATTCACTACTGGAATAGCAAATAGAAGCAAAGCCTGTCTCTTAACTTCCTCTGTCAGTTAGAGCTCTTATCACATATCCAGCTTGTGAACCAAAGCGCTTCGTGGTCAGGTCTTATTTTCTTTTCTTTATTTCGTTAAATAAGAAAAAGAAAGAAAGAAGACCTCACCTGATAGGGCTCAGAACTCACATCAATTCACACCCATCTGGAAGTTTCTCCCAAATGTGTGTGTAGGGGGCTGTTTACAGCAGCTTTCTAGTGAGCAAAGCGCACTCCATATTATGTCCAAGGACATTCGCTTTTTTTAAAACCTATCATTTCACATGATCTGGAGCAGAACCATTCCTAGGATTCAAAATCAGCTTCAAGGCTAGTCCCTTAGTTCAAATTTCTATCCTGTTCCTAAATTCCCGAAGTTTCTTCTCATTTATTATAGCTCATAAAGCCATCTATATTTATATTTGAGAGAGGGACTGGGGGGAGAGAAAGTGAACGCTGACAGCACAATTCTATACATATTTACTCTGATGTAAGTCCCATTAAGTTCAGTGGCACATACTTCCTAGTAGCATAGTTCCATGAGCTCATAACTCAGTCTAAGCCAAACATTTCCCACTAATGATTAAGCTCTCACGTATAACACAATGGAAAATAATGCCACTTTCTGACAAAAGCTTAATGTTAAATGTAGCATAAAGCTGCTACCACCTTATTCTTGCTCTTATTAGTAACCTCCTCCACCTTTTTACCCTTCAATGCACTCTAAGCAGCAATATTGCACTGTGGCAGAAATAATCATTTTTGAAAAAATATTTTCCATACTTACACATCAAACAAACACTTTAAAAAGCAGATTAAAACCTGATCCCAGCCAGCATAATATATATCACCACAAACCAGACAAACTAAAAATGCCTAAGCTTTGGTAGATCCAAATAGCAAAGGTACTGCACAAGCCTTCTGTCTGATTCCAGCATACAGCCACCCCATCTAATATCAACCAAGAGTGTCTTCCATTATGGCTGAAAGCATAATGCATTATGCATTATGAAATGCATAATGCAGGGACGTGGGTTGCGCTGTGGTCTAAGCCACTGAGCCTCTTGGGCTTGCCAATTGGAAGGTTGGCGGTTTGAATCCCAGCTCCGGTTGCTCTCTCCCAGCTCCTGCCAACCTAGCAGTTCGAAAGCATGCCAATACAATAATTAGGTACCCGCTGCGACGGGAAGGTAAACGGTGTTTCTGTGCGCTCTGGTTTCCGTCATGGTGTTCTGTTGCGCCAGAAAAGGTTTGGTCATGCTAGTCACATGACCCAAAAAGCTGTCTGCGGACAAACTCTGGCTCCCTCAACCTGAAAGCGAGAAGAGCGCCGCAACCCCATAGTCGCCTTTGACTGCACTTAACTGTCCAGGGGTCCTTTACCTTTTTTTTACCTGAAAGCAATGCAAGCTCTCTGAGCCCCTCAGCCTTCCTCCCTTACTCTCCCAACCTACCCCTTTCCCTTTCCGCTTACCTCAGTGGTGGCATAATTATAGATCAGGGGTCAGCAAACTTTTTCAGCAGGGGGCCGGTCCACTGTCCCTCAGCCCTTGTGGGGGGCTGGACTATATTTTGAAAAAATATATGAATGAATTCCTATGCCCCACAAATAACCCAGAGATGCATTTTAAATAAAAGAACACATTCTACTCATGTAAAAACATGCTGATTCATGGACCGTCCACGGGCCGGATTTAGAAGGCGATTGGGCTGTATCCGGCCCCCGGGCCTTAGTTTGGTGATCCCTGTTATAGATCTTGCCTTGAAAAGCAAAGGGGAAATATAGCTTCCTCTTAATTTCTTCAGCAATAGCTTAAGTACTGCAGGGAGTAAGAGGGGGAAGGCAAATGCTCTCTGCTGATAAGGGGCTCCATAGGAGAAAAACAGAAACACACAAATGAGTCCCTAAAATCCACATTTCCTCCCCATACAACCCTATGCTGTTTGTAAGATATGTTGCAGGAAATTTGATTAGTGCATAAAACCGAGCATATTTGTCCCCTTGGGCTAGCAGTAGCATCATGGATATAGCTGCCATTGAATGTTGGCCTTACAATCCTTACCTGGCTTACCTGTGACTCTGTGCACAGCTCAAAACATAGCTTTGGGTTTGAATCCCTGTGTTAATTGCAAGGCGGGACTTAACTCAACCAGTGTTCATAGAGGTCGATCTCCAGAACCTATCAGCCATAAGGCTCCAAACCAGTCACAAACAATAATAATAATAATAATAATAATAATAATAATAATAATAATAATATATTGTTTATACCCCGCCCATCTGGCCGGGTTCCCCCAGCCACTCTGGGCGGCTTCCAACAAAACAAATTCTAAAATACAGAAATCCATCAAACATTAAAATACAGAAATCCATCAAACATTAAAAGCTTCCCTAAACAGGGCTGCCTTGAGATGCCTTCTAAAGGTCTGGTAGTTGTTGTTCTCTTTGACCTCTAGTGGGAGGGCATTCCACAGGGTGGGTGCCACTACCGAGAAGGCCCTCTGCCTGGTTCCCTGTAACTTGGCTTCTCGTAGTGAGGGAACCGCCAGAAGGCCCTCGGAGCTGGACCTCAGTGTCCGGGCAGAACGATGGGGGTGGAGACGCTCCTTCAGGTATACCAGACCGAGGCCGTTTAGGGCTTTAAAGGTCAACACCAACACTTTGAATTGTGCTCGGAAACGTACTGGGAGCCAATGTAGGTCTTTCAGGACCGGTGTTATGTGGTCTCGGCGGCCGCTCCCAGTCACCAGTCTAGCTGCCACATTCTGGATTAGTTGTAGTTTCCGGGTCACCTTCAAAGGTAGCCCCACGTAGAGCGCATTGCAGTAGTCCAAGCGAGAGATAACTAGAGCATGCACCACTCTGGAGAGACAGTCAGTGGGCAGGTAGGGACTCAGCCTGCGTACCAGATGGAATGCTTCTAAACATGTGCAAAGTGCCTTTCCCTCATCATTGAGTATCCAAACTCACTGTCGTCGTCGTCCCCTCCCACCTCTAGCCTTAAAATATAGGACTTGCCATTCACAAGATCAGCTAGTGAATGAGCCTGAGTGTAAGTTTCAAGGATGCCTTTAAAAACCGCATATCATGACACCACAATAAGAGAAGCTATCTGTGTTCAGCAAACTATTCCTCCCTTGCTTATCACAATCTAATAGCCAAATAAATGAATAAATCTTTAAGGCACCCCAGGACCTTCAAGACTTATAAAATAGTTTTGGGACCCCTTTCAAGGCCTAGAGGAAATCCTATTGTTGGGGCAGATGAGATAATGGTGTTTTAGCCATGATCCACAACAACTGTTTTCTTTCCACTGGGGATAGGCTTGTTGAAGAATGTGGTCTCACCCCTTCAAGTCCATGCTGTGTTCAAGTTTTTCATCTTTAAAGAGCTGCCTAATGCAAGGACCTGGAGAAGCTCTTGGGGTCGGGAGAAGTATGCTAATTGGGAGGGCCTAATTGCTTCAAGATATTCCGGAGAGCCTCATTGATGGGCTTGGCCTGTTCCTAATAAAATGAAGAAGCAACACGGACTTCAATCCCAAAAGCAGGGGGACTCCTGGAGTTTCCACAGGCAAACCAAATGACTTCACCTAGCCCCTTATTCCCCCCTCAGATGACATCTTGAGGGAAAGCAGACTCTGTTCATCCTCCAGAGTCATAAATTGGCTGTGCCGAGGCCAGTAAATCTGGATTGATTTTAAAAGGCTTTTTCATCCTCCCAATCAAATGAAGTCACTGTTAATTAGATGTTTTTTGTTAACAGTGTCACTCCTGCCTATATTACCTGCTCACACATCAACCGGACTTATTACAACATCTGGCTCAGCACTTTGCTTTTATTACGAGGAAGGAGATATTCCGATCGTTTTTGATAGAAGCAGGTTTCAAAATCTCTTGGCAGCGTTACCAGAAAGAACCCTGGGCTTGCTGGTAACACAGCCACTGTCTTTTGAGTGGTGCAACACGCACAGAAGCTGCACATCTTAACTCTGAATTAAGGGCTTTGAAACAATATTTAACTCTTCAGCCTATGTTCACAATCGCTAGCATAGCTTGAAAAAGAAAGAAGAATGGTTTCACCTATAATCATGTACTAGGAGTGGCAGGGGAGAGGGGATGCCACACTTGAGCTATCAAAATAATAAAGGCGGTGATGGGCAACCTGCAGCCTCCAGGTGTTGTTGAACTTCAACTCCCATTAGCCCCAGCCAGCATGGTCAATGATCAGGGATGATGGGAGTTGCAGTCCAGTCGTTTCTGGAGGACCACTGGTTCCCTGACTGCTTTTAAAGGGTGGTTTAAAGAGCAGTCAGTTCACACTGGGCTGAAATCCCATACAGCCCTACTAAGGGGTAAGGCCCACTGAAACTCCCTGTGGCCTATTCTGAGTAAACATGCTTTTGCATGTGTTAGATCAGGCATCCCCAAACTTCGGCCCTCCAGATGTTTTGGACTACAATTCCCATCATCCCTGACCACTGGTCCTCTTAGCTAGGGATCATGGGAGTTGTAGGCCAAAACATCTGGAGGGCCGCAGTTTGGGGATTCCTGTGTTAGACCTATTCTTAACTATACATCTTTATGCCATATCCACAAGACTAAAGCCCTTCATTGGGGCAGCCCAGTCCTATTCATGTTTACTTAAAAGTAATTCCTGCTCATTTCAATTGGACTAACTCCAAAGCAAGGGTGCACAGTATTTCAGTCCTAGAATCCTTGATCTGGAAAAGACCCGAACTTTCTTGAGTAGTCTGTTTAAACACTGGGATGCAAGTTTAAGGAGATATTACTCTGCTGTATTGGCTGGCATCTATAAATAGCACAGAATATATTATGTCAACAATATTATTATGTCAACCTAAGCTAATGTCAAACACATTGCAGAGGTTAGAAGCGGCCAGTTAATCGGTATGATGACCCAAAAGGCTTAATAAGAACAGGTTGAAAATATTCTGAGCAGTCCAAGCTCAAATCAGTATGGAGTGGATTGCATCCATAGGTCTTTAAATGGGATTTTAATCTATAAAGCAAAATAATAGAGAATAAAAACCTGCAAAACAGGACACTGTTATAAACCATTTCCTGCTCTGGACAACCCTTTATTTTGTGGGGAGGGGGTCCTCCTAGTGAATAAAATAACAGCCATGATTTCTTTTTGGAGTTTGGTAACCTATCTACTCTGCATTAAAAATGCTCTTTCAATATTGCTGCATATTGCATAGAGAGATAAAATGACATCTCTTGTAGGGTGACCTACCTAGTTAATCGGTTAAAAGCATAATAAGTTGACTGACTCAAAATATTTCCTACTTTGCTGTGTGTATGAAAGTCTGGTGACAGGTAGCTCAAAATGCTTGGTAGGCCAAATTATGGATTATAACCTTTCTAAGCAAGATTTATGGCAGATTCTCCTGTGTAGACACTAGCTGTTCAAGGTGGGGAGGAAGAGATTGTGCATCTAAAAATTAAGCCTATGTACAGTATTACAAGTTGTCCATAAAAAAACACCTGCATTTTTGGTGGTGGTTTATATTTTTTTAAAAAATCTAATCTACCTTTCTGGACAGTGCCCAGCCAAGGCAGCTTACAACAGTAAACATTTATAATATAACAATACAAAAGAAACATACAGCTTTCAATCCCTTCTCCAGATAAACTCAATCAACATACTCAGCCAGCAAATTAAAACACTTTTTGCAGAACTATTTAATATTATGCTCAGTTATATGCATTTGCACGTGCGTGTGTGTGTCTTGCATACTTATTGTCTGTTAATTGCAAAAAGAAAAAGAAAAATGTTTTCAAGTTGCAATCCTTGCCCAGGAGTAAGTCCCACTGAATCCAATGGGAATTACTTCCAATTAGATGTTCCTGGGATTTCACAGAAAGCCCCCTGCCTTTCTCAATAATCTTCAACAAGGCCTCAAACAGGCCAACTTTCAGATCTCAAGAGTCTTACAATCCACCAGGTGCAGCATAATAGAGGTTAAAGCCAGAAACGGGAGTGTGTGTAACACACACATTTATAATCTGTACACACACACATCTGAAAAATCTATGCTTCGGGCCTGGGAGCTGGCAGATAAGAATGACCATCCCGGGGAGGGAGGACACAAAGTGTCTGCTAAGGAATCCAAGTAGGGCTGCCAACCTTTTTTTTTCTGGCACAGCTCTTTCGTAATGACCCAGAGGCAAAAAGTAAACAGGTGAAACTTTTTCTATCACTCCATCTCTGTGTCTGGAAAAGCTCCACCTGCTCAATTTCTGCCACTTAGGTAGCTGTTGAAGGCAAAGAGTGTGGGATGTATTATTACTACAGCAGTCAGGTATAACATTTTCCTGTTGCCTAGAATGGACACACAAGGGAATACGGCTCCAGACAAGGAGGACTTCCAATCATACCTGCTCTGGAGCTTCCTCCCCCTGTGCTTGACCAGGGTAGATGGGTGTGACCCTAGCTGACCCGATAAAAGGGCTGGCAATGCAACGATCTCTCTTATGGACTCTTAGTCTTCGACTCTTGCTCTTCTGGCTCTTAGCCAATGCATGGCTTCACATAGGATGGAGCCCACAAGCAGAAAGTCTGAGACGTAGCTCAGGCTTCTTCTCACTGTAACCACAAGATAAAGCCTGCCTTCAGATTACTGCTGTGAACTGAATATGAGTCAAACTTTATTCTTACTTTTAAAGAAGACTATGTTGTGTTATTATTTTAAGAGGGAAATAAAAAGGGAAACTTACCAGGAACAAGCCAGACTGGGTTGCTTAATTAAAGGACTCTAACGAATCATCAACTTGCTTCCAATAAGTTGCAAAGGGAATGTGCTCTGCTGTTTACTCACTAGCGTGAGCGAGAAAGAATAATATCAAAACAATATATCCTCTCCTACCTTCCTTAACATTCTCACAAAGGGGGCCTCCCAGGAAAGAAAGTGGGGGCGGGTGAGAATTAAATGCCTCAAAAATTGGAACATCGCACAGTCTATCTCCGCAGGCTAGAGAAGTAAGAAGAAAAGGCGAGGGAGAAGGAAAGAGGATGGGGAAGGGGAAGAAAACGGAGTGTGGTTCTTTATTAGGCTGGCAGGGTTAGACACAGCCAGTTGTTGGTTTTCGAAAAGAGAAGTGGTATCCCCAGCATTAAGCCCTGTCCTTTGAGTTTACTTTGTGAGGAGGGGGTATCGCGCTCTGCACGTGCCTACAGACATTCGCCGCTCCCTGCTCCTATCCTGGGTCTGAAGCGCGCTTTCCTACACAGCAGAGCCTCCTGCACTCCTTAGGGACAATCTCATGGAGCTAAAAGGGCCGACTTCGAAGTTCAGCGCCAAGGGGAGCGGGGGCCGCCAGGGTGCAATCCAGAAAGAAAGCTCCATTGAATGCAAGGAGAAGCCGACAAGGCGTTGATGGGCACTTCCCAGGTGGTGGTGGTGGTGCTCCTCCTCCTCCTTGGGGCTCCCAAACCTCCGAAGTCGGGTTCCCCGCACGCGCCCCTTCCCCTTTGACGGGGACTCCAGAGGCTTTCTCCTGCTGGAAGGAACAAAAGCTTGGGCCCCGCTCTTCTCTCATTGCCCCTAAAGCTGCTCTGCCCCCGGCCCCATTGACCTCTCGGCCAAGGCCTGGAGGCTCCGCAGCGAGATGATGTGCCTGCTGCCTGCCTATCTCTGTACAGTAATGCTCTTCCAAAAGAGGCTGCGGAAGAAAGGCATCTGTTTGCTTGGAAGTCCCTTCCTTTTCTAGTAGGAAGGCAGCTTGAGAGGTCGCAGCCACGCGACCCGATTCCCCACGCGCGTCTCCTCGGAATCAAGTGCCAATGAGTTCCAGGGGATTTACTCCCGAGGAATGGTGCGTGTAGCAGGGCAGAAGGCCAAGGAGCGTCCTCAGACAGGCTCCCAGAAGTCGGCCTTGCCCTGCATGCTCTCTTGCTTCGTGGTTTATGGATCCCAGCCCCCCCCCCTCTCTTTCGCTACTGGCACTTTGTGCCTAAAGAGCTGTCCTTTCCTCCAGGTGGAGAATATGCTTTATTAGTTTCATAAAGGTCTCCGTTCGCCGGCTCTCCGTCTTTTTCCCCTTTCTTCCCCTGCTCCCGCAGTCTGTTTTACAGGTTCCAATCTAATTGTGCCTTATGAGCTGCAAAACAGCCCAGAAAGCCTAATAATAACAGAGAGCGCTCTTCGCCTCTCTTTACCAGCCGGTGTTCTCCAGATCTATGTCCCAATATACACCTGGACAGGCGCAGATCCGTCACCCAGGCGCGCCGGTTACGGGTGCATCGCGTTTAATGGGAAGTTGAGCTTCTCTGCTCCGACGCGCAGGGAGGCAGGTGCAGGAGATTCGCTTCTGTTCCAAGTTGCGCGCAGTTCTCCTTCTCCTGCCGCAAAGGCCAGAGACTTAACAGCGGGCCGGCTCAGAAGCAAGTTCCACGGAACTGAATGGGGCTTACTCCCGAGGAAGAGCTCAGAGAGAAGTTCTCAAAGCTACAGCAATAGCCGCAGGAAACCCCAAAGACATCCCACGTTTTGACCTGAAATAATACACGTTGCCATCTAATGGGGGGGAGCTCCTTAATACCATTAAGTCTAGTATTACCCGCGATTGCCCTCGGTGAACCTTACTTCTTGAGTAGACAGTACACAGGATCGGGACGAAAGCTGCCACTCAGGTCCCAGCTCAGCAGAGTCCACGAAGCCGTTATGTCGAAGAACTTGAATCAAAAGGAGGACTTCAAAGTCGACCTTTCTGGTTTCATTGTTTCAGAGAAGGGGTTCTGACCAGGCCTGAGTCTTTACGGGGTCGAAATTAAACCAGGACTTCGCTGGTTTTCAAGGGTTGCATAACTTTATTGCCAGGATTGCTTTCTGCACCCAAAGTCTCGTCGATTCCAGTAACGGAGGATCTCTGCACTAATGAGAAACTGAAATGAATTAAATCGATACGATTCTAGTTGTGCACGCGCGACATATACAAATATAGCCGCCTGCTTTTTTTTGTTGTTGAAATCATAGCAACCTTGGTTCTGGAGCAGAGAGAAAATCCACCCAGGATATTTTAATGTACATGAAAGGGAGGCGGGGGTCTCTCCTTTCTGGCACATGCAGTCAAACATTCTAGGATCCAGGGATGGGCAGAGCTCATGAATGGGAATGGATTCCAACATTTGGAGTGTGGGATCTCACGCTTAGAGTGCTGGCGAAAGGGGCGGGAATGAATAGGGAGTGCGGACAATTTCTCCAAAATCCAACCTTACGGCCTTCCTTTAATCTTACTCCGAAGTCAGCTCCCTTTTATGTTAGGAGGCTTCCTTCCATGTAAGCGGGCACGGAAGCCGTCCAGTTAACGTGACTCTCTCAGGACAGAAGTCTGGTCAGTCTGAAACAAATCCAAGCAACTGTAAGGCCAAAAGCAACGAGAGG
Source organism: Zootoca vivipara (assembly GCF_965207765.1). Lineage (NCBI taxonomy): Eukaryota > Metazoa > Chordata > Lepidosauria > Squamata > Lacertidae > Zootoca > Zootoca vivipara. The sequence goes on along the minus strand of NC_142593.1, from coordinate 27,128,051 downwards.
GGGGCAAGGGAGGGAGGGAGCCAAGGTCTGCATTTCTGATGTCGAAAAACAGAGAGAAATGCTACCTTGCTATAATTTAAAGAGGTTTGGTTTGCGGGGGATTTTTGTCCGTCTCCCTTCCTCCCACCCCCGGATAACGTGAGAAGCGAGCCAGAACTCGACCTTAAACGCCTGGCTTTATGTGGCCAAAGCTGACACGTCCCTAGGTAGGGATCTAAACTGGCTCAACCTGGATTGTGCACCACTAAACTGGTTTCCCCATTGAACCCCATAGGCTGAGCTGATGGGAGTTGTAGTCTAAAGCTGATAGGGGAAGCTCCAGGTTGTAGGAAGCTGAGCTAGATCCCCGGCGTCTTTCTGTTTCGGGGATCTGAGAGATGCAGATGAAAGTGCGACAGTTGGAGCTAAAACACCTGCGATAGACTTTAACTCCCTCTCTCTGCTTTCAGAAAGAACTCGAACCTGGGAGATGAAGGTTCGGATCCATTGGAAGCATAAAATCGCTTTCGCAGCTCCCGAAGCAAAAGCAAACGGACAACAGGGGGGCAAATGTCGAGTTTGTGTGTGACTTTCCTGGAGGCCCTGATCCCAGGACACGTTGGACGGTGATTCTTAACATCCCCAGCCAAAACACTTTCAGCCCGATCCTATGCAGAGTTAAACATCCATTGATTTTCGGTGAGTTTGGGTGCCTCTAACGATATAGGACTGGACAAATTCACTTGGAAGCAATAACATCGATTCCAAATTCCAATAGCTCTGGTTTCCTAGTAAGATCTGGTTACTAAAGAGTCAGGACGTCAACATTTCATTTGCGGGGACAGAAGAAACTGGACTGGGGCAAAAGGGAGAGTTTAACAAAGCACACAGGAAAGGGAAGGTGTTAAGTTTCACTTCATTTTCCTTGCGAGATGTGGGAAAGTAACAGAGACGCGGCGAAGAGCGATGACCTCGCGCCGGAGTGTTTACCTTCCTTTTTTCTACAGCTGTAACCCCTGGGGCGACATTTGGATGATCTGCATGGACACACATGCACACCTTTCACATACGTGTACACTTTTATCTGTGTGTGTGTGTGTGAGAGAGAGAGAGAGAGAGAGAGAGAGAGAGAGAGAGAGAGAGAGAGAGAGAGAGAGCATTGCGTTCGCTAAAATAGGGCAGAGGTACTGCATGCGGTGTGTCTATATAGCAATATGTATAACTGTGCAAAGTTCCCTCCTGTGCATGTCAAAGCAGACCCCTGTGCACAGTATATAGGGGCTCCGGTAGGAATGTACATCGTAGTGGTGTCAAAGGGATTAAAATATTGAGGTGGGGGTGCAAGCAATCCCCGCATCACAGAATCGATCACACGATGGGGCGCACAAACACCATTTGAATGGCAATGCCCATCAACTTTGGGGTGGCCCGGCCCCCTCAAATCTTTTATGGGGGGACGAAGGGACCTCGGCCCTTAGTAGTTGGCTCCTGTGGTATGTAGATAGAGAGATAAATAAGTACACAACACAAGCGAGTAAACGCCCTATAAAAGTATTGGAGATAACACACTAGAGACAGCTACAATCTTCTGCTCCCTTGGTTGGGAGAAAGTTCCATTGATCTAAGTGGAGCCCTGAGGAAAATTGCAACCAGAGCGAAGGGAGAATTTCGGTTTTGCAAACACGCGTTCTGTTCGTTTCTGTGACTGGTGCGTTTCTCAGATGCCAAGATATGCAGACACACGTGTGTGTATATAGAGTTTTCATTGTCACTGATAGTATACTAATAGGCGAAGGTTGGATTTGGACTCCGAGCATATGATATCGCAGTCTTCCGCTCTGCCAAATCTGTATCAGTTTCTCCTTATCTACGCTGCACTCTCTTTACTCTTACATATGACCGTAAGACGTTCAGGATAGGACGAAGCGCCGGAGGATCCTATTGCATGCTTGCTCGGTTCAATATCCAAGCCATAGGGAGACTCCCTCCCGTGGAACAACATCCCAATTCACTTTGTCTTTTCCCCAACAGAAGGACAGTCCGCTGGCAGCAAAAACTCCACGCTACCACTTGAAAGGAGTGAGATCTGATCCGGCTCTGCAGTCCCAACCTTGACTTCACGCCTAGCTAGCGTGGCCTAAAGGTGGCTGCTGGGGGAGGTGGGAGGCCGAGTGTAGGAGAGAGAGAATAACTCACCTTCTTTGAGTTTGGGAAAGAAGGATGAGCGGACCCTTGCTTAACGTTGCTTCTTTGTATCTCGCCTTCCTCCGGTGGAGCTCAGTATAGTACAACAACCGTGAGAGGTAGGCCGGCTTGAAAGCCCGTCATTTTCCAAGCCCAAAGAGCTTCTCCGGCCTTTATCCGCACCCTAGCATTCTCCTACCATTTACTTCCCCAATAAGATTATTTACTCAGTCTTAAACTCATTGCCTTTAACACACAAACACAAACTCGCTCCCTCCCTCCCTCCCTCCCTCTCCGCTTGTTTGCGCAGATCCTCACGTTCCAGGGACAAATTTGTTTCCTACGAAGACTCCACTTTTAAAATGCTCCTCTGCAAAGCGATGCCATGTCACCGTGTGCGTGTGCTTCTTTAAGGTACATTAAAGGATCATTGCAGTCTCCCTGTGAAGTCATTACGCCTTTATCCCCACCAATTAACCACACCTCAGAGGGCTGCTATTAACAGCTACATTGAGCTTAAAAGTGAGGTATCCCATTTCAGAGAGATGTCGTGATCTCGCTCAGGAAATCCCAGCAGGCAGCCAAAAATGGAGCTCTGACTCCTGATCTCTGCCTTAACAGGTCTTTAAAATAAAATAAAAAACACCACTCCACGCAACCTCGATAAGGGAAGAATTAAATATACTAGGGGAAAATCTGAAGGCTAGAAAGTTCAGAGGTAGAAGGTTGGAGCGGGAAGGGGAATGTCCTGGAAGAACTTGCGGGACAGCTTGAAATAAAGGAGAAAGAATTTCAGGTGAAATTGCAGATTGGGAGGAGATCGTTGGTCTCAAAAAAAAAAAGCAACTACAACTGAATTGTAAATTAGCAGCAAGCGCTGATTAAAAGGCAAATAAATGCACGTGCACACGTTTGTGACTCTGAGAACTATCCAATCCTCCTAAATTGGTTTTGTGACATCCGATTTCTTATCTCGCTCTCTTTCTCATCACACAAAACAGGAATGAAACCCCATTGATTTTGGGTGTGGGTGTGACTTCCAGGTGTCACAGGTGGGTTGGCGGGGAGTAACAGAAGACGTGATGGGGGAAACTCAGAGAGCTTGAGGAAGAAAGCAGGAACCCTCCTTGCCTTTCTCCAGCAACTCTACCCAGAATTCGTCTTGAAAGAGACGAGGAAAGTCTCTTTCTCTTTATCTCTCTCCGAGTCCTAGCTCGCTCACTTACACACACACACACACACACACACACACACACACACACAAAGGAAAGAGAAAGTGTGGGGAAATGCCTGGAACAGAATGTTGCCGGTCAGCAGCGTGTTTGAAGGGAGAGGGTCTATTCCCTGCCACTTTGCCTCTGTTTCCTCTTCTGGGTAACCTACGAGGCTCCAGTTTAAAAAACTCCCCCCGGTGCTGGCAAGCTTTTCTTGTCTTTTAAATGGTAACAACAACCCTCATCTGAGTCTTCTGCTTCTATCCCGGATACTTACCAGCTCTGTGCTGTCGCCTTATAATAGCACCCTTATGTAGCCTAAACTAGAAAACCAACTTTCTGCTGTTGGGAGGGTGATACTGCTTTTTTGGGAGCTCTGAACACCTTTAGTTGCTCTTTTTTGCCCCCTGTGGCATTTCTCTTACTCGTGTCCTCGTTCTAAAAAAAACCCCGACTACTAACCCGTCCAAAGGCAACAGCGGCCCTCACTCTTCCCGCCTACCCCCATCCTTAAATGAGGCGGATTTAATTTTCAATATTTGGTACACAAAATTTAGCCAGCCGAAAGGAGATTAATTTTCTAGAATAATCCAATTAAAAGATTTCTAAACTAATCTTTTGGGGTGGGGAAACAGGCTGAGGTGGGGGAAAGGAGGGAAAGTGATTTATGGCCGTGGTTGATTGAGAAGACCGGACGGCTCCTTCTGCGGCTCTCTTAAAACTAAACGCTCGCATCTGAAATTGACCAATGTCAGACATCCCTCCCTCCCAAAATTCAATTAACCCAAAGCAGCATGCTTTGAAGATTGATTTGTACCCGTCCTCACTCTAGTGGCACAAACCCGGTATAAATCCCCTACTCCGGCTTGTGGGTCGGGCCGCTTGTTTGCATTGTCTTCCCGGGTGGGTTTAATTCAGATGTTGTATTGGGGAAGAGAGTCGCTTATCACTCACACCATTCTTCCCCTCAAATCATAATGTGGAAAAGGAGTTCGTGCTGCTTACAAGCCCCATGGACTTTTTTCCAAGTGCTAATAGATTTATGGTCTCCCTTTTTTTTCCCCAACGCCCATCCACAGTAATTAGCACATATGTTCTAAATAGATGATAGTTTTGTGAGCAATAAAGCAATTACCCATCGGTGGAGCTGACAGTTCCTCCAACTAAACTCCAACCAGCAGCTAATTGGAAAAGTCATTTCAGCTCCATTGTCTGCAATTAGTCTTGCTAAACTACTGCACCCCAAACTAGCCGGTTTGAGGTTTATTTATTCATTTGCATTTGCAAACGGTCATCGCACCAGGATCAAACTTTTCCAGAGCTTAGATCAGCTTTGCAAATTCTCTTCCTCTGCCTTGATTTTTTTCTCTCTCTCTGGTATTTCTGCCCCTTCCCATCGACACCGAGAGGTTCAGTGGTTCCCAAACATTTGTTCCTTCTGCTGCGGCCGTTTGTAAAAACAGTGTTTCCCCAGCCACTCGGGAATGGTGATCAGTGTTGCCAAACGGAGGTGGCTTAAATGCTGCTTCTAAGTTTTGTTTGATTTTTTTTCTCGCCCTTCTCCTTTTCAAATTTAACTCTGCATTGGGGGATTGCTTAGGGGGTCTTCGCTGTGGCCCCAGAGCACTAAATCAAATAAATCAGATGTTCTGCCTAATACACCGCCGGTCATTTTCTTTGTGACAAATGGGATGATTGGAACTCCAGCTCTCTCACACACGCACGCACGCATTCAGCTAGGAATTCCGGATCAGTTAGCAACGTTTATGTTTACTTTTGAGTGAAGAAAATGAGGCCGGGGGTAGGTGAGAGAAAAGGGGGAAAGCCGACCTCACCGCTCCTTTCTGCTGAAGATGGGGAGGGGGGAATTAAGATGGTTTTACTGATGAGGACTTGTGCACAGTGGGGGGAAGCAAGGCGTTAAAAGTGAGGCCTGGACGCGCCAGCGGAGCTTCACACGGAAGATCCGCCAGGGTTCTCCGCCACTTTATTTAATCTGCGCTGGCACTGGGCCGGGAGATGAGTTGGGGCTACCCGCCGCCGCCTCTCCGGAGCTCTAGGGTCGAAGTCAAATGGGGAGCTCTTGCTTTGACCTGCAGCGTTTAGAAGGCGTTTACCGGTAAACGCGAAAGCGCTCCAAAGAGCGTGGTGGCCAGAAGGTGGCTTTCAGGGAAGCCCGGTTGGCCCTGGGAGGTTGGAGAGATTCATGGGTGGGAACGAGCAGCCCCTAGCAACCATGGCACCATTCGGAAGTATTTCCAGCTTCCAAGCATCCCTGGACTCTTAAGGCAGCAAAGGTGGCTCTTTCTAGTCAGAGGGGCAGCAGCAGTAGTAGAGAGGTATTTCCTGCCCACTCCCTGGCAAAAGGATTTGGAAGCTGCCTCTGAAATGCTCTTGGTTACTTGCAACCAAAGCCATTAGGCTAATAATAGGAAGGCCCTGTCTTTTGATGCAAACGAACAAATAATTCTGTCTAACCAGGTTCTTTTTTCTTTTCTTTTTTGCAAAAAAGGACACATACTGATCTCCCACAGGAGGGTTGGGTGGGGGGAAGAAAAAAAATCGGTTCTGAACAAACAGGGACTTGGCTTTCGTGTCTTGTGGGTCCAACTTTAGCTTACCATGACAGCTATTGGGAAGGAAGAGATCGCTCTCTCTCCGCCCGCCCCCTTATCAATTTATTTTGGATTCACTGGGTGTCCTCAGCAGCAGTGGACGAAGCAGGGCCTCGTGCGAAGCCTACAAAACAAGTCTTTTTTTTTTTACTCGTCAGACCAACAGTTCCGTCCTAGCCTTGAGGAAATTGTTTCGGCTTCCAGGGACTTTGCAAAAATGGGAGAGGCGGGAAGCTTCTTCGAGGTTTGTTCCCTGCTCTGGTTTCCTTTGTATCTGTTTGCCAATGGGGAGTGGTGGTTGGAAGGGACATTTTATTTTATTTACGGAACGAGTCCATCAATGAAGCCGAGGGACTCCTTTCCATCCCAACCCTGCTTGCTGCCAGGGTGAAAGGCAGGCAAGGGGAGCAGGCAGCGCGTCCCTCTCGCCACCTTTCTCGTCTCCAACCGAGGCGCACGCGGTGGGGATCGAGGCATTCCTCCGCTCGCCGCCTCCTGGCTTGAGGCCTAGGCGCAGTCATGCAAGCCAGTCCCCTCCTTCCTAGAGTGAAGGCATTTTCGAGCCTTGCCCCACTTTCTTTCTATGAAGAGCGATTAGATGGCGCCTATTCAAAGCTGCTGATCCAGAGAGAAAAGAGGAGTAGATAAAAGGCGATTTCAAGTGACCTCTCCGTCCTTTTCACACCAACCTGAGTCCCCAGAATAGCCGAGGATCAGCTGGGACAAAAGAGCGTCCCCTCCTTTGCCCTTTCAGCTTCAGAAGCCTCCGTGCAAGGGGTTAACAATAAAGCAGATTTCTCTTCCCCCACCACACACACACCACCACACAGCTTTGCCAGCCTCATGTCTTCCAGGATACTTTTTACGAGCACCCCCCCCCCCACAATCGCTTCTCTCTCTCTCTCTCTCCCCCCCCCCCCATGCTCCCCATAGCCTGCTTCAGTGTGGCGCGATTCTTTATGGTCTGCTTGAGCTGTTTCATTGACTTTTTTTTTAAGCCCAACTTAAAAGTCCTCCCGCCCCATCTCCTTAGCTGCCTGAACAGGCCTGTAATAAACACATCTCGACCCTGACAGTTTAAGGGAAAAGTCAGATTTATTAGTTATATCAAGTTTAGGTGGAGCTCGGGGTGATGCTCACACCAGCAGCCAAGCCTGGATTCCCCCACCCCCACCCCCACCCCCTTGATACCCTCTCGACGCCTCTAAGCGATAACTGAACAATCGGTGGGGCAAATCTTTTACTTTCTTACACATACACACACACACACACACACACACACACACAGAGAGAGAGAGAGAGAGAGAGAGAGAGAGAGAGAGAGAGTTCTTCTTCTTTTTTAAGCCTGGGAAAGAGAAGTCCAACTGAACCCATCTCCTGATGGGCTAATGCCTATGATAAAAGAAATGGGAGCTGTGACAGGTAACTATTATAGGAAATGATTCTACAAGCCAGGAGATCGTATTGTCAAGACACGGGGGGGGGGGACTTCTCTCGCAAGTGTGCCCCCTTTTCATCCTCAGCATGTCTACACACGCGCGCGCACACGCACGCACACACCCCTACTAGATCTGGGCATAAGCTTGCCTGGGCCGTAAGGGATGCGCGCATGACAAGACAGGTCTCCAAGTGAAGGGTAGATCCTCAGAGCAGCCAAAGCGAGACTTTCCAGCACTGCCATCTACACTCATGGAAAGTCCTCACTCCCCACCCCGCTCACTTCATGGCATCCGCACACATTTATGTCGCTTCGCTTCCCGCATTAAGATCCCCGCAGCTTTATTTGTGCGGAAAGTCAATATTTGGTTGTGATAATTCGCCATTTTGCGCAGGGAACGGGGTGGGGAGCGCATAGGAGAAGAGGGCTCTAACGCAGGAAGGCTGCAGAGCTTGCTGACCGCCTGTTTCCTGTGTCCTTCTAGGATCTTCCGGATCCTTCTCGGCAGTGAAACGAGGAACACTATAAAAGCTGACAAATATGGGTCCCTCTGTTGGCGGGGAGATTCCTGCGCCCCTCGAGGCCACTCGACTACGGCGCCTGGTTTAAGAGGCCCAAAGGACCCTTTCCTGGAAACATTCTCCAGGGAACATTAGTGGGATTTACTCCTTAGTAAGGGCTGTACTGTAAACCTGCAATCCTGCCCCCGCTTTCTTGGGAACAAGTTCCCCACTCAGCTCCGTGGGACTTCGTTCCAAAGAAACAGCTGGTGTGGGATCGCGCTGCCCCTGACCTCTGCACATTTTTCAACTTGTTTGGGTTTCCTGGCTGATGTGTCGGCAAATCCACGATTTCCGTGGCCAGCTGCCGCCGTATGGTTGAGAGGAGACCGCCGCGCTCTGAAAACACCTGGTAACTCAGCGCGACATTTCGCTAGGTGCCAAATGGCCAAGTCGAGCCCAGAAACCTACGGCCTGATGGTTCCCTTTGGGGAAGGTATTTTGCTCCTTTGCCTTGCTTCTCTTACAACTCCACAACAAAAGCATAAAGCCAGACTCTCGGCAGCCTACTTTACAGCTTTCATTTTAGCCTTCGACCACTGGCCGGTGCCTAACAGGGAACCTTTGCCCAGGTTAGAGCCCCTGATTCCCCCAGACGCTCTCTTCCTTTGTCCCAGCTGCCTTTATAGTAAACACGCACCGTTTTCTCTTTTGTAAGAAAGCCTAGAAGGAATGGTATCTTCACATATTAACTTGGAAGAAAGTTTCATGGAATTCAGTAGAATTTACTTTCAAGCCCCAGTCATAGCTGCCAAGTTATCCCTTTTTTTAAGGGATTTCCCCTTATGCTGAATAGGCTTCCTCGCGAGAAAAGGGAAAACTTGGCAGCTATGGCCCCAGTGGATTGTACAGACATTGGATTCCAAGAAAGGACTGCTTTAAAAAGTAGGTCTGATTAAGATGTTGGAAGTAAGTCAACTAGAACTTATATCACATGTGCACAACACAAGCCAGCTTCATTTACATTTATGTAATTTTAATATTTTGTTGGAAGCTGCCCAGAGTGGCTGGGAAAACCCTTCCAGATGGGCAAGGTATAAATAATAAATTATTATTATTATTATTATTATTATACATTATTATTATATTATGGAGGGAGGATTTGCTGGAATATCTCGTGTGGGTGCGTGTTTGTTTGTTGTTTGTTTCCAAACAGGCTTTAAAATGGGAATCATCTTGCACTTGGTCTCCTGGAGTAAGGACATAAATGAAAGCAAGTACAGATCAGTTGAGAACTCTCAGGGATCCATCCGGGCACTGGTGAAATCCTCCCTCTCTCCCATGCACACCAATCTGAGCATCCGTGTGAGTGCATCAGGCTTTGTCTAGAGGGGGTGTGTGAAATCCTAGGTGGCCAGTGGCTATTTATTTACAAAGGGCGCTGCAATCCACTGGGTCTACTTTGCCTGGGATTCTGGGAATGGCCAATTGTGTATGAGATTGGGATGGAGAGTGTGGGTGGGGGGGGAGAGAGAATTCTGCAGATTTGTGCAGATAACAAACGACGGTCGAGGAAGAGGCAGGCGCGCCTCGTTTTTTAACCCGGGCAGGCGTTCCATTGCGCTGGAAACCAACGAGCAGGGAAGAGGAAAAGCCGTGACCCGGCACTAGTGCAGACGGTGAATGCGGCCTACTTCCGCTAGTCGTGGCAGCGGCGTTGCTGGGCAGGCTTCAATGCCAAGGCCTGGCTCGCTGACAGTCTTGGCCCTGCTGGACACCAAAGCTCTCGCCAACGGAAGGCAGAGGGAGGAACCAGCAAATCCGCCACCACTACGCACTTTACTTGAGGAGGGGGCTTTTGGGGGGAGGTGGGGGGAGGGAAAGAGGTGGGTCAGCAATGTTTACACTGCAATTAATATTTGACGAGGACTGGAAATAGTCCTCGAGAGGAGGGATGCCCCTCGACAGGCTGGCTTCTCTGATGGATCAGGCATCCAAAAGCTGGAAGGCAGAGCTTGTCAAGAGTTCGTCGAAAGCTCGAGCTCGCTGATTTGTGGGGCAAGCGGCCCAGCATGCTGGTAGCGTGTGAAAGTGAGAGAACAGCATTCAAAGCACGCCTTCCGTATGGCTTTCTGGGTCTGTTTTAAGTTGATCTATGTAGAACGGGGATGGCATATGTGTGCTTTAAAAAGCACTTCCCAAATGTCATGTCCTAACGAAATGCAGCTGGATCTCTTACCAGAACGGGGAGTGAGTTGCTCAAAGTTGCTAAAAGAATGTAACAGATTTTTTTTTCTCCACTTGGGAGAGAGAGTGAAGATCCCTCCTGTGCTATTTTTCCCTATAAGGATTCTCGAATACACAGCCATGCACAAACACACAGTCAATATATATGATACAGTACTGTATTGAAAAACCACACATACGCCATACACTTGATTTTCTGCAAAGGAATCGGGCCTTTCCATTTTTAAAAAAGCAAAGGTTACAACAAACGGATAAATATTTCTGGGCACAGATCATTTCCATCCCCCAGCTAGGCTTTGCTATTACCTTCTCTTCAGCCCATATTTGGTTTGGGTGTTTTACGGAGGGAGGAGGTTTCGTTTTTTAAATGCCCCCGCTCCTGGTTTCAGGAAAAGTTCTGACAGACACAACGTTTTCCTCTGGTCCAGAGAAGATGGGTGTTTCCGAAAACAACCCCAGAGAGGAGAGCTTTCCTTTTCTGAACCCACAAAGTGACTGGAAGTCCCACCATTTCAAATGAACACAGAGGTTACTTCTATGTAAGTGTGCTGTGGCTCGTGGTCTTAGGCTCAGCCTGTCTGCATCTCTGTTCTCCCATAAAATGACCTTATCAGATTACAAAGCCTTGGCTGAAACAGGAATCCTGGTTGGCCCCACGCAGGAAAAAACAAAACCCCTTAAGAGGAGCCCGTGCATTACTTCCAGAATATTATAACCTCGTTGAACATAACTGATCTGCTTTATTCTACCACCATCCCAGTTCACACGCCTATTGAACACCATCGATGCTCCTTATTTTAAATTCTTCACACACACCCTCGCTGGTTTGCATCTGAAAATGCCATCCGGCTGTCCTGATATTTGAGGGTCAACTGGATTAGCAACTCCCCTCTCCTTAACCAATTTGCCCATTGCGGCCCAAGATGGGGATTCTAAACACAGATAAGAGACGCAGGAAACCTATGCGATTTCCATGTAAATATGGTTAGGGAAACGTTGGGGTTGGGAGTGTTGAGGAAGTTAGAGCTCGCTTCTATTTTTCGGGGCATACTTTAGGCACCGCAAGAAACTGGCGGGGAAACCCGGCTTTTCCCAATTAATTACGTTGTGACCACATTACTTTTCTTTATTTCCTTTTGCTCTTGGAGAGAGGAAAGTGAGCGTGTGAGAGGGAGGGAGAAATTGACAAAGGATTTTTATATTTGAGCCAGCTTCTTTTGGAGAGGTTAAGGATCCCCGCTTGCAATGAAGGATCCATTCATTTCTCGCGGCCTGAATTATTATCCATTTCCCATTCAAAGACCTAGCCAGATCCCTAAAAGATGGGATTTCCTGAAGGACTCATAAAATTGGCTAGGCTTCGCTCTATTTTCGCTGAATCAAAGCAGAGATTGAGTGGGTTCTGTTTTATACCTATTCTAAGAGAAATGTGGTATCCTTAGGGACAGCAAATGCAATCTTGGAGTGGGGGAGACAGAACGTAATCGGAATTAAGGGTGGGTTTTGTAATTATTTTTAATGGGCTTTTCCTTGTCATAAAGGTCTTTCTGTCTCCCCCTCTCTCTCGTTCGGTGGATCTCCCTGTTGTCCCTTTAATCTGTTGACACTCCCCGCCACCACCCTAGATAAACAGGCTGCCATCGATCTTTTCATTAGGTGATCAAATAACAAACAGAGCAGGTGAAAGACAACAGCATTAGCAGGCTGACACTCGTCTGGCAATCCCTCTTTAGGGGATGAAAAGTCCTGGCATAAACACTCAGCCCCACTGAATGGATCCGTTCACCTCTTCCTTAAACCTACCTAGGCAATAGTAGGAGGACTATGGGATTCAGCTTTGGATCTGGACAAGTCGATCCCTGCTCATCCTATACATTCACTTCCCATCTGAGGTTGTTCCCGGAGGCAGCTGGTCCCATGATCTTAAGGACTGGGGTTGGGGGTTTCCACCACATTGTTCAAACAAACATTATTATTTTTTGCTACCTCTGCTTCTGCTTCCTAACTTCTTCCATCTCTGTCTCTCCCTCTTCTCCGCCCCCATCCCTGCTGCCTCTCCTTCAGATGAAATCTGGCGGGGAAGTCCCAACCAGGCCTGAACTGGGTGCCTTTTCAGGGTCTCCGACAAAGCAGGCGAGATTGTGGAGGAAAGCCGAGAAGGAGCGTAGGTGGGGGGGTGTTAAAAAAAAAGTTATATTGCCCAAGTGGAACTCTATCAGAAGAGGATGGGGTGGGGATGAGAGATCCCAACTCCCTACTGCCAGATGCTGCTTCCCAGCTTCTAAAAACCCACCAGAAACACGCGTTACAGAAAGCAAAAGCTACTTGCCTTGGGCAGCGGAGGTTCTGCTAGTTGCTGGTGGAAGCGACCCGGACTCCGACGAAACCTTGTCAAGAAGCTGGTGCTTCTCTGTGCACCTTCTCCCAGGCTTTCTTTCTCTCTCCCCTTCTCCCTCCCTCTTCTCTCTCTCTCTCTCTCTTTTGCTCTGCCTCTTTTTTTCCCCCTCTCTCCCTCCCTGTCTCTCCATAGTCCGGAGAGTAAAACCTTAGATGATATACATACAGAGCCTGTGTGTGTGTGTGTGTGTGTGTGTGTGAGTGAGTGTGATTTAATCTTATTCGTTTCACCTTTTCAGTGACCACCAGAAGACAGGACCGAGAGTTTATTGGGAAAGAAAAGAGAGGCGAGGAGGCAGGCGAGAGAGAGCCCACTGTTGCATAGTCAATAACATCCTTTTTATCAATGCAATCTACAATAGGGACGGCTTGGCAGGAAAAACTGATGCGGAGGGTGGGGAAGGGGAGGGAGGGAGAAAACTACCCTTCATTATTTCACCACCAAATCGCAAACCGTGTCTTCGGGTCCAGGACTCTCCTCTCTAACTGGTGCCTAATATTTTTACAACCTGAGAAGGGACGCACACAACTCTCTCTTTCTTGCCCTTAGCTCTAGTACGCTGCGGTGTTTTGGAATAGCCCCCGCCCGCCAACCCCGACTCTCTGCTGGTGTAGAAACTTTGATGGAAGTTGAGAAAACAGGGAAAATAAGGAGAAGTCAGGAGGGGCAGAAGATCCAGACGCGAATGGAGATATACTCCAATGGGAAGGATTACTCCACATACAAACATGCAGGCAGGGAACAAATATTAAGGGAAAGAGCAATTCAGATATTCTCGTGTCCCTTTCTGCTCCTTCATCGGAGGCGCAAGCTTTTTATTTATTTTTTAACTACACAAGGAAGGGGGGGAGCTAAACAAACTGTAGTTTCACCGCTTTCTTCCTGTCCGCTAGATGGCAGCACGAACCAGCGATTCTTCTAGGACTGGCGAAGGGGAATTTGTGTCGTCGTCGCCCCCCACCACCCGGTTCCCAGAATACACTTCTCCAAACTCACATTCTCTCTCTCTCTCTCTCACTTGAACTTTCCTTTACAAGCATTGATCCTTTCATAAAGACGGCAAAACCGATCACTTACTTATTTTATCCATTAATCATTACTGAAGCTGTTTAAAAACATTCACGAAAGCAAAACACAAAGAGGACGGACAAGTTAATTTAATCTGTGTATCTATATATTAATAGTAAACAATAAATAAAAATAATGGGAGTTGGAGTGGAACCTCCATGTGAAATGGGGTTGTCGATTTCTGACCGGTCAAATTGCGACGGGAATGAAATCTATTCTAAAAAATAAATAAATTACTAAATCCTGGAGAATATTTAAAGTGAGGGGAAACAGGCAGCGAGGTGGGAGGGGGAGAGAGGAGGCTGCTGTTGAACTGGAACATATGGGACCATAAATGTATTTTTTAAATACTCACAGTCCTTATGGATTTTCCTTAGCCATCTCCTTCCAGCCTTTAACAATGGAATCCAGTCCAAGTATCGTATAGGGTTATTTTTGGAAGGAAGGGAGAGCGGGGGGGGGGGAGCGAAATATTCCAAAGAGAAATCTGATCATTAAAAAAAAAACTTTTCAGAATGAGCCAAAATAATTTCCTTTAAATTCCCCTTTGCCCCTATCGCAATGCATCTCCTCCCCGCCCCCCCCCTCCTGCTTTCTTTTGTCGTGCGTGTGTGTCTGTGTGTGTGACCATAGACGACCCATACTAATCAGGTCTCAAAGTAAATAGCAGAGCAGGGCGATCTCAATGTAAATTGTGCTTGTCAGAAGAATCCTCCTCCCTTTCTCTCTCTCTCTCTCGCCCCCTCCCTTCCCTCTCCTTTCCTCCCCCCTCCCTCCTTCCCATCTCAGTCAGTAGGTAGCAAAGAATAAAGGCGGGGGGGGGAGGGAGAGGGAGAGAGAGAGAGAGGAGATCTCAGCCAATGGAGTGAAGGAGGCTTGGCTAACCTTAGCCTCCCATTTTCTCTCCCCCCAATTCAGGGCTCTGACCAGTCAGTCGCCTTTGATTATCAGTTGCCAGCAGCCCCTCTCTTGGCTCCTTGACATGAGCTCCATATAAGGCAGCGATCTCCATAGAAACGTGTCAGTTTCAATAGTAGTGTCAAAGTTCACTATATACAGACATTCGCGCAGATCCCCCTTTCGGAAACATTGCTCTGCTAGTCTTCCCGTTTAAACGCATTCATTTTTTGGTTCTCTCTCTCTCTCTCTCTCTCTCTCTCCCTCTCCCTCTCCCCCTCTCTCTCTCCTTTCTTGCATATTCTATTAGTTGAAGGCTGGTTTTTTTCTCTCTTTATCTCCTTCTCTCTCCACTCCTTTTCTCCTTTTCCTGGTGCCTCTCGCCTTCTTCCTTCATGAGACCAGAGAGAGGGAAAACTTAAAAGAAAGGGGAAAGACCGCAAAAGAAAAAGAGCAAAAAGGAAGAAAGAAAGAGGGGCGCCTTTTGAACATCTTCATATCTTCAATTTTTAAACACTTTTAAAATTGTTGTTTTAGGGGAGGGTTTTGTTTTTGGCTGCGGAGGTTTGTTTTCTTTTTCTTTTTCTCCTCCGAAATTTACTTTAAAAAGAAAAGAAAAGAAGAAGAAAAATAAGAAGGTTTTTCCCCCCTCCTTTCCTTCCCCTTCCTCTTGGGCGATCTCCAGTGATTATTGTCAGCAGCGCGGAAGAAGAAAGAAGGCGAGGAGAGAAGGAACTGCCGCGCGAGCAAGGAAGGCTCCAGCAAGCCGGAGAAGCAGGAGAAGGGGCTTTTATTTATTCGACCTACTTTGGATCTCTCTCGCGCGCCTTTCGGCTTTTCCCCTCCCCTCGGCGCGCGGCTGACATTCGCTCCGCTTCTGCTCTCTCCATGTTCGCCTTTCGCTCCGCCACTTGGCTGGGGATCCTCGGTCTGCCGCGCCTGGGCGAAGTCGAGGGCGCTGCTGGGGCTTCTCCTTTGTATCTTCCTCAGCGAAATTGACGAGCGAGAGAGGCAGAGAGACAGAGAGAAAGCGGCGCGCACGGAGAAAGAGAGACGCAGCTAAAGAGAGAGAGCCCGGCGGCAAAGCAGCGGCGGCGGCGGCCGGAGCCGGAGCCCAGAACAACGGCGGCGGCGGCGGCGAGAGACCCCCAAAGTGTCTCGTCCAGTCTCCTCTCGCGTCTTCCTCCTCGTCGTCGCCCTCGGGCTGGTCGGCGGAGCTTCCCGAAGCGCCTTTCCTGCATGGCTGACGCGCTGCCTCGGACTTGGCCCCCGGACACCCGCGCGCCCTGAGCGGCAGCCGCGCCTCGGCTTCCCGTGCGGCTTTGCCGGCCTCCCTGCGCGCCGACGGGCGCGATCCAGCAGCGGCTCTCCCGGCCGGGCCCCAGCGGCTTCGGCGGCGAGCAGTGGCGGCGACGGAAGCGGCCGCAGCCCCGGCAGAGAGACCAGCTTCTTCACCAGCAGCAGCGGCGGCAGCAGGAGCAGCTTCGGCGGCGGCGGCGGCGGCAGCAGCATCGCGCGGCTCCGGGCTCCTTCCTTGCTGCTGCTGCCTCTTTCGTGCCGGTCGGCCGGGCGGGCGCACCGCTAGCCCGCCGCGGACGGTGCGGGGCTGGCTGGCCCGGCAGGGTGTCCGGCGAGCCGGTCGCCTCCTCTTCCTCCCTTTCCTCCTCCTCCTCCTGCTCCTTCCCCCCGTCGCCCTCTCCTCCCTCTCCTCCCCAGGGTCACCCTCCTGAATGCCTCTCCCGACAGCCCGCTTCGCCCTGGCTGCTTTTGCAACTTGAAAAGGGACACGTTTCTGGGGGGGGAGGGAGGGAAGGGACTGAGAGAAGAAGCAGGAGGAGGAGGAGAGCGGGGGACACCATCCTGCTAGACAGGGGGGGTTAAACCCTCTGGAATTCCATTGTCTCCCCCCTTGCCAAAAGAAAAGAAAAAGAAGCCACTCCACATTAGAGAGAGGGAAAGAGAAAGAGAGAGAGAGAGAGGAAGAAGGAAGGAAGGAAGGAGGGGGCAGGGCAGCAGAAAGAAGCAGAAAAAGATCGGCAGCGGAGAGGCGGCGGCGGCAGCCACAGCAGCAACAGCCGCGGAGAGGCGGGAGGAGCCCCGATCCCTCGCCTCTGCCCCCCCCCCCGCGACAAACCCAAGCAGCCGCCCTTCTCTCCCCCCTTACCCTACCCCACCCCCCTTCCCCACCCCGACCCCGACCCCCACCCCTCCTCCTCTCCCGGCCTCTTCTCCGGCAGCCCATCATCACCACCAGGCACCCCCCTCTTTTTTTTTCCTCCGTGGGCCCGAGATATGGCAATGGTAGTTAGCAGCTGGCGAGATGCGCAAGAGGACGTGGCCGGGGGCGGCCCCACCGGAGCAGCTCAGCCGGGCCGGGACCCGCAGCAAGGGGCCTCGGCTGCCCCCCACACGCCGCAGACGCCCAGCCAGCCGGGCGCGCCGTCCACGCCGGGCGACAAGGGGCAGCAGCAGCAGGGATCGGGCCAGAGCCAGCAGCAGCAGCAGCACATCGAGTGCGTGGTTTGCGGCGACAAGTCCAGCGGCAAGCACTATGGGCAGTTCACCTGCGAGGGCTGCAAAAGTTTCTTCAAGCGAAGCGTCCGCAGGAACTTAACGTACACTTGCCGGGCCAACCGGAACTGTCCCATCGACCAGCACCACCGCAACCAGTGCCAGTACTGCCGCCTCAAGAAGTGCCTCAAAGTGGGCATGAGGCGGGAAGGTGAATATTATTTCTTCCCTATTCGGATCCGGATTGTTTGTGTGTGTGTCCAGGGCAGGTTAGGAGGAGGAGGAGGAGGGACAGAAGGATGGTACCCCCTGCCTCTCCTCCGAGCATCCCCCTCCCCACCAAACAGACACACTTGCGCAACCACTACACTTGCTTCCTTTAGAGATGCGTAATGTTGCTATTACTCTTACTCCACCACCGATTGAATGGTGTCTATTCCTGGGTTGGGGGCTTTCTCCTTTCTTGGCTTGGAGCTGGTGGGGGCAGGCAGAGAGAGGGAGAGAGCGACCCTTCTTTCAGGCTCCCTTTCGTCCCATTAGAAAGATGGAGGGAGGAAAGAGAAAGCACAACAGTTCACGTTAGATCCTTCCCCCACCACAACCCTGGCCTCAAAGCTGAAAGAGACGTGTGTCGTGTGTAAGTTTGTTTGTTTGTTTAAAAATCATAATATATATATAAATTGGAGAGCCAGTGGTGTTTTAATTGCGCTGTTTGTGTGGCTGCTTCCTTGCACCTTCGCTCTCTGCTAGGCGATCCCACCTCGCCAAATCCGGCCTTGTTTGGACTCCCTCGTGCTTTCAAAGGAAGTTTGTGAACGATCACTGCTTTTACAGTTCTGTCATTTCCCACCCCGTGTGCATGCTGCTTGTTTTATTTCTCCATCAGACGCCATCGTCGCTTTATACTGCATCCCAATAATACTGGTTCTTATTAGTCTTGTTATTTTTAAGCAGAGCTTGCCTTTGGAATGTGGTGCTTATTTGAAAAGGAATACATCCAGTGTTATAATGGTACTGTGTGTGTGTGTGTGTGTGTGTGTGTGTGTGTGTGTGTTAATTCAGAGAGAGAGAGAGAGAGAGAGAGATGAATGAAAGGAGTAGTTATTATATGTATTTGTATGCGGGGGGTGTATGTGTGTGCTTGTGTATATATAGCAAGATCGATTTACTGCGGTGGTGTTTTTGGTCTCCACACACATATACACACACTATTTAGCTGTTTGATGTTGAAAATTCAGCCTCGTGACCCTATTTAAAGAGGTCCTGAGGAGTCAAATGAACCAAACACTTTCAGCAATGGAAATGGCTTGAAAATAATAGAAAAAAATAAAATAAATAAAGCACATCTCTCCCGTGTGCCACAAGGAAAGAATGGAAATCCTTTTAAAACGGGCCACTGATGACTTCATTTAGGAGTTTCGGAGAGCTGTTGTCAGGATAGGGGTCTCGGGGAAAAATGTATATATCGAGAGCGAGGGGGAGCATAGGGATATATGTATAGCAGCTAGCAGCCCTCTCACAGCCTTTGAACTGTGTTTGCATTTAATTGAAACACAGAGCTGCCAGGTTTGGAAGTATAATTTGCAGAGGGGGGAGGAAAGGGGGATTCTGACAGTTCGATGGCATTATATTTTTCCCCATCAAAAGTATGATTAACAACAGGAAACCCTGAAGAAATTAACTCTTCCTGTGAAACAGAAAATATTAATTTTCTGCACCTAAGAAATAACTCTCAGTTGTCCTCTCTTTGCTCTAAATTACCTTTGTTTACATGCCAGGAGTGTGAATTGCTGACCCAGATTAAGCAGACCCGGACACACACACACGCACACACAAACTTTGCTCAGCTTCGGAAACTCCAAGCATGCTTGCGTTTGGGGCTGGGGTGGTTAATGAATTCCGTGAGTTTGTGTGCCCGGCGCGTCTCTTTTTGCACAGTTGCAAACGTGCGTTTTCACTGACCAGATCGTGGGCATATCTTTCCCACCCTCCTTTAATTTTCATTTTTATGCATCTGCAGAGAATAATTTGCCCTTCTTGCCACACTCAAGTTCGGCTTCCATAAATCGAAATCTTCATTTTGACCTCCTTTTTAATAACAATAACAGCAGTCAAACCTTTCCTTCCCGCCCCCCTCCCTGTCCTCCTACAACCAGGGAGAAAGAACTCTGCTGCAAACAGGAGAGAAGCTTCCTCAGCTGAACCTGGGACCTGTTTAGGGAGAAGGCGCAGGGGGTAGCTCTCCCACCCTCACCTCACCCCACCCCACCCCCACTCCAAGCACTTTTGCAAGCCTATTTGCTGAGTGGGACTCCGGACTGGCAAATAAAGCGGGGAGCCTGCGCGGGATGGCCTTTCCGGATTCCCAATCCTCGGAGCGCTAAATCGGCCGAGAGGTGACCTAGGATGGCTGCCTGGCTATCAGGCAAGGCTAGGAGAGAGCAACTTGGAGGTGGGCCATGACTTTGGAGAGTTCTTTCGGGGACTGCCTCATCACCACCACCACCACCATTTTCATCATTCCTTTTATTATTACTATTACTACAAAGAGAATGGCAGCCTTGAAAGGCAGTATACATGTCCCCATTTGCACAACAATGCAAGTTGAGGTGGGTGGGGGGAACAGGCTTGCATTGTGTGTGTTTGCCACCCTCCCGGCCGGATTTGTGCGTGTCTGTGTGAGAGAAAGAGCCGACGCCTGTGTGTGTGTGTCTGTGTACGCGCTGTGTGCGCGCGTTGCTGTGGGAAGAAGGCTCCGCTTTGTTGCGCGGCGGCGGCTAGCGGGCTGGGTTTCGCCAAGGCTGCTGGATGCACATTTCCTCTCCTTTTCTCTCTCTCTCCCTCTTTTCGTCAGCGGTTCAGCGAGGAAGGATGCCTCCGAGCCAGCCGAACCCGGGCCAGTACGCGCTGACCAACGGCGACCCGCTGAACGGCCACTGCTACCTGTCGGGCTACATCTCGCTGCTGCTGCGCGCTGAGCCTTACCCGACGTCCCGCTACGGCAGCCAGTGCATGCAGCCCAACAACATCATGGGCATCGAGAACATCTGCGAGCTGGCGGCGCGGCTGCTCTTCAGCGCCGTCGAGTGGGCCCGCAACATCCCCTTCTTCCCGGACCTGCAGATCACCGACCAGGTGGCCCTGCTGCGCCTCACCTGGAGCGAGCTCTTCGTCCTCAACGCGGCCCAGTGCTCCATGCCCCTGCACGTGGCGCCCCTCTTGGCCGCAGCAGGCCTCCACGCCTCGCCCATGTCCGCAGACCGCGTGGTGGCCTTCATGGACCACATCCGCATCTTCCAGGAGCAAGTGGAGAAGCTCAAGGCCCTGCACGTCGACTCGGCCGAGTACAGCTGCCTCAAAGCCATCGTCCTCTTCACCTCAGGTCAGTGGAGTGGCGGGTGGGAACGGGGGGAGTGTTAGGGGGGTGAGCAGCAGCACCAGGGGAGCATGGCTACTAGGCAAGTCCAGGCGCCTTCCTCCCCAAGCAGACCGGCCTCCTAGTTTGGGGATAGTCCCCCGGAATAGTCTGGAGCAAGGAAAGGCGCGCAGGGCCTGCTGAGGCCAAACCTGCGAGCCTAGTGCAGAAGGTTTGTGCAGCAGACGTACCAGAGCCTCATCCAAATTCACTTTGCGTTGGGAAAACGAATCCCTGCCCTCTCCGCAGCACGGCTGCAGCTTCCTCCTGCGCTCCCAGTCGTCTTAAGCATTCGTTGGATTGTTCCCGTTAGGCAGGCGGGTGGCTTTGGCAGCTTCCGGTAGGCCTTGGGTGAAATCGACTAACTTGAAGGTGTAGCGTTGTGCTCATTGTAGAAGATGGTATTCGGCCTCAGGTGGGGGAGAGGGGGTGGCCTAGGAGCATAAAATTTCCCGCACCCTTTCCTCGTGCGTTTGTGTGTTTATTTGTTTGTGGAAGGGAGGAGAAATAGGTTAGGCCTTGCTGAAAGGGCTTCTTGCCAGAGCTTGTTCCAATAAGGCAGGCAGGAGCACAAATAAATCATAAATAATACTGCTTTATTGCTGTCTGATCCCCCACCCACCCACCCTTATCGGAAGCCATTCATATTTGCAGTTGCTGTGGTTAGTGACGCTCGTAAAAATGGATTCGAGCGCCAGAAAAGGACTT
Organism: Zootoca vivipara; assembly: GCF_965207765.1. NCBI lineage: Eukaryota > Metazoa > Chordata > Lepidosauria > Squamata > Lacertidae > Zootoca > Zootoca vivipara. The sequence continues at coordinate 27,106,877 of NC_142593.1, read as the reverse complement.
ACTTCCCTCCTTCAAAATAAAGGAAATAATACTCAGCCTCAGGCTTTAGAGTACCAACCTGCAGATGCATTTCCTCCCTCCCTCCCTTCTTCTTGTTTTTTTTTTTAAACAATGCAAAACCACGCAAACACTGGGAAATGTAACAGATTGCCTGCAAAAATATCAAATTAAGGGTAGGCGGGGGTAACGTGCATGTTAGCAATTTTACTTATGATAGATGGTTCAAATTAACTTTGCAGGAGAGTGCATTAACGTCGCCTTTGAAGTGCTCCGGTTGGAGCCTATAAGAATACAAGACATCCTTTATTATTGTAACCTGTGGGAGAGACATATATACACACCAACCTGCAAGGAATAAGGAACAAAGACAAGGGGGAACTTGGCGGAGCCGTTTGGGACTGGGGTTGTGTTTGCGAGGGTGGAGGGGTGCGGCGCTGGTCTCTCCACCTGGCACTTTTTGCAAAACTTTTCGTATCTATCTACGTATATCCTTCAGGATCTTATACCATTAAATCTGCCACCCACCCCCTACCCCCGTTTATAGTGGCCCGAAAAGATAAACAAAGCTTTTTGGGAAACAAAGCTGTTTCCGAGGGTCTGGCTGGAGGGGAGAAACCCATCAATATTTGTTGCCTTTCATGCATGAGAAATAGTATTTGCATTGTAGTCAAACGACTCTTAAATTTGCACAATATTGTAATGTAGCAAATGCAGTATTAATATCGATTTGAACATCGGATAATTTACTTAGACAGGGGGATCTCATTGGTATGCGTGGTGCTGGTAGACATGGACTGTGACTGCCCCCCCTTGTTCTTCAGGCTGCAAATGCAGGCCAGAGCGAGGGTGGAAAAAGGCCGGGCTCTTTCTTCGCAGAGAATCAAGTACAAGTCTTAAAACAAGTGGGGGAGATTTACTGAACAGCCGCAGAGACGTTGGGGTGCGTTTTATCTTCAGGAGGCTTGCCCTGACGGAAACGTGTTTTTCAGAACTGACAAAAAGAGACCCTGGTGGCATTTTTCAGGGTGATTTAACTGGAGGGTCCTCCCGCAGCCCCTCATGCTTTTTTGTTAACTCGTTTATTCATTTGGGGGGCGGTTAGATCTGAACTGGGCGGGAATAGCCCGGCCATTTGGAAAATGCAGCTTTTAGGCCGCAGCCTTAAAGAAAGAGGGCGGCCTGCTTTATTGACTTCACCGCCAAAAGCCCTTGCCTAAAAGGTTTGACCCCCCCCCTCCGACCCCTTGAAAGGCGCTTTCTTTCCCTTTTCTCAAATCCAGGATAGCTTAGAATATTGCTAGCTGTATTTGCTATATTTATGTGTGTCCATATATATTTTGATGGTACGCAATGCCATTTTTTTAATTGAGGGACTGCAAATGGGCGACATCCCAAGATAAGCTGAAATAATAATAGCATTTTCTAGCACTCGGATGGGGTGGAAGCCCCAATGGCGGAGAAACAGAATTCCCACTCTAGTTATGTCATATCTTTCTCCTCCTCCCTCCTCTCTCAAAGGCCGCCACTTCTACCCCCTACGCCCATTTCCACTTGGGCCTGATCTTGTTTTGATTGCTAGCCAGAAGGTAATTGATGGCCCGGCTTTCGCCAAGTCCTCCAACTTTTTAAGGAAACTTTGATGGATGGAAAAGACATTTTTAGCCACCTGGTCCCAGGGGGTTTAACTCAACAACATGATCCCAAACGTAAAATGCTTCCAGATCACTGGTGTTTAAGATCAGCAGGGGTCACTGGCTTGGAAGTTATTCTAGTTTCTTGCTTGCCTCTTCTTCTTCTTCATCCACCACTTTCTGCCCATTTGGGTTCCGGATATTATTTTCCATCCACCAAAGTTTGGAGTCTGTCCCAGGAAGGAGCATTGTGTTGAAAGTAGCGCTGGTTGATTTGTTGTTTTCCCACACAGAGAGATATGCAAACTCCATTAAAGAATTGCCTTTCTAATTCTGACACCACCACCCCGCACTTCGATATATAAAATCTCCCACGGAGGGCCAGGTTAGATAAGATCAGTTCAATAAATCTATCTCCTGCGCCATAAGAACTTTGATTTCTCGTTATATGCGAGCTGATTACGTCTATATTTTCTGAGCACTAAACTCTCCTGGATGCGTTACATGAAATACATTCCCTGTACTACAAAGGCCCAGGTTGGCGTGTGCTGAACAGTAATGATTATTTATTTACATCATTTCTTCGCCATAGACTGGAGGAAGAAATATTGAGAAATAATGACTGCAGGAAGAAATATGATCATCTTAAAAAGTGGGACACGCACAATTTCCACCCAAACCCACCCTTCTCTCGTTCCCGCCCGCCCCCTTCATCCTTGTTGAGATGTAATTCACAGAAGGTGAATATGCATCGCTTTCCCTTCTTTGGTCTATTTCATCTTAACTCAATCAGCTAATCGATCAGATAGCATAGATTGTTTAATTAATTTTCAGATCCTCTTGCTTTCGCGGTGGAGATTGAAAGCATCCCCCGATCCTAGAGCTATTTGTTTGAAATGTAGGGGGGGGAGAGATGAGTCCGTCTGAGCTGTCTGGTGTTTCGAGTAAGGGGGTGCGGAATAAAATCCAAGCGTGCCTCTCATATATACCTGAGGGGACCTTTATTTCTTTTTTTATAATAAAAAAATGAGAGGCAAGCTGAAGAAGCTATCTGATAGAAGATGCACTGGAAATACGACAGGAGAATCTCCGTTCTATCTGGTCTGTGCCTTTTCTCAAAGATCCGGTGGTGGTCTTTGCGCCGGAGGTGAAAGACCGGATAAATATTTCACCCCCTCCCTAAGGAATGGGACCTCCCAGATAAATGTGAGGAAGAGGCAATCAGGTCCTGAAGTCCTGCCGTGCTTAAAAGTTGGGTAGAAACCTTTCGCCTGAGTGGACGAGTAGCAATACAAGTCAAATAAATAGCAAAGGATAAGTTAGCTGGTGATCTCTAGCACTCCCCATCCAAGGAGGCCAGGGACTCTCTCGGCTATGGACCACGGAGAAGGGCAGGCCTCCGCTGTTGGGTGCGTGTGGGTTGCAAGCTGGCTCCCCCCTAGCCCACCCGTTAGATGTTGCAAATGATCACTGTATTTAAGGCAAAAGTAGAAATTAGCACAACAGTCGGGCGTAGGTAATTGCAGATCTAAGCGCTCCTTAGGCCGTGGCTGGGGTCATGGGGGTCTTTTCCTCAGAAGAGCCAGAATTACAGCTTGGTTGCTCTGTTTTCGCTGGAGGCCAGAGGCCTGGAATTGAAGGTGTTTGACATGCTTTTTTTAAAAGCCACTTTTGGAAACTAGGGAGAGGGACACCCCACCCCGCAAGTTCAACAACAACAACAACGAAATCCACTTGCCACAGTATCCCCTTTTTAATGGATTGCTATGGTGAATAAATCTGGAGCGCCTTTTGCAGGGTCATTCTTATTTTACATGGGCAATTTCGTGAATTCCTTTTGGGGGCCATTACTCTGCGATTAATTCTTATATAGATTTCTATATTAGCAGAGGCCGCCTTTGATCTGCGCTAAACCGTCCTGCTAGCAGACGGCCGCCTTGTGATCCGGGTGTTTTGAAATATTTATTATTAATATAAGAAAAACAGGCCGGGGGGGGAGGAGGAGGAGGAGAGGAGGACGGCCTGCGGGTGCTTGAGCTCAAAGAACCCACCGCCTCGGTGTGGGGAGCTTACTCTCTCCCTCCCCCAAAATACTATGTGGTGTCTGTGTGTGCGTTTAGGCAGGGGAGAAGGGGTCACTTTCTGCTAAGACTTGTAAGACCGAAAGAGAAATATCTGGCGAGGGAGTTGGGTGTCTTTCCTCTTATTGCGCCTTTTGCTGGCTGTGCCAGATGCCCAGGATCTCGGGGTCCTGAGCGCTAGAGCTGGCTGGGCCTCCTGCATTGCTCTCTGCCGAGCTAGATTGAGCTTTAGTGGCAGCGGCAGCGGCAGCAGCTCCAGCGAGGCAGCCGGCGCAGCAGCTTTGTGCGTGCGAGCAAGGGCGAGAGCAGCTGCAGACAGACGGCTGCTTAGCGCGCAGGCTTGGGGTGCGGGAGGGGGGCAGCTTGGCGGGGCTGGAAGAGGCAGCCCGGACCGAGCCATCTTCCCGGCGATGATTTTATAGCTTACAGAGATGTGACCAATTTTCAATTACTCGATCCGAGAGATCCCCAGACAAAGCAGGGCCTCCCTTTCTCCCCCCCACGATCGGAAATGGAAGCGCGGCCGCCTTTCGTGCGAGCAACTCCAAATCCTCTCCTGGCTTTCTCTCTCTCGCGCGCGCGCTTGGCCCCGTTTCTTGCACCCCGAAGCCCTTTTCCTTTAGTTGAGGACGAGGCTGCGTGTGTTTGTCCTGGGCGGGGTGGGGAGGTTGGAGAGAGAGAGAGAGTACTTGGGAGAAACGGAATCCCTCCCGGCTGGCTGTATCTGTCTGTGTGTCTGTCTTGAGAGATGGTACTGTATATGTCAATGGGATGTAACAATAGGATTCAGCAGCCGAGGCCTCCGTTCTTTCCTGGCTGATTGGGGGGGGCAGGTTGCTGGCTGGCTGGGGAAAGATGGCTCCGGCTCCCCTCCCGGCTGCCTTTCCGCGTCTTCCATTATTTATTTGCAAGGTGTAGGAAGCTGCACAAAGAGGGGGGCGGCGGAGGGGGCGTCCGGGGTCGCGGAGGCCGGGTTGCTGCTGCTGCCTGGTTATTGCTGCTGCTGCGCTTTGGGGGGGGGGAGTGGGGAGAGCTGTGGGCCTTGGTACCCCCCTGGCTAACCGTGTCTGTTCTTCTTCTTTTTCTTCTTCTTCTTCTTCTCCTCCTCCTCCTCTTGTCCCCTCCCGCCCGGTCCCCCGGCGCTGCGTGGCAGATGCGTGTGGCCTCTCGGACGCGGCGCACATCGAGAGCCTGCAAGAGAAGTCTCAGTGCGCCCTGGAGGAATACGTGCGGAGCCAGTACCCCAACCAGCCCAGCCGCTTCGGCAAACTGCTCCTCCGGCTGCCTTCGCTGCGCACAGTCTCGTCGTCGGTCATCGAACAGCTCTTCTTCGTCCGCTTGGTAGGTAAAACCCCCATCGAGACGCTCATTCGAGACATGCTGCTCTCCGGCAGCAGCTTCAACTGGCCTTACATGTCCATCCAGTGTTCATAGAGCACCTCCTGGGCTCCCCCGCTTAGAGACCCTGAGAGGAGGAAGGCCTCCAGCCCAGCCAGAGACCGGCCCAGACAACCACCACCTTGGGGGCGCACGCAGCCGGGTGGGGGGATCCGAGGAGAGAGAGAGAGAAGCAGAAAGAAAGGGAGGAGGAGGACACAGAGAGAGAGAGAGATAGGAGCAGACCCCTCAGACACTGCACGAAAGACTCGCTTAGGATCAGACCCCGGCTGAGAGAGGCGGTGATGGTGATGATGATGATGATGAAGGCGAAATGGACACCTCGTATTTTGTGGAACAAACCATTGACACTGAGATGGGAAACTTTAAACAAAAACCATTTTAAAAAGAGGACCGAAGAGATTAAAACAAAAAAATCCCCCCTAAAAAAAGAAGACTAGAATGGATTTCCCTGGATTTATGATGGATGGACTGAGGTGGATCTATCGTCTGTACAGCAAAACAAAACACACAGTTTAAGAGACAGAACAAACAAACAAAAACCTGGAGCCGAATTGAACTGGTGGACGGGGTGAGGGGAAGAGGGAGGGGGACCCAAAGGCAAAACACTTTCCACGAACATTGTTCTTCATTTTGTAAGATATTAGTCTTTATTTTCACTTTTTTTGTAAAATTTAAAACATCGTATGCGCATAAAGGAGGCGAGAGGGGAGGGGGGAAACACCACAAGAAACAAACAAGAATTAGGGGAGGGAAAAAATAACATTTTCCAAATAATTATTAAAAAAACAACAAGGAATTGTTCTGTGTGTATGTATCTATATCTGTTTTGTATTTCTTTCTGGTTCCAAACCAGGCTTCCTGTGATTCTATACTAATAATTTTTATATAACCCTTTGCTTCTTATATTGAGTGCGATATATGTTGTCGAAGCTGTTCTTCAAGAATTAAAATTGAAGTGAGAATTTAAACAAAAATAAAAGAATTTAGAAAAAAAATAATTACAAAGGCAACCCAAGCGCAACATCCAACACAGATTCCCACTCCAATCCATGAGTTCTTGTTCCTTGAAGCAAACCTAAAGTTTGGGTTTGCGGGTGGTGGGTTTCTTTCCCGCCCCCCAAGGCTTTGTGCCTTATATAAGAGGTCCAAGGTGTGGGGTCCTTGTTCAACAACAAAAAAATACAGTGGTCATGCTGCTGGTAAGGTGCGCACATCTCTCTGTATTCCCAAACTGCCTGGTTTTAATGTGATTCTGGTGACTGATGCTGACGAAATGCGGGGGGGGGGGGGAAACGGGGACGACAGTTAAGAGGAATTCCCTTAGGTTGCAACCCTACATTCATTTAACTGGGAAGGGAGTCCCATTAAACCCAATGCGGCTCAACATCTGCGTGAGCCTACTGGCGTTCTATGAAAATAACCCGGAAAAGAAAACAGGGCCAGCCCTACCACTAGATAGAGTAAGGAGGGTGCCTCAGGCAGCTGATTTTGAGGTGCCTTGAAAGGACAGTGAATAGTTGTTGTTGTTTTTAATTTATTAGTATTATATTTTTGCTCCCATCGAGAGGCGTTTGTGCTAGTTGGCTGCTTGTTTTTCTCCTTGGGTTTGCACCTTGGATTTATAGGGAGGAGCTCCATTTGCTGTTCTGCCTGTAATGCCTAATAAAGGTAAGGCGAAGTGAACTATTCTGCCTCGGGTGGCGAGATGTCTTTGGCCTGTCCTGAAAGTAAATTTCCACTCCTCTGGAGTGTTGTCATGTCAGGACTGAAGCTCTTATTTTCCTTCCCCACCCCTTACACTTTGTAAAGGTCTCTGTGTCAGGTGCGGGCAATTTCCTCCTGGTGCAGGTCTTTCCTCCGGGCTGGTGAGTTTCCCCAGAGTTCTAAAGCCACCCTCAGAGAGAGGGAGGTGCATATGTCTGGTCGTGTGTACTTATCCAAGGACAGGCGTGCGCCCCTATTCCCGTGGGCTCATGGAATCCTAAAGCTGTTAGTCTCCTTCAAATGACTGTCAGAGCAGCTTTCCAAAAACACCCACACCCAACACACATGCCCCCCCCAACCTACTATTCGTTCTCAGAGTGGAGCCCCTTTTGAAGGTAAAGATTTTCCCAGAGCTTGGAGCTGGTCGCTGCAGATCTCTGTAACAGCTTTCACTGCATTAATGTTTTATAGGATCTGAGACGGAGCTGTAAGAACACACACTGCCAAGGGAGCTCTTTCTTAACGTATTAATAAAGCCGGATCTTTAAAAATAACATTCGTGTGTCTCTCCCCCCCCCCCCCGCCCTCCGCCTCACATTCTCCAGTTTCTCCCTCGCCCTCCAAACACATCCAGGATGAGGCAGGATTTTCAATTGGAAGAGTCACTGGCAGTGTTTTTTCTGTTAATTTGCTGTCTACACTCCCAAGAATTTTTTCTTTTTTTTTCTTTTTTTGTTTTGCATTAACAAGATCCTTCAGCCTAACCCGCTTGGGGTTTTTTAATATTCTAGACGCAGTAGATCCCGAGAGAGAGAGAGAGAGAGAGAGAGAGAGAGAGAGAGAGAGAGAGAGAGAGAGAGAGAGAATTTTCTATATGGAGGGCACTTACAACTGCATAATAACATTGCTAGCAGCTACAGTCTATGGACTAGTCAGTTTCAATAGGCAGGCTGTAAGAATGCACATTTTGGCTCTTAACTGGCCAGGACGAGCTCTGAAAAAACCGATGTAACTGCCAAAGCCGGAGGTAGCCCTGTTTTTGCATAGACCGGGTAGGGAAATGTCACCTCAAGGCCCTGAAGACCAGACAGCCCTTGAAGATTTAGGCCCCGATAGGTTTAGGATCCTTGAGAAAAGGCCGCAGAAAGCGTCCTTTTCGCATCAGAAGTAAATCTATGTTATGCACCCCTGGTGAAACCGGAGTAATGTTTCCTATATCCCACCCCAAATTCATTTTCGACCTTCTGGGGAACGATGATATTAAATAATATTTTGTAACAAAATAGTGCCGGGAGTGGAGAAATCCTTCCAGATCTAGACAAGGTGTAGAAAAGGAGGTTGATATTCTGGGCTCTTTTCCTTACTGAGGACAGCAACAAAGCCTGCCCGGTTCCTTTGGGAAGGGTGTTCACTGTTCAGATGATGCTTGGTGGAGATTTTCGGTTACTTTGGCCCAACGATTTAACACGAATTAGGCTGTATAAAGCGCTAAAGAACTAACTGATATTGTTGGACCTTAGTCTACATATTATGATGAATCTGTTAGTCAATCTAAGACGAAAAACCAACCCTTTCTCACATGCCGTTCTCTCCATTAGACATGCTACCCATTCACGAATCCGTTGCCCTTCTACAGAAATGGATGCTCTTTTGGGATACGCCTTGCTCTAGAGCCTGTTTGAGACCAGAATACTATCTGTCTACCTCTCTGTCATTATTCATCTGCTCCTCTTTGCTGCAGTTACAAGACCTTAAATAGTGATGATGATGATGATGATGATGATAACAACGATAACTGACTAGGTCTCTCCCTCTTTCCCTTGTCTCATACGCACACTCTCTCACACAGGCATCCTAAGCAAACCTCACTCGCTTTTCGAAAGCGTTAGGCCACAGTAAGCCTTTTATAGTCAATCTAATTTTGGGGTCTCCTTAGCGATGGAGCTTGAGAATTGCAGAGATCCTAATGTACAAAAAAATTGTGTAATAATAATAATAATAATAATAATAATAACAACAACAACAACTAGTTCTGCAATGTGGACATGTGGCTGCCTTGAAGTCTTCAGTTTCATTCAACGAGAACAACCCCCCAAAAGCAGAGGGTGCCCTGGTGTGAGACGGATTTGGACCCACCACTGATGTTAATGAGACTGCACATTTGGTCAGGAAAGTTCATATATAACAGTGGAATGTAGTGGCCTAAAACGATGTACTTGGAAATGTCTTGTGTGTGGATCATCATCGCTCGCCCGGAAAGGAAAAGGGATCTGGCAAGCCAGTTCCACTCCCATCATCTGTGAGGCTTGATTTCAACGTAAGGTGTTTGTGGGTCGGCTTTATGAAATGACTTCAGCCCAACTGGGCAGACTACAGAACCCTGACAGTTCTTTGACAAGGGAAGAGGGAATGTGTCTCAGGGCTCCACAGCGCAATGGTTCACCTGCCAACGAATAACAGATTTGTTCCTTTTATAAGAATCTAGGAGCCGCATGTGGATGTCTACCAAATTAGGTGAGCTAGGAAGGAGTGTGTGTGTGTGTGTGTGTGTGAGAGAGAGAGAGAGAGAGAGAGAGAGAAAGCTTTGTTGAGTCACGTTTAACGTCATGGAAGGGAGGGGGGAACGGTTAATAAATTTATTTCAAACGCAGCTCTCCATGTAAGGGTGCTCTGGCAGAGATCGATAATACCGAGAAAGCATTTGGGTCCAAAGCTTGAGGCTGTGGGCCATTCTCCTTGGGAAAAGGCAACTTGGGTTAGCTCCTTTTCGTTCTAGACATCAATAAGAACATAGATCTGAATGCTTTAATCCGAAGTCACTCTTTTTGGCATAGATCCCTCTCTTTTAAATGTGCATGCGTGCGTGATGTGCAAGTCAAAGGGTTCGTTTTTTTGCAGGCAAAACGTTCTCGGGGAGAGGGAGAGCTTAAAATTTCTTTGAAGTGGTTGCAAAGTGTTGTAGAGTCAAGCTGCTTTTATAACCCTACGCCAGCCAAAAAAAAAAAAATAAAAGGCAGAGGGTGGGAGTCGGACAGAAGTCCCCCCCCCCTCTCCAGGAATTACGGATGGCGTGAGAGAGAGATCCCTTCCCCGCCTCGTGAATCTTGAGAGAGAGAGAGAGAGACAGACAGACAGACAGACAGACCATAGCTGCCAAGTTATCCCTTTTTTAAAGGGATTTTCCCTTATGCTGAATAGGCTTCCTCGCGAGAAAAGGGGAAACTTGGCAGCTATCAGACAGACAGACAGACAGACAGACAGACCTACAACAGCTCCTCCCTAGTAATGAGAAGACCTTTTGGAGCTAAAGCTTCAGCCCCAAGCAGATTTGCCTGAAACTAGTAAATCTCACTGATTCGTGGCGTGAGATTGCGGTGTTCCTTCTCCAGAGTGAAGTCTGAGTAAAAGAGAAGTGGCTTCTCTGCTGGTTGGACTTCTAGACTAGGTGGGGGAGACTCAATACCTTTGGAGAAATGGATTCTGTCCCTCTTCCCCCTCCAGTTTACATAAAGGGATGTAATTAAAAAGAAAGAAAGAAAAGGCAGTATCATCCTGATGCTAGGGAAGAAATCTTTTTTATAAGAAAAATAATAATACTGTACAGTCGGTTCATATTTTCTAATGAGTTTCTAGCGGGAAAGGCGAGCAGGCAGACAGGCAGACAGAGCCAACCCTGATAATTCTGGCATATTTTCAAGTTTGCCATGTGGCTACTACACCTTTCGGAACCTGACACGTTTTTCCCCCTTCTTCCCTTTTTTTTAAAACTAGTCAGTTGGTGCCTTGACCGAGGCCTCCCTGCGGGTGTGGGAGGGAGGAATTGGGGGAAGATGAGGGCTCACAAGTGGAAACCAATAAAACTCTTGTTTAAAAGGGCTCGCTCAGGATCCACGCCGTTCCGGGGCTCTTTGACTCGGGGAGCCGGAGAGTTTTATTCCTAAATGAGTTAAAGAGCCATTTACCTCTGTCGTGTTCTATTCATCAAGCCGCGAGCCCTCGAACACGGCGGCTATTTGTTTGCTTACACAACCAGCTGGGCGCAATTTCACGTCTGAGATATCTATCTGAAAGCGCCTCTAATTTATTATCCTTACTTGTCAGCGAATCCATTTTCAAAGTTGGGTTGTGTGGCGAGAGAGAGAGAGAGAGAACCATTGAGGATTCTGGACTTAAAATATGCTCCCTCAATGCTCTCCTCCCAATTCTTCTCTCCCCACCCCACGAGCACACCACATAAAAGAGTCAGCACAAAACAGCTGGAAAGGAAGGAGAAATTTGCAGAGAAGCTGGAAGGAAGACAAGGTTACTCTCTCTCTCTCTCTCTCTCTCTCTCTCTCTCTCTCTCTCTCTCTCTCTCTCTCTCTCTCTCTCTCTCTCTCTCCATAACTCCCTCTCCTCCGAGCTACGTCACGTTCTCCGCTCCCCTCTCGCCTTCCACCCACTCTGAGGCTTGGAAGTTGGCGGAAGCCCCTCCAAGGACTTCAGCCGGACTCTCAGCCTGTTTTACCCCGCTGTCTTCCATGGCAATCCCTTCCCACGGAGACGGCAATCGCGGGCACTCCGAATGAGCTCCATTGAGCTCGGTGGGGATGGCTTTGCCTGTCATTCTGCCTACAACTTAGGGCTTCAAACGTGCACCTAACGTTGCACCCTTGTCAAGGTTGCAGAAACAAGTGGAATAAATGGGCTGGGATTCTCCAATGGGCTATGCTGGCAGAACGGGTAAAGGAAGGAGCGACTTGCTTTCCTCTGGTGCCAAGGCCAGCCACCTGTAGAGGGAGCCAGGGGAGTTGAAAGTGAGTGGGGAGTAGGACTGGCAGATGAGCTGCCCTGAGGGTCCCCATCCTTTGTCTGGTCATGCCGGAGCAATTGGGTGTTGGGTCAAATTTCTGGGCCTGGTGAGTTTCACCGGAAGGCCCCGATCTGGTTGGCTGCCATACATTTGAAAATAAGTGTTGCCACCCTTGCTCAGAAGCACATCCTGCTAAATGCCGTGGGATCTACTCCCAAGTAAGACTGAGATGCATTGCAGCCCTAAGGACCGACGCATCTTCTCACGACTAAGGGGGGGGGCGCATTTTGCCTGTGTGTGGTGGGGAGAGATGGCTGGTCTCTTCCCTCCCCACCCCCAACCCCCCTCAAGTGGTTTGCATTAGAATCACAAAGCCATAACATGGAAAGGAGCAAATCGGTTTATACATATAATTGCAAGGAAAGAAAGCAATTAACAGAGAGGACAGTGGGAAATTAGATCTCCTCCCCACCTCCATTACAAAAAAAGGGATAGCGTTGAGCAGCCTTTAAGCAGCCCAGCCAGGCTGACAAGCGAATCCCTGGAAAAAAAACACAGCAAGCGGGGTTTTACAATCGTGTATCTACAACTTATTGGCTGCAGAGCCCACCACCAAGCTTCAAACAGAGGATCCCGTTGAAAACTACGGGGTGTAAAACGGGCCCCGGTTGTTGTGGAAAGCGGGGGGGGGAGGGTCAAGAGGCAGAGCGAACTTCTTGAAGGCATAGCAGCTTGGCTGCTGGGAGATATCCTTGTGTGTTGATTTAGGAAGACATTTGCTGTATATAACGTTTAAGGCTGATAATATCATTGCTCGGGCAGATAAATAAAGCACTGGCCAAACCGTGGGGTCAGCTATCGATCCCTCTGTTTAGAGAAGGAGGTATGAACGTCTCTCTCCCTCTCTCTCCCCCCTCTGTGTGTGTGTGTGAGAGAGAGAGAGAGCAAAAAAGACCGAAGCTCGGATAGCTATGGAGGAGTGAACAATTACATGGTAATTTGTGATTCGGTCTCGCCGGTGAAGCCCAAAGAGCCACCCTGTCTGGAACAGTCATAACCAGTTAGAGAAAAACCCTTGGGATTCCAGCCGACGCGAGCCGTTTGGTGGAGTGGCACTCAAACTGCTTACATGCAAACCTTTCCTATGTCACCCCAGGGGGAGAGGAACGAGGAATAAAGCCTGAGTAGCATTGTATGTGCGTATGTTGTGTATGTTTAAGGATTGTGTTCTTGAGTACATATGTAGCTGGTGGACGTGAGTGCAAAAAACCAAGCAAGTGCTCTGGGAGTGAAAATAAAACAACCGTCTACAGGAAGAGAGAGAGAGAGAGAGAGAGAGAGAGAGAGAGAGAGAGAGAGAGAGAGAGAGAGAGAGAGAGAGAGAGAGATGACGTGACTATGCGAGAGATCTGCAGCCTTCAGCCCCTCTGCAATGGCTGATTAGCATTCCTCGCCTGCCCCTGGACCTGAGCTGACAACTAACAGAGATATCCAGCTCACCACTAGGCTTCCTCTCCTTTTGTCTTCAGCTGTCTAGGAGAGAAACAGGCTTCTCCGCGGGCCCCGCACACACTAAACGGCCCCCTGATCCTGGGGCTGCCGAGGATCCCACCCAGTCCAGTCAAATCGCCTCAACATCAGACCCAACCCCGCTCCTTCGCCTCCCCACTTGCGCCAGCTGCCCCCACCTCTGCCCAGCCTGCGCCTGCTTTTCAGATCTGCACCAAAGGCTGGGAAAGTTAACTTGCTGCGACTTTCCTGATGCGTATGCGGCCCGAGAGCACGTCTCTGCATCGCACACCGGGGTCTCTCTCTCTCTCTCTCTCTCTCTCTCTCTCTCTCTCTCTCTCTCTCTCTCTCTCTCTCTCTCTCTCTCTCTCTCTCTCTCTCTCTCTCTCTCTCTCTCTCTCTCTCTCTTGAAGCTTTTAAAGTAATCGTATTCCAAGAGAGGAAAGAGGAGGATCTTATTCTTTCGCTGCTAGATAAAACCTTATTGTTAAGAAGGTTGCGGTGGGCTGGGGGCCGGGGGGGGGCAACAGCAGCTCATGTCACTGGTGTTTCTTTTGGCCTTTGTCGCTGTGCCATTGAGACATGTTTATATCCCCCCCCCCAACTCGAAACGGTTTATAAAGAGCTAAGAAAGGGGAGCGGGTGAGAGGAGGACGGTGCCCTAGGGTGGAGAGGGGAGAGGGGGCTTTAATCCGAAGGCCAGAAAGACCTTTCAGGTCAAACTTCCCCGTTTGGTTTGGTCTTAGATCCATTTTAGGAACTTTCTAGGATTAAACACTCACATAAAAGCGGGGTAGGAGGGGTAGGGGGCGGGAGGTTAGAGACAAAGATCCCAGCATCGACCAACACAGTCACAGACACCCTCACAAAACTAGTCAGTTTCTCCTCGCAGCAAAAGCTTACAAATTAGCTCATGTTGACAGATGTTTGTCACTTAGTAACTTCTCTCCCAGTCCCCCCCCCGCACTTTTTCCCCTCTTCTCTCGCTCTCTCGCCCCCCTCCCGCAATCCCTTCTTTGGGGGCTCGCTTTGTTGTTTTTAAAATATGCAGGCCTCTCAGGAATGCCAGTCACGAGTCCAAACTTTGTGTCCAGCCTCCCTCGCGAAATGACCCTTTTATAGGGATCCCGATATGTCTCAATCTGCACTTCGCTCCGAGGCCGGGCTCCCTGCTCCCAAGAAGCGCGCGGCTACCTCAACAGGGAAGGCAGCAGACGCGCCTCCAGGGTGTGGGATGGGATGGAACTGCTGCCCTCCTTCTTGCAGAAGGTGCCAAAGGACAGCGGAGCCTGGGAAAAAGGAGGGAGGGGCAGGGTGGGGGGGAAATGATGGAGAGAGAAAGTTATTATTTCTCTTCTGATCGCTATGATTGGCCTATGACTACCCGGGCAAGCCTTTGCAGCCCAGGCTGAGTGGCCTGGGGAGGCAATGCTTGAGGAAAGGAAGAGAAGAAGAAACATCCGAAGGAAAGGCTCCGCTTTCAAAGTAAGTGGTTAATGGGATAGTAAACAGGGTTGGCTGGGGCGGGTGTGGGGGTGTCCTGGCTTTGAGCGATGTGAGAGCCAGCCAGGGCCGCACACTCTCAACTCATAGGGATGCTTTGCAAGACGGAGGAGGGCCAAGGGGGGGGGAAGGAGGCAGGTCTGACATCAGCGACCCTTCTGACAGAAATATGGGGCCAAGGGAAGGCGGTGAGGGTGAGAGATGCGGTGACAAGTCAGATGAGAACCCTTCTGTGCGCGAGAGGGTTCCGGGTCAGGTTCACCCGGAAGGGTTTGTTTAATACATTTTCTCTCCCCCACCCCATCCCCACCACCTGTTTTCCCTCCTTTTTGCCGCGTGCTCTTAAATCGAGTCATGCATTGCAGTGGGGGGTAATAGATATCCCAGCTTAAACGAGGGTGGAGGGAACGGAGAGATAAGCGCAAAGGGATAATTTCCTATTATTATTATTATTATTTAGTTGTTACTCTTGCTGTTGCTGCTGTTCCAAGCAAAACTTCCCAACTGTAGAGCCCAGCAGGCAAGAAGCTTCTCTCTCTGCCTCGGACTGCCTCCCCCGCCCCCTCACCCGCTCCCAGTTCCTGCGCTCCCAGCTCCTGCGCGATGGGGAGTGACGTCACCCGGGCTCCGACCTATCCGTCTCCGCGACCAGGGGAAGGGGGTGGAGCTCTTCCCTCGTTCGCTCCTTCGCTTGGGACCACCTCCCAGCAGCAGGAGGCGAAGCGGCGCTTGGCGCGAGTGGAGAGGTGCCTCTGGCTGCTCCGGGGCGACAACTCGCTCGCTCGCTTGGCGGGTCCCGACTCGAGATCACCAGCCACAGACCATCGTCCAAACTTAACTATAGGCCGGGGAGCCAAAGGAAGGGGGGGGAGGAACCTGCCAGGCCCGGTGCGCTTCTAGGAAGCTGCTGATGGTTCCGTTCGCTGCAGTCTATACCGCTTCATACGCACCAGATGGCTTGCCATTGTGTTTCCCCAGCCGGCGAGATCCTGCATTTAAAAAGGAAAAAAAGAGGGGAGCGGGGAGGAAGAGGACAGAGAGAGAGTCCTGTTATTATTTTTGTAACAATCACACCAGACCATTTTGACTGGCAGCCCTGTTGGTTCCCCTCCCCCCCAATTAAATATATATATATTTAATATATTTGAAATAAATATATATATATTATTTAATATATAAGTATATACAGTATTTAAAACCAACCCTGGCCACAGTTTCTTAAGGGAGGCACCGTGGCCCTCGCTCATAGCTCCTTCCACATGGGGTGTGGGGAGTGAGGATATGTCGGGCAAGGAATCTGGATGCGTCCCCGCCCGGGGATCTAAGAGTGCAGTCCTAACCTTTCCAAACCGCAGGAAACTTGGACCGGTGGGAATTAACTTCAGTAGGAGGCCAACTGGCTGGCTAGGGGGCCCCCGCCCCCGCCTCCGCCTCCCCTCCCCTCCCGGCCCGCCCCTCCTTCGCGGACTCCAATGGCATTTATTTCTCACTCAGGATTATCGCCTAATAGTCAGAAGCACAGACGTGCGCATAAAAAAACGCAGGCATGTTTATTCATTCTATTTGATCAATCTCTGGGTGTCTGTTTATTAAACTTCCACCGATTTTACGTTTGGTGTTTCCTGATGGCAAACATTGTCGAATGATAAATATTGCATACAGTTAATTGTGATGCCAGGGAAAGCTCGGCTCCGGGTTTGTGTGGCGGTGCCGTCGCTGTCTCAAGCCCTCCCATGTCTTCTGCTCCCCGTGTAACTCAGGGCAAACAAGAACCTTTCTCAAACATATTAGTTAATGGGGCGAAAAGAGGAGCGGGGGAGGGAACGAGAAAGCGATGGGAACCCTCAGACTTGATCCCTCAGCTTGGAAGGGAAGGGAGGCTGCCTGGAGAGAATGGGAATGTGAAAACAGCTTTAAAAAGGGGGGGTGCTCTGAAGTAAAACATTTCTGGTCCAGTATTCACTTTCATTGGTTTTTGGTGGGAGGTGTCCATCCCCCTAAAACAGGGGGGAGTGTCCTAGAACACTGCTTTCTCTGTGTCTGTGGGGAGCTGGCAATCATATTTGGCACATCCTCTTATTTTATTATTATTTTTTGCTTATTTCACTGAAAATACACGCCTGTTTGGACAGGCCCCCAGAAAGGCTCTTTCTATCTTGAAAAATATCCATAGGCCATTTCTTTTTCCAGCGCGGCTGCAGGTGTGTTCTCTTTCCGCATCCATCCCCAAGTCCCCAAGACCCTTTCCCCCTCCTCCCATTTTTATTGCAACTCTTTCCCTAATTTAATTTTGTTGTAGTTACCAAAAAAAAGGGAAAGAAACCCGGATGTGTGCGGGTTTTTTTTTTTAATGGCTCGAGCCTCGTCTCGGCTGGTGCTGCGAAGGCTCTAATGCGCCCGGGCTACTAGTCACTAAGCAAAGCGCAGGGCGCCGTTGGCTCCTTTCCAACAGAGTTGGTCATAAAACAAGATATGGGGAGAAGGGAGGGCGGAATTAACATCTGCTTTTCTAAACTCAAATATGTCAAGGAGCTTTTTTATTATGATGATCATGAATGCTTTCCTCATTTGAAGAAGAAATATGTAGAGATAAACTGACATCCACATGTATAGAGTATTTATAATGGTGTTAGGATTTAAAGGTAGCTATTCATTGCATAAGCCATTTAGAACTGACGTTTTAAAAGCTACTTAACCTCAGACATCCTTGAATCTTAGCGAAGGATTCCAAACGATATTATTTAAAGAGGAATTTGCTGTAATTTAATTGCATATCAAGGCGGAACGAGGCGCGAGCTTTGCACCTTCTGCGCTGTTTAATAGCGTTTTAACTGGCGTTTTATTCACCCACTTTCTCGGCTGCCCTCGCCTTTCCTTGGGAAGGGGCCGCTAGAAAGCGGATCCCAAGTTAGTGCTCTCTCTCTCTCTCTCTCTCTCTCTCTCTCTCTCTCTCTCTCTCTCTCTCTCTCTCTCTCTCTCTCTCTCTCTGTGTGTGTGTGTGTGTGTGTGTGTGTGTCTGTGCGCGCGCGCGTGTTTGTTCACCATTTGCAACGGGCAGTCATCTTTGCGCCTGGAGCTTTGCCCTCTTAGGGGATACAGTTAGTACCTCGGTTCATTAGTGCCTATTTATTATTGCTGTAAAAAGAAAATAACATGTAAGATTCTGTGGGTGAATCAACCGTTTGCTTCCCCCCCATATCGTTGCTCTCACCTCCCCCCCAAAACCTGCCCACAATTCGGTAATGCCGGCATTTATTCAATCTGCCATCCACTCGAATTTCCGAGGCCCCAGGGCGCCTGACATCCCAGTCCGATGCCCCTTTATTTACATTTCTCACAAATCCCCGAGTTAAGTCAGAGGTTTCTCTGAGTGGGGTGGGAAATCAGCTGGCATGGAACTGCTGCTGCTTAGACTGGGCGAGGATCGAGCCGGGGTGGGGTGGGGGCTGACGTTCTCTTAACAGAGCCTCGGAGGGCAGAGAGAGAGAACCAGGCCCCTGGCTTATTGGCGGCGGCAGTGTAAGGCATGCACCCTCAACCCGGTTATGTATTTCTGGGATCGCTGGGATGAGGGGGGCAGCTGGTGACGCGCATCATGCCAGAGCAGTACCGCGGGTGCCGCTTGCAAAATGGCTCTCCCTTGAATACAGGCCGCCTGTGCACGGTTCCTTGGGATTAAGCCTCATGAAATTGGGAGGCAGGCGGGCGGGCTTCCTTGTGAGTAAAGGAGGCCAGCAGTAGAGATCTCGCCTTGAACCATTTCTCCGTTTGCCTGGTGGAGTGGCTACTCCAGCTCTAAAAATATCCCCAACACACACACACACACACACACACGTGTGTGGCAGCAGCTAGTACGGTAGTTCGTAGTCTTGCTGGCTCCTATGAAGCTGGTTGAGTGCCCCTGAGCCATCTGTAGCCCGAGCCTCTTCGAAGAGGAATCCAAGCCTTTGGTCTTGAAGAGGGTTTAATGCCCTCTGGTTCACCACTGTGGCATAACTGGGTAGATTAAAAAAGGGGGGGGAGAAAATGCCCATCCTAATTCGAATCCATAGAATGTCGGTTCGATTTGAAAATGTCTCCATTCAGTTTTCTAATCCACAAATAGGTGTACTGGGGCATTCCACCCTTTCTTTAGGATGCCAGATTGAATTAAGAAAAATCATCCTACTCCCCAAAAGACTAATTCATCATCAATCCTAGGCCCTCCATTTCTTTGGGGCATGACTCCAGTGAGAGGTGGGGGTGCACAGGGGTCCGCACCGCTCTCCAGGAGCCCCGGGGTCTAGCCCGTTGGGGACCAGGTGACGTAGCCCGGCTCATGATCTTCCACTGAAGACAGCGGCGACGGCCTGAGCCTAGTTGGACGGGGATCTTGTGCCCCGAAGGGAGGGGGGCATGAAGGGAGAGCAGGGAGAGGGGAGAAAGGCTGTCGATCTGTGAGGGCAGAGGAGAGAGATTAAAGAAATGGCCCTTAGTTCTCTGAGTGACACGGCCCCATTCAAAGGGCAAGCAGAAAGAAATGCTGCTAATATGAATAGAGGGATGCTCAAGAGCCTTGCCCCCTTTTCTTCTTTGGCTCCACTTCGGGTAGGATCCTGGGTGCATTCTTAGAGCGGTGTATACGCTATCTGGGCATACGCACGCGCGCATGGCAAATAGGTCTTATTGATTCGAGATCGATATTGATTCGAGATCGATTTAGACCATGTAGCTGACTGACCCTACTACCCTCTTTGTGGCTCGGTAAGAGATTCTTCCAAATAAACGCTTTGGGTTTCTTGCGCCGGTTTGGACAACAAGTGGGAAATGCGGGTGGGGTGTGGTGGCTCTCGGAGCCCGGGGGTCGTTCTTGAAAGGTAGTGCATTTCTGGGAGACTCTCTACAAAGAATTCCTCCGACTGATGAGGATAACAACCCCCACCCTTCCTTACATCTTCTTGCCTTGCAAAGGGACAGTCCTCAGTTGACATCTCCAAAGTGATTATTAGACGCCTCTGTGATAAATCAGGGTTTTTTTTGGGGGGGGAGTCGGGGAGTCGGGATAAGGCCAGGCTACACACACACACACACACACACACACACACACACACACACAGTGTCTGGCTAACGCTGTATGACTGCCCGATGGCCCTTTTCAATTTTTCCTCAAACACCCCTGAAATAGCACGTTGTCTCAACAACCTCTATTGTTTGTCTCTCTCTGTGTGTGTGTGCTCAAAAAAAATTATTTAAAATTCCTGACCATGGATTTCCCCCTCCTGCCTCTCTTTCTCATCCTCTCTAGCTTCATCCCCACCCCACCCCACCCCAAAGAGCCTCGGAGCCCTTCTTCCTTGATAAGTTGTAAGAACTTTTCTTTCAAGAGTGTGAAATGAAGAACACAGACAGTATATCAGTGAAAATAATAAAGTGGCCTTTTAATGAGAACTAAAGACAACAAAAACGTAGATGAAGTGTACCGTAAAGACTGCTTCAAAGTGCAGCTCAATCCCCTGAGAGCAACCATCCCATAGGCTGGGTAATTGGGACTTTACTGCGCAGAGGTAAGGCAGCGTGGTAGGATTATTTTTATTTTGCTTTGCTTTGCTTTGCTGCATTATATTTTTGCTTCTCAGTAATAGATCTGTTGCAAAAGAGTTTGTGCAAAGAGCTTCAGGCCTTCTAGCAGATGAAGGGAGCGTCTTGTGTCTCTTAAAACAAATCACTCGAACATTCTAATTTGCGAAAATTAGTATTTTTCTTCTTTTCCGCCCTGCTCCCTTTTTCCAAAGCCCAGGACCTGCGAGGTGCGCCTATATTTCTTCAAGTCGGCCTTTCTTTCTTTCTTTCTTTCTTTCTTTCTTTCTTTCTTTCTTTCTTTCTTTCCGTAATTTTCCCGCTTTCCACAGGCTTCTCTCCACTCACCCCTTCCTTAACAAACCAGGTAACAAGAGCAATAAATCCAAGCAGGGGGGAAATAAGACAGATTTCCTCATCGATGTGTAATAAAGTTAAAGGACATTGTTTTGTCAGACAAGCGCTAAGCAGAAAATAAATCTTAGGGTCTGGGGAAACAAAACGGAATGATGTTGGCGTGTGTGTAAATTTACTTTTAAACGTAATAAATCAATGTTCATTTAAACAGCTGGGGAACCCCACCACGGAGCAGGTTTCAAGGGTAAGAAAATCTGGACGAGAACAGGCGATAGAGATGAAACCACCCAAAGAGAGCAGCCTTCTCCCTGCCCTACAGCCCCCTTCCCCCAATATAGTCCTCCTTTTTTCCAAGGAACTTCAAGAGCTGGACAGAGCCCGAAGGAGACAGAGCTGAATTCAGTGACCACCATTCTGCCCCATATTTCCCACGGATCTCATAGAACGGAAAGCTCAGACCTCGGAAAAAAGAAACTAGAGGAGGAAGGGGAAAGGCCCCCTTTTTTCCCTACAGGGAGTTAGGCAAGCAAACACTAGAGCTGGTGGATCGGATCCTTGTGGTTGTTACGACGGACACGTTCTGAGATCCCTGTTAGTTTCAAGCGATATTAATCTCAAGGTTCTGAATGGCCGGGGAGAGGTGGGTGGGGAGATTTTTTTGGGAAGCATGCAAGGTTAGCTGAGATGTTGAATACAGTACTGGGCTTTTAAAAGGGGAATGTCGAAAGATGCTTGGCCAGTTGAAAGGCGAGTGGGCGCCAGAAGTCTGTTCTGAAGGGTGGGTGCATCTGGAGACAATCTTTCACAGCCCAGACACTTCACAACAACATCACAAGAGTGACGGGTGACATTTGGGGTTCTGATACTCCGCAGGAACATTTCTCGAGCAGGTGGCAATAAAGAGCTGTGAATGCAAAGGTGCGCCTTATTTGTCTTAGTTGCCTCTTGCTAACCCGCGACGATTTCCACGAAGCCTCGATAATGACTCTCCCTTTATTAGAGAGCCTCCTGCGCGCTTGCAGAGTGGCAACAATTTCTCTTCCTCACAGTCATTTGGTGTCTTTGTTTAATTTTGCAGAACTAATGTAAACATGGCTTGCAAATACCCAGAGGTGGATTATTTGGTTTATTCTTTCTGCCCCCCCCCCAACCCTTTCCTCCTCCCTCCACCATCATTTTTTTTTAAAAAAAATAAAACCACAGAAGATTAATCGAACAGCAAAGATTACGAGAGTGGAATATGCCCTGCCTTTGTTTTGTAGTCCTTCGAAAGCCATGCAAACGCACATCGAAGGGCGTTGCTTTCCTTGAGCGACGTGGCCACTGCCTGGCATCTTAAGTCTGTGAAAATATATTACATCTATTTCACGGAGCGTTTAAACGCCTGCATTTCACCGGACCAGCAAGCCACCAACCACCTTGGCTATACTGGGGTGTGGTGGAGATGCAAGGATAGAACAGTCAGGGGATCTGGTGACTTTTGTCCTTTCTGTACTGCTCAATTGACTTCTCTCACTCTTTCCTCATCCCTAAAAACGAGAGCTGGAGATAATGAGCAGAGAAAAAGTTATTAAGCGCCTGGCAGGTGCGTGTACCTCGGTTGTATACATCCCAGGGACCAGATAGTGCTAGTAATATCTGACCTTGATTAAGGGAAACCTGCCTGTCCTAATACTCAGAAGCGAAGCGCAAACGACACGGAGCCGAGTTGCTCTTTCAGAAGCAGGAAGGGAAAGGGCACTGGGCAGAGCCCTACGCAACACTGAACGGAGTGCGGATTGTCTGCTGCGGGGGAGGGGAGAGCTCTGCTCAGGTGAAACTGACGAGGCAGTGTAAGTTTCCTCCTCAGTCTCTCTCTCTCTCTCTCTCGCTTCTCTCTCTCCCCCTCTTTTTCTATGACTTCCCGAAGGCCCTCGCCGATTCCTCGCCTTTGATTCTCCGTTTGCTAGCTAGATGGCGCTGTGTCTCTCAATACATTCCGATTCAGAGCTCAAACGGCCCCTTTTCGT
The DNA here is from genome assembly GCF_965207765.1 of Zootoca vivipara. Classification (NCBI taxonomy): domain Eukaryota; kingdom Metazoa; phylum Chordata; class Lepidosauria; order Squamata; family Lacertidae; genus Zootoca; species Zootoca vivipara. The sequence goes on along the minus strand of NC_142593.1, from coordinate 27,084,334 downwards.
ATATCCTCCCCCAGATAAATCAGATTACCTACCCCCGCTTCGTTCTGCGAGGAACGCACTTTAGTTCCAGCAAAAAAGAAAAAGTGCTATTAAATAATGTTAAGAATCATACAGAACCATCATATAAATATCCCGTTGAAATAAAAGGCAGCCTGCAAGCAAAATCTGAACTCTGGGGTCTTTACTCTCTGCCAATTCATGTTGTAATCATGTGGTAATCTACTTAATGATTTCCCTCCTTTTTGGTGGCTGGACCAAAATGTAGCTAATTTGTATTTGGGGAAACCCAATAAAAAAAGCAACACACAACCCGGCGATTTGATACATGTTTGCATTAGTTGCACGCAATGTAAATACGCACATGAGATCTAGCTTCACCAGAAATAGAAACTGGTCGTATTAAGTTAGCCTCCTTGTCACTCTTTCATGAATAGATCAAAACAATTATGAGCGATTTAAAGTGAAAATGCCACAAAATCAAATGTACATTCTCTTTTTATCTTTTTTTTTTAAGGTTTGTAAAGCCTGGGGGTCTGTTTCAGTATCTCCTACGGTCTAAATTTATTCTGCAAGATTACCTTCTAAATTTATTCATTTCATTAAAGTACGAAAACTCTTTAGGAATTTAAATGCCTCGGTTGTTTCTATTGATTATATGATTAGGGATTCATTATATGGTAATTTCTCTCCTTAGAAAAAGTAATCTGAAAGTTTTGTATCGACAGGTACATGTATGAGAGTTTATTGTACTTTTAATTTATTATTAATTCCAGATTTCAAATAATATTATTGTGATCATCGTTACGTTTATAGAAACAGGAAAAGCGTATTCTTAAGTGTTAAAACAGCAATGCATATTAAAGACCTTCCTTTTTCAGAAGATGTTTTGTTGCATTCTCTTTTCTGGCTCAGTTTCTCAGAAATGCAGGTCTTTAAAAACAGTCACTACCACAGGGGAAGAAAAATAGGCTGGTTTGGTGCGACTCGCAACATTCGATAAATTACATGGTTGTTATTTCATTTTCTCCCCTTTAGTTAGAGCCTTTGTAAAATCTCAAAGTGTTAGGCTGTAACTAGGAGGCGCTGAAAACCTAAGGCGGAAAATTTACAACTTGATCAACTTCAAACCACACACACAGAGACACACACACACACACACACACACACAGACACACACACACGGCGCTACAGTTGCAAACATATGTTCCGGATTAAGTTAAGCAAACGGGTCTCGTTTTCCAAGGTAGAAAGCTGATAATGAAATCTTAAATGCTGCAGAGTTTGGCTCTTGTTACGGCTTCACTTGCACCAACATGAACGAATCCCTCTACCTTTCTGGGACATTCCGGTTTTAGGTCCAGCAGCACAACCTCGCTCTGATTCTCTCCCTCCCTCCCCTAAAGCAATTCAAAGCGCACAGGTATCTCTTTCAGCAGCTGATCTCTAAAGAGCAGTGCTTTAAAGCAGGCAAGGCTCTTTCCCGTCTTTTGTGGGTCAGGGAAAACTGCCCATGGAGAAAGAAGCTGGGTTACCTTGCTTAGTCTTAGGATATGTGCCTCCTCCTCTAAACGCTCTGGGGCCGTCAGCTTAAGCATCCTGCGGGTATGTAGGGAAGTAGAGAGTAGTAGAAAGAAACCTCTTTCAGAGAGCCGATCCTGATGAGCAGGGAGCCACAATTATAACCGTTAATAAGGTGGGCCGGAGTGTACCTTCTACTCAATAAGTGTATAGAGTTCATCTGCACATCTAAGGTTCATTTCCATTGAACAGAATAAAGTTTGTCTTGTAGGGGCTGAAAGTCGAACTCATTATTACAAGTTACAGGTAGGTGGCCGTGTTGGTCTGAGTCGAAGCAAAATAAAAAAAATCATTCACCTTAAAGACTGAGCTTTGGTATCTGACGAAGTGCGCAAGCACACGAAAGCTCATACCAAAATAAAAACTTAGTTGGTCTTTAAGGTGCTACTGAAGGAAATTTTTTTATTTCATTATTACAAGGATGCTAGTGAATAAATGTGTGATATATGTATTTGTGTGTGTGTGTGTGTGCGCGCGCACACACACACATACACAAGCTCACACGCACATACTGTGGCACGTTAAAAGTAAAAAGAAATTACTTTGGCTTGAGCACAGATAAACAGGAAAATGACACGCATATATCCACAATCATTCAGTGGGAGAGAGGCGACAGAAATATGTTCCTGAAGCAAGACAGAGCTCAGAAGCAGCATCTGGTGCCAGCCCCATGTTTCAAAACTTCCCTAAATGTAATTTCTCTTGAAAATGTTCTTTGTCAAACTCCACTATCCCAGTGGGCTGTAATGAGGATCCTGCAACTTTATCCCAGGATATTATACCCAAGGAGCTGACTATTTCCTCCCAGTAATACCCGGTAGGCACTTAGGACATTAATGGGTGTCTATTGATTTCCAGAAAACTCTATTGAGGAATCCTTTCATATATCTAAGATATACACGAAACACTTTCATTTCACTAGATAGCCCAGGTAGTTTTGACGTTGACAAATGGCCAAAAGACAAGAAAAGTAATTTCAAACGACTTTGAAGGGTTAGGAGAGGTAAGAAGGGGGTGGGAGGAGGAGAAAGAGAGGAATATTTTTCAACGCATGTCACGAATAAGAAAAAAAGGAAATAATCACAAGGTAAACCATAGCTGGGGAAAATAATTGAGGAGCAAATAATTGAAAATGCTTTCATGTTGTACACCCAATCTCTAGTCCCTTTTCTGTTTCCCCTTTCTAAGATTCCATTATTTTCTGTATGCCTCCCATTAAAAGTTATTTTTAAGATTACTAACACGGACATGCACTCGCTAAATTGTTCAGGATATCTTCAGGATATGTATGTTCAGGATAATGGAGGTGGGGGAGACACCAAGCAAAATTACCCGAAGAAAGAGGATTTCGTAAGAACTGAGATGAGAAGGTTTAATGCAGAATTGACAAAAGGACATTTTTGTTAGTCAGTGAGGCTCACGCTCTGGAGAAACCTAATACCCTAATATAGATCAAAGAAAGGAGCAAATATTTAATACCGAAGGTGAGCTACCTCGAAACACAAATCCTCCCTCTTCTTAAATATGCAGACATCTAACTTTCACTCAGCCAATTAGTTTGTCAATAATAATAATAATAATAATAATAATACAAAGCTGGTTTATAGTAACATTGCTCACTACAACAATGTCTGAATTATGGTCGGGAATCAGTTCGATTACTGATTAGAAAGCTATCAGTATCCACGCTATAAAATATCCTGGTTAGATAGAAGATACCACGAATTTAAAAAATAAAATAAAATACCACGGTGATCTTCATTTCCCCCAAATCAGAAGCGTGCAACAGGTTCTTCCTCTGAAAGTTTAATTCCTAACCGTTCTGCCTCGGGGGTCCCTCTTACAAAAAACGAAAGCGGCCCCCTCCGCCTACCCAGGGCCGGTTGGCTATTTGGGGGAGCGAGTAGACCCTTTCCTTGGACTTTTTGTGGGCGCAAGTGAAGATCAAGCAGAGAAAACTAAGAATTCCTCCTACGAAGCTGCCCTATAGAACAGTGAAAACCGTGGTGCACGTGTGTGAGAAGCGAAACGACTACAGGTGGGTCGAGAAAAAAGGATTCCATTTAATCCATCAAAACACGGATAAGGGGTTGTGATGAGGGAAAGGGGGTTCGAGGTTTCCCTCGTGAACTTGTCGCCAAAGTTGTTGCTGAAAACAGAATAATTCGACTCGGACGTTGGAGCGAACCATTTTAAAAAGCGAACTCTTTCATTTGAGGGGAGGGAAATAACCCTCAAATAATCCTATTGTGGATATCTAAATATCCGTTTCCATGAATCTGGCTCATGATTCGTAATAGTATTTGATATTAGTAGGCGGCACTGGGCTATAACTTGGCTTTCCTAATGACCCAAAGCCATTCCAATAACTAAAAAGCAAGGAGGTCTGTAACTCCTCGCTGTCGTTGCTCAGCTGGGGCTGGGGTCATTTATATTAAGGAAAAGCCAGGAAATCCTTAGCTATCCAAACTGCTCATTCCCCCCCCCGTTTCACTTTTTTGTAATTTTGGACGGGTCGGGGAAGCAAATGGGAAGGGGTTGGATCTCACAGCAAAGGAAGGCAGAGCGAGAACATTTTAATGAGCAGAGAGCATTTTGTTGCATTTAAATAGCGAACACGTAAATAGCTGTTTGCTAAAATGACAAGGACGTGATCAAAGAGGAAGAAAAAAGAGACATTATCTCTCTCTCTCTCTCTCTCTCCTTGCGCATAACTTGAATTAAAGGATGCGGAGACTGAGAGAGGGCTTAAAGTCCCGACGATCACAGCAGGTGGCGGGTCTGGAAGGGGGAAGTTGAAGGGAGGTAAAGTTACGGGGCTGAGACGCGCAGACTGGCCGCCTCTTTAGCAAAGCAGGGAGGGTGGAGGGGGAGAAAGGGGGGGCTGCCGAGAGAGGGCTGCCAGGCTCTTAGGGCTCTGGCTCTGGGGTGCCTCTCCCGAGGCTGCAATTAACCAGCTGCCTGGCAGTCAGTGGGGTTGCTTCGAGTAGGCGCGCATCAAAGAAGGGAAGCGGATCTGCTTTGCAACCAACCACGAGATCCTCAGATCCCCGCCCCCACCAGTATCGCCTCTATAGCCAAGGGAAAGATGAGGATCGCCTGGGAAGGCGGAAATGGCATGCACGCATCCCGGCAATGAGAGAGAGAGAGAGAGAGAGAGAGAGAGAGAGATGAAGTCTGGTTCTGGTAAAAGCTGGAAACCAAGGATGGGCAATGCGGGAATCTTGGCGCAAGGGGTTTAGGGAGAGGACAGAAGATGAAAACGAAATCGGGGGCCTGCAGGCAGTGGCATCAGACCAGGGCAGTGGAATCGGACCAGAGGAGCACATGGGGTGGAAAGTCCTGGGAAGGGAGCATAAATGAATGTTTAACTCTCCCCGCTTCAAGGGAGATGAGAGGAGGTGCGGAGCAGGCGGGTTTCAGGATACAAAAACGTCGTCCCCGAGAGCGAGGTCTTCCGCAGCAAGGAACGAGGCAAGGAGAGGCTGGTTTAGGGCGAGGGCAGTTCAGAACTAGGAGCTGTCCAAGGTGCTACAGAGAGTGGATGGCGCAAACCCAGTTCCGCTCGGCTTTTTCGGGTTCCCTGGCAGAGACACTGTCACAGCCTCAGTTGTTCTATCAAGGGATTTCCAGTTCGCACCCCAACCCCAGCCTGGTAAAAGTTTGGACACCTTCCCACGGCTGGCATGCTTTCTCTATTTTCTAAATCTTAACAGCCCAACTTGGGAGGCTTAGAAGCTACTCTTATCATAACTTCCAACCCACTTTGGAAGCTGAAGGACTGAGTCCTTATCTTTCAACTTGCTTCCAAGTAGCAGGTTAACATGGAAACCTGATCCTGATTCTTTAACACACTGAGTTTTAAGGAAAAGCAAGAGTGGAATGAGCGACTAAGCAAAACCGAGGGTTCCAGATTTATTAGGTATCCTTTAAAGCAGCTTTAAGATGTGCAGATAGAGATGCCCAAATGAACACATGGTCAGCGATCCATGGAGCAGTTATTACGTCTTTCTTTATCCTCTCGTTTTCTGGTCTCTCTCTCTCTCTCTCTCTCTCTCTTTTAGCAGGAAAGCTACTCTGATTTGTGCCAAAGATCACACAGGAGTTAAATCGACGTTACTAATTAACAGGCTCTCAAGGTTCCCCTAGTTAGAAGAATTAATTAGGATGCAAAAGTAAACTTTTTAAGATAAAGCCGTGCACCTATATTTAGGAAACGGAAAGTTAATTGACCAAATGGTTAATAACTGAGGGACAAGCCCAAACTTTTTTAAAGAACAAAAAAAGTTGGAGGAGAAAGAGGAGGTCCGCGCGCACACCCAGCCTCGAAACACTTGCACGTAAAGGTATTAGATACGATGTTACCCGCAAGATGCTTGTTAGCTTGTCTTATGTAGGAGTAAATCGCAGGTAGAACTGGGGCGAAATTAGGGAACCCGTTCAAGGAATTCTTTAAACGCAGAAGCAAAGAAACATCTCTCATATTTTACTCTTTGTTCAATCGAGGTGATCCGAAGGGGCCGTAGACATTGCACTGGGTGGGTCGAAGCTCTGCTCTACTACCGTTCCCCCACAGGGGGAATTCGAAAGCAAAAGTTAAGACAGTGGGCGTGAGATGGGCTTTTGGGGAGGGGGCAGAAGGGATTATGCGGTAGGAAGAGTGAAAAGTCTCCCCCCCCCCAACCAAGCAGGGCCTTTCCTTTCAAGCCTCGCGGGTCCAGCCTGGAGTGGCGAGCAGGGAGCTGCTTGCCGGTCTCCGGGAAAGTCGTTCTTGTCACCTGACCTCAACAGAGACCCAGGCATGTCGGGGCTGTAGGGAGAGCTTAGGAGGCAGGAGATCTTTTCATGGAGAGGCTAGCAAAACCTCGGCTGTCGGGGCGAGCGACCTGCTCCCTTTGCCCCAGGAAGCCGGGCCAGAGGCAGAGGGAACCTGAGGCAGGTTGGCCCTGAGCTCTCCAGAGCGGTCCCCTTTCGTGGCCGCGAATATTCGCCTGTTGGCTTCTCCCTCTCCAGTTCCATGCGCTTCTTCTGAAGTTTTCCTCTTGTTCAGAGGAGGAATGTCAGATCTTACTCCTCCAGCTGAGAGATCCCGCATTCGCCGTGGAGGTGAAGAGGCGAGTGCTTTTCTCTCCTTCTTTCCCCAGATTATTCTCATTTGATGCTCTTAAGGGGAAGAAGGCGATCACAAGCCTTTTCATCCAAGGCACGGCCACCTTTCGTGGCGACTCCGGCCAAGCCACCGCGGCTCCTTCCTGGGCCCAGAGGTTGCCTTGGCGGGGGACAGGCAGAACTCCTATCGGCTCCAAATGTTCAGCCTGCGCTATTGCTCGAGGCTCGGGCTTAATCGTCCGAAGCTGTCAGGAAGCGAATGCTTAGGAAAGATCAGGGAAAATGTCCTACTTTCTCATCCCTTCGCCTCATTTTAATTTTAAGTCACTTGCAGAAGAAGGACTCCGAGTTCAGTTTCCCCAATGAAGAGGAACCAGCAGACCCACAGGATGGATTTCCTGTTCCGAGCTCAACTCCCACCCCCAGCCCCGCGACACACACTTTCTCCATTTTACTCCACAGGAACTTCCCGCCTGTTCTGCAGCCTCCTGAGTCAAGTGGGTGTTTTTTCTCTCGCCTGTCCTTCTGGCTTGTGATCACTCCTAAATCCATTCTTCGCTCCAACCATGCACGTTGATCACATTCCAAAATGATGGGGCCTCCCACGGATTTGGGTGCATTCAAGGACCAGAACAAATCCCGTTGCGAGGCTGGGGGTGATTTAGGTCGTCCTTACGTTTATTTAATTTTAAATATGATTGATCGATAGATTAGATGTCTTATACCCTCCCTTTGATAAATGGAAGGAAAGCGGGATCCCAGCTTTAAACCCATGAGTTGTATATGGAAAGCAAACAACACGAACAATCCTATTTGGGGATCCAAGTGGGTCTGCATGCCCTTTCTTGTTGCGAATGTGATTTAGGCCGCAATCCCGGACTCACTTTACCGGGAGTAATCCCCCCTGAACGCTCAACATACACGTATAGGATTGGCCCGTTACAGTATTTGGAGCAGGCAACTGTCAACACGCATAGGCGCTTCTTTTTGGAAATCTACTTTGAAGTGACGCTCGAGGGTCTCTGCCCCCGCCTCGCTCTCCCCAGATCTACGTGTTAATCTCTGGTTTCCCCCTTCAAACAGAATTCAGTTACAAAGAGCTTGGAAAGATTTTGCATCTATTGAAGGGGCACCACGTCTTTAATTTTCTGAGGAGTAAAAACCTCCCCAAGAAACTTCATATAGCTTCTTAGGTTTTTGCTTAGCATACGTGATAAAACATTGATTGTCGTAGTTTGGTGACCCATGAAATTTGGGGGTTAGTTTTCTCTTCAGACCAGAGCATATAATTATGCAAATAAAGAGCTGTCACTGATCTGGTGAAATGCTCACAAACACACGCAATCCGAAACTGGAAAGAAAAGTAGAAAATGTGGGGGATTAGGAGCAATGACAGCGTTTGCAAAGTTTGGGGAAGTTCTTTTTTCACACTTTGGGGGACTTAAGTCAACAATTAGCGTGATCTGTCTATCAGTTACACACAGAAATACACTCCGCATCCTTTAACAGGTTACTTTAACTTCAACTGGAATAGAAATTCGAGCGTAGGCACACAGACCGCCGTCGTCTTATATGACAGCTTTCAATTGTACTTGAGAATTAGTTCCTGGGGGGGGAGAGGGGGGAGAATAAGTGCGCTTCCTCTGAGAAAAGAAATATTTAAACGTCCCACTTTAGTTGATTAGGAATCCACGTCAACTTATGTATTAGAATGAAGGTACTAAGCTGCATAAAAGGACCTTGCGGTATGCACAGAATCTTTCTTTGTCATGAACCCAAACAGAGTTTTACTTTAAAAGGACATAAATACGGTACTAGCCAGGGGCCTGTCGGCCTTATTTGTTCATCTGTAAAATGGGAACATTTTCTCAGGAACAACTTCAAATAATCGGTTAAACAAATAATCGGTTAAAAGGAGACGGGGGTCCTGCAGAAATAAATCCTGGGATCATATCCTACAGATAGATATAGAGATATGGATACAGGCCCGCCCAACCAGGAGTTGAAACGGTGCAACCTTTGATGTTAAACAGATCCTCTTAGCATAGCTGCCAAGTTATCCCTTTTTTAAAGGGATATTCCCTTATGCTGAATAGGCTTCCTCGTGAGAAAAGGGAAAACTTGGCAGCTATGCCTCTTAGCCGGCAAAACTAGAGCCCTATAGTCAGAATGTGTTCATAACTGTCCGTTTAGCTGCTTTGGTGCAAAACTGGGACATTATTACAGGTGCTTTGCCTAGTCTAAGTAGAATGGAAAGTAACAGCTTGTCCAAGCTGGTCTCTGGCCGTAATAATAAATTATTATTATTATTATTATTAAGAGCTTGTTCCACCTTCCTTTCGCGTTGCCACTCTTCATGCAGAGCTCGCTCCATGCAGAGTTCGGCATAACTACGGACTGGTCCAGTTGTATCGATTCTCACTCTCTCTCTCTCCTTTAAGGCATTACAGATCTATGGCACTAAACTTGTTCTAAAACTTATAGCGGTGTGTGTTGGTATTTAATGGGCTCCAGCTACTTCACTGTCCCAAGTGAAAGAGGGACCCACTTTCAGGAGCCCACTTCTATCCTGACAGTCTTGGCCCCTGGTTCATTCTTTACCAGGAACATTCCTCTGCCTTCGCCCCCACCCCTCCCAGGACTGGCGGAGCGCTGTTTCAGCCGAGCGGGCTCAGCCCAGATTTATGGTAACTCCTGAAGACATCAGCTTGTGAACAGACCAGCGGTGTGAAACTTTGAGCCACCAATCCAAGGAGGACTCAATTAAACCAACCATTCGGTCATTAATTCCTCCCAAGCGTGTTTTAAAGGAGATCGTTGCTATTGCTACACAGCTCAGGTGTCGAGCTAAAAGCTAAAATGCTTCAAGGGGGGCGGGTTCAGATATTTTTGCATCACTGTCCCTCGACTGGGAGGTACACCACCAGTCACAAACGCACGATCACAATTTAATGCTGCTACAATCTATAGCTGACTCTCTTACTTTTCCTACCGTAATGAAGGCCTGGGAGAGGAGGGGATGCCAAGGGTCATTCGGGTGCAGGGGGATCTATCCATTCTCCAGGGCCCACGAATTATATTCATGGAAAGGAGTTAAGAGACCTCCTTTGCAGTAGAGGAAAAATCTCTAGCCAGCAGCAGCAGAAAGGAGGGACAGGATTCCTCGCATTTCTGGGCAGCAGAAAGGAGGGACAGGATTCCTCGCATTTCTGGGCCAGAATGGATGGGGAAGCTTTTAGCTCAGGCCCACCTTGGCAGATATTAAGGACATGCAACCCGCCCCCCCAACCGAAGTAGTCAGGTTCGGCTTGGGAGCTAAGTTTTGATCAGGCTTGGTCCAGCAGACACAGAGCGGAGTCCATAGCACCAGGCATCCAGAATCACAGAAGGCACCAAAAAGGGGGATACACTCCCCTTTTTCCATCAGATCCTGGAGTTACACAGCTCTCCCACCCTGTTGGGTCCCATCCCAGCGCTTGGGCAGCAAACGGCCACTTGGAGGTCCTGCTGGTTAAACTGCCCAGCTTGTCCTTTATCAAAGATCCTGTAGGTCGATTTCGAGGTTTTTTAATCGATTTGACCCATTAGTAGGTAAGATTCAAATGCACACCAGAGAGCAGCGTGTCCAGAAAGGGCAGACTGCATAGCGATGGTGGCTGGGAGTGAGCAGGGTCCCACGTGGTCGAAAGAAAGAAATAAGAACTGTGTAGGTCACGTGAAGGCTGTAATCCTATCTCCACTTACCTTCGAGAGAGCCTCATTCAACTCAGTGGGAGTAAGACTGACTTCCTGACATGTCTGGGATGGATGGCTTACAGCGAAATTCTATACATGTCTCATGTGAACTAAGTACCATTGTTCTCCAGGTAACCCTTCTTAGAACTGGACCCATTGCTAGAAGTCTTGGTCCACGAGTCCGCACTTCAGGAGCTTCTCCTTCTGTAACCTCAGGAAAGTAGAAACTAAGTGGCTAGCGGGAGGGCTACTCCTTTGGGGAAGGGTCTTGGCCCTTCCTCTGGTGCCATCCATGTAAAAAGGTTTAGTGATTTCCGCAGCCAGGATGCCCCCTTTCTCAGCATCTCCCACTTTCTAACGCCAGCCAGGACAGTTGAGCAAGGAAGGAAAGCCACTCTTTCTTGGTTGGGGCTGACAAGCCTTAAGCGCCTTCCCAGAAAAGACCGGCGATGGCTCCAAGAGGAAAATGAACGAGCCTCATCCCATGCAGGCATCCCTTGAAAGACCCCTTGATTTAAACTGGGGAGAAGCCCATGTAGGAACCAAAAAATGCTTCATAATTTGCTGCTCGGGACTTTAGCAGACGCGTGAAAGGTGTGGAGATTTTTTATACATGGTGGAATTTCTGGCTCAGATGAAATAAACGCTAAACTGGGAAAGCTCAAGTCCCGGGACCTTTGCTGGATGCCACATAACTTTCGAAGGTTTTCTTTTTCTTTTTTGGTTTTTGCACTAATATACGGAGGTACTGGGGATGCAGCCCCTCGGAAATTACTGGGGCCTCGTTTTGGGAAACCGTGAATGGGACTGAGCTGCATCACAGGCGATTTTTTTTATTGTCAAAAGCTGGGGATATAATTTGTTTGGATAAAATGGTTCCTAAACATACCCTCCGCGACATCCATTCGCAGGGATTCCCATGCAATGTGGTGCCCGATTCATCCTTTCGCTCTATATGTGCCTTTCCTCCCCAGCCCTTTTAACAGTAAACGCGTTCTCCCCTGCCTCGCATTTTTGCAAGGCCTTGCATATTCGTAAACACGTTCAGAGGCCACGCAAATAATTCCAAGTCTTAAACGGCCCAGGTGGAGGAAGATCTTTCTTTCGCGGCTCGCTCTGCTGAGGGGCAACCGAGTCCGTGCGATCCTTCCTGGAAGATGCTACGCTCCCCTTGCCCCTGGCAAACGGGTTTTGTCCGGCCAGCAGCAAATGAACATCCCTTTGGGTTGTTGCGCCTGGCACAGTTGCTTAACAAGACCAGAGACAAGAAAGTCACACGCGCATCTTAAAAGAGAAACCATTTTTTTAATTGGTTCAGTGTAAACAGAAAGAGACAACCCTTTAACAGCTCCCTGTGTGCTTTACAATTGGGTCCAGAAGCAGCGAGAACACAACCCAGGCAACTGCACGAGATACAGAGCAAAGGGCTGGTGGGAGCACACCGGAAGGAGTAGAAATCTCAACCGTGACACTTTGGAGAGAGAAAAAAAACTCGTTTGGTGAGATTTGGCACTTTGCAGAGCCCCAGAGGCTTTCACAAAAGACAGGGTAAAGTCTAAGGGTTGCTGTGGAAAAAGCCCACAAGATCACAGCTAAGGAAAGAAAAACCATGGATAAGCGAAAAGACCAGGTCGACCGTCTACCACCCTGAAGCTGACGTTAAGGTGGGCCCAGGCGGGTGGGTGAAAGAAGAGAGAGGAGCAGTTCCAGATAACAGGGATGTCGGGGGAAAACAGGAGACCGGGACCATCAGGTGGGGGAGATGGTCACCAGGGAAGCGATTAGGAAACTATTCCTGCCGCAACTATGGCTCGTTCATTCTCCCTGCACAGAAGAGTAGGTGTTCAACTTGCTAGTCTGAAAGGTTACCCCTTCACAGAACAGAAGAGGTTAGGCGAGGAAGCGAACGCGCTGAGACAGGCCACCTTCACCTCTGCACTTGGAGCCACTTGACTCTGGCTTTGAATCTGCCCCCAGAGAGATGGCGCTAGCAGGTTTCCGATGGAAGGGAAGCCCTTCTCTCTCTCTCTCTCTCCTTTACACCGACAGGGCCCCTTAACCCGAATTGCGCCCTTTGGGATAATCTTAACAGCAGCGTTTTCAAAGACGTGCGCCAATACGTCTGTTCTGAAATCCCAAAAGCTTCCCTTTCAAACGAGCTGGTGGTGGTATCTAACGAAATCGCCCAGCCACTGAATGCATGCATGAGATGAAATGTGACCCCCTCTTTCGCTCGGGTAACATCTGATAGGGGAGGCCAGGAAAAGTTCAAATGCTCCTTGGTGCCCCGGCGTGCCTACTCGAGCACCAGCCAGGCGCTGCTACTCTGGAAGAGGCCGGGTCGTCATCCGCTGGGGATCCCTCTGCGCAAGCTGCGCGCAGGGCAGCAGCTCCCGGCAGTCAGCTGAGCGAGGCGCCCTGAACCTCGTGGCCTGGCAGAGAACGTGGAGAGGGCGCCCCAGGCTTGGAGTCTGGGTCGGACAGAGCTTTGGGGTGTGTGAGATGAGGCCCATAGGGACCCCACTCCTCTTATCCACACTGGCAACGACTTTGGGGCCTTGAAGCCGGTGAGTTTGCGGAGTTGGGTCGAAGGCAGACCCTATTTGAGCATCATGGTAACTGGAAACACTCGGTGACAACAGATGGACTTTTAGGTCTGCGTGAAATTATAAAGAGTCTGGACTCATTGAAAGCCGTGAGGAATTTAAGGAATGTAAAAACGACGTCATCTTGCTTATAACAAAAGTGATTAGCAACGTCAGTAATACATGCTTCTTTTCTTTCTTTCTTTTTTGCTATTAATATTTCACAGTGTCACCAGACGGTGAAGGTAAAACGAAACTGGCTTCAGGAGTTCAACAGATTGAGTGAGAAAAAAAGATCTTTCGGCAGGGAGGGGGGAAATCGCCCCTACCGGCAAAGGCGGACCCTGTTTCAGCAAGAAATGGAAAACTCTGCTGCCCCGGCCTCGAACCGGGAAGCCCAGGGCGGAGAGGCGGCGTCCTGGGAGCGTCCAGGATTTTTTAAAAAGTTCTTCGCTATCTGATTTGTTACAAAATAGAGATTCTGTTAGAATAAAAAATAAACGTTTCAACCAAGTATTAGAAGCAACATTTTAAATATTGGTATTATTTGCTCTATATTACATTTGTCGCTAAAACATCCTTTTAGGTTTTTTTTAATGACTCAGCAAACTCACTAGGAACCCCATAAGCAAAGAGCGCTCGGTAGTTTTGGAGCATTTGGAAGTAAAATTAAGTCCTCTTTCCATGTTCAGATTTGCTGAAGTCGCGCAAGTCTTCCTCATTAATAAACACCAAACAAAGCACCCACTGATTAAATGTATCGTTTCACTTTGGGTGGCACAGCCTCTCCGCAGCCTGAAGTAGAATGAGTAAAATAGCCATTGCTGGAGTTACACGCGCATCCTAAACACATTGACGCGACACGTAAGTCTCATAGTAGACGTGCAGGGCTAAGGATCGCTACCATTGTGTCAATACAGTTTATTAGGACCCCTGAATTTAAAAAGCACGAAAACATTTTATTATTATTTTTTAAAAACCCGCCCAAAGTGTTTGCGGGAAATCATTAAAAAGCCTAACGCGTGGGCGGGACCATGGTCAGCGGGAGTTGAAGTCCACCATTAAAATCAAGGAGAAATAAATGTGAGCTCCGACTGCGGGGAGGGGCGAGGGGAGGCCCAGTGCCCCGGGGAAGAGGAGGAAGAAGGGCCGGGCGCTAGGACCTGGGAGGCGCCGCGTCCGCCTGCCATCAGCTCGGTGCCGGGCTCTGTCAGGGCAATTAGAGCTGCACCAGGCTGCGCGGTGCGGTGCTGCTGTCAGCCTTAATCTGCGCACTGATGGGCAGCCCGAAATCCCCGCCGCAGCCCACAGGAAGCACAACCAGTGAACCCATATTGCTTTGACAGTTGCACTCATCTAGAAATAATGCAAAACGCTACTTAGATGTAGACACGGCGACCCTGTGCTCTAGGAAGAAAACAATCTAATGAGGGGCTGGGACTGCCGAGCGCCGCCGCCCAGACACGCAGGCAAGCAAGCAGGCGCCGGCTCCCGCCCGCCCGCCTCCCGCCCGGTTACAGCTCCTCGTAGCGGATCCGCTGCGAGCGGCGCGTCGGAGCCGCTTTGCCCGAGCTGCTCCTCGCCTCCATGGCGTCGCCGAAGAAGCGGAAGATCGACGCGTAGCTCTTCCACGAGGTCAGCTCGTGCCGCTCCGTGCCTGCAACACACAAGGAAGAAGAAGCACAGCGTCACTGCCTGCGACTCGGGCGGAGGGAAGGGGGGGGAGGAGGAAGACACTCCGCCCCCCGACGACAGCAAGCCACAGGGGTCAAGTTTAGGAGCGAGACGCAGGCGGCGGCCAGAGCAGCGTCGCCAGGCGTGCAGGCAGCCCCCGCCCTCTCGGATCCCCCCTTTGCTCAACCACAGAGGCACCTTCTTGGCGAAAGGGCACTCGGGCTGCAATCCTACGCACACTGACCCGGGAATGAATGCCCCTGGCATCAAGGGGGCCTTGCTTATTCTGCGTAAGTGCGCAGCTAGGTCTGGGGCTGTGAAAGGTTAGGATCTCCATCAGGGCACGGGAGAGGGGTTTTCTGAAGCCTGGCAGCCCGCAAGGCCTGCCCTCTCATGCAGGCTGCCGGTGCCAAGGCTGATTGTGGCAACTCACAACTGCGAGAGAAGTACTCTGCACATGCTAGGGGGCACTGCCTTCCCCTGCTTCACCAGCCCTGCAGCTTGGCACTGAAAAGAGCTTCTGAACTCTTGACTCAAATTAAGCCCCAGGGAGGGGAAAGGAGTTGTTAACCAGCCTTAAGACAGGAAAAGGGCTCTCACTGAGAAGGGATAGGATTCCAGTTTGGTACTAAGTATCCTGCCTCTTTTCTCCACCAACCATTTAGATCATTCCCAATGGGATTAATTATTTTCATTTACATTTGTTTTAAAGTTCAAGATATTTGTTTTAAAGTTCAAGATACTCCCTGGAAGGACAGATCGTGAAGCTGAGGCTCCAATACTTTGGCCACCTCATGAGAAGAGAAGAATCCTTGGAAAAGACCCTGATGTTGGGAAAGATGGAGGGCACTAGGAGAAGGGGACGACAGAGGACGAGATGGTTGGACAGTGTTCTCGAGGCTACGAGCATGGGTTTGACCAAGCTGCGGGAGGCAGTGCAAGACAGGAGTGCCTGGCGTGCTATGGTCCATGGGGTCACGAAGAGTCGGACACGACTAAATGACTAAACAACAACAACGACAACACAGTTATTCGCATTTTATAGAGAGGAAATCAGGTCTGAAAGCTAATAGTTCTGAAATAAACTTAAGAGAAAACGTGGGAGACTTAGTGGATACATGCCTCATTGGTCCAAATGTAATACAGTAGTACCCTAATCTACTAGGGGCAGGGGCAGAGACTCTCTTATACCTGCAACAGTTACATAGTAACAGATATTTCCCCCCCCTTATCCTTGACAAGCTGAACATGCAAAAATCTTCTCTGCAAAGAGTAAGGATGTAGGAGTAATGCCCTTCTTTGGCAATCGGATCATCCTATTCTGTTTATATTCCCAATTTTTGATGGAACAGAACCTTGGGAAGCTGAACACTTAAGTGGCTTGATTAGCAAGGCGCTCTCAGGCAACAGTATATGTGACCTTGTTTTAGGAAAGCTGGGGTGCCTTTCAAACAGAAGTAGTAATTTCTTTTCTCCAGTGTTTCTTGTTCCCAAAAGACAGCTGCTTAATTAGATACACTTTCCTATATGACCAGTCATTTCACTCTTCTACAAGCAAGAATCAAGTGAACAGACCGAGAAACAACTTTTTTGTGCTTAAAACACCATAAATCTGTATTCTGGAAAAGTGAGATGGATCTGGGATCATTCTTCTTGACATATGCTTTTCCTCTCTCACACTGATTGGCTAAGGAGTCCCAGAACCTTTTACTCCCCTGCATATTTCTTTCATAAACCAAACAGTAACAGCATCTAATAATCCCCCCCCAAAATACCCAGCAACCAGGTGCCCTGAAAGAGTTCAGAGCCCTTCCTATATAATACAATTATGCAGAGATGCTGCTGGGAAGCCTCCAGATCCCAGGCTCCTGTATGATACTTTAACATTGTTAATGATAATTCTCCACTCTGTAATAGTAGGTCATTGCTATGGTTACTCTACAATGGTGCAACACTTTGCTTTCCCCTTCAGCTATTCTCGGAGACCTGGTAACCACATTTGTTGCCTAGCAACAGTTTTGTGAGAGTATCACAATCTGGGAGTTACAACAATAAAGGACATGATGGCCCTGGCCTACCCTGAAGGAGAGCTTTCCTGATGGGTGGTTGGGTGTCTCTGGGATGGGAGTGATACAAAAATATATATATTCTGAGTCCCTGCTGGATCATACCAATGGTAGTAATACTAGCATACCGTTGCAAAGCCACTTCCTTTCAAAACCAACATTCTTACTACCGTACTACTCCCCTAAAGAGATCCCTTTCCAGAGGCAACTATTACACAAAGACCCTTCTACAGTGCATATACATCCCACCGCAGAGGTTTGCTTTTCAAATCTAATTTGCACATATATTCCCCTACACTCTTAACACTTAAGGCAGGTCACTTCAAAAAAGGATATCACTTCCACAGATGCCTTTTATAAAATACATTCAACATCACATACAAGCACCTTTAAAACAAAGGGCTTTGTATCACAGCAAACATCCTGGGGACTTTAAGGACATAAAGAATTCCTTGTAACACAAAGAAAAAGATAGTTAGCACTCTTTCAAAGACAACTCACCTGCCCATAGATAAATCTGGCACACATATCTTGCCCATAGATACATCTTGTAAGTTTTAGCAAATAGACTAAAATTGCAAAAAGACAATTGACCACTTTATATATGCTCTTTTAAACAGGTAGCCACAATTACATTATTTTCCCCACTTCTAATTCCATTTAAGCATAACATACAGGTAGTCAAGAATCTCCATTCACAATTGTTATTTTACATATTAGTACTGTAGGATGCTACTCTGCACAAATATTTTCCACATCTTCCACATCCATAGTGCAATTAACATTTATCCCTTTATGTTGCCACTGATCTCTCTCTCATAAGCCAGTATACATTCATTTGTAAATATAGGCCTACATTTACAATAAATTACTTGCAGAGTGATATGAATGTTTCACTATCACATCTGTTTTCCTTTGTGAACAGCCATCTTCCAAATGCACATGACCAAAAAAAGTGAGAGAAGACACGTGCTAATTGTACTCCCATCCTTTTTTTCTCTCCTTCAATATGTAACCTACACTTTTCCTTAGGAGAGATCATACTTATACTTGCTAGTGTTACTGAGACTATGATCAACTTGTTAAGATTTCCCGTAGCAATCCTCTTATGCCACTTCTCTCCAAAACCAATTCAGGCTTTTGAATCTAGAGGGAACTGATGACTCAATGGGCTAAAGCAATTTTAACTCCCTTTCCTCATTGTCTCTTACCTTGTAACAATCTTACTGATGGATGAACAATTTCCCTTGTGGTACAATCGCTACAATGACTTTTTAGTTTCTACAATTATGATGATCTGTTGCTTGACTAGGATTGCTCTAAAATCTTAGCCCTCTCATATTGTCAAGTATAAATGCTGACTCTTCATAACATTTGAGATGTCACATTTTGCTCATAGATATTCATGGTTAACTATCAGAGAGAGAGGAAAAAAGAGTAGCACATCTTTCCAGGATTTCACACTTATTTTCTCATTATATAACAATTTTGCCAAATGGAAATGAGCAGGAGGCAAAAACATGTATCCAAGTAGTAGCAGGAAATAATAGGCATAAGTCATTTCATGGAAAATGAAATATTCTCACAATAGTCTTTATTCTCACAATAAAGAGAATAAAGTAATGTGTTAAAATATTGATCAAAATCACAGTGAACCACATAGTAAACTTTGGATAGGAAAACAAGTGCAGATCCATTTTCTACACAGACTTTTGTATGGGACATGAAAAAAAATATCCACAGAGGGACAAAGGAAGAGGAATGAGAACAACATTTTGTCTCACTCCCACCATGGCTCTGCTTCTTTATACTAATCTAAGTTAGGGAATCAATGTAGGAAAGCAGGATTCTTTTGGCATGTATTATTTCTGGGATCAGGAACCAGGAAATCAAATTACAGTGCCTCTGTATATGGCTACCCACTTTTCAGCTAATGTAAAATTAAGAAGACACTGGGCTTCAGCAGCACATTTTTAGGGACAATGAAGCTTCGACAACGAAATTGCTTCGAAAGCATCTTTTTGATATAGAAGAACTTGCACTGCCGTCCCTGAGGAACAAACTCATAAAAACTTCATTTATAATAGCCCTCTGTTCTGGCACCTGCTGGACTCTGGAGGCTCACCTCCTCTCTTTGCTTTTTTTGGCTACTTTTGGCAGTGCCCTACATTCTTTTTTCTTATGGAAAATGATGGTAACAAAAAACGCAATCCCAACCATGTCTACTCAGGAGTAAGTCTTACTCAGTGAGGCTTACTCCTAGTAAGCGGAGTTAGGATTGCAACCTAAGGCAATAGCTAATTGAGGCTTCTTAATTCCTATCTAAAGGGACCCAGGTGGCGCTGTGGGTTAAACCACAGAGTCTAGGGCTTGCTGATCAGAAGGTCGGCGGTTTGAATCCCTGCAATGGGGTGAGCTCCCGTTGCTTGGTCCCAGCTCCTACCAACCTAGCAGTTCGAAAGCACATCAAAGTGCAAGTAGATAAATTGGGACCGCTCTGGTGGGAAGGTAAAGGGCGTTTCCGTGTGCTGCTCTGGTTCGCCAGAAGCAGCTTTGTCATGCTGGCCACATGACCCGGAAGCTGTCTGCGGACAAACGCTGGCTCCCTCGGCCTATAGAGCGAGATGAGCGCCGCAACCCCAGAGTCGGACACGACTGGACCTGATGGTCAGGGGCACATTTACCTTTAATTCCTATCTAGCCTATTGTTTTTATATAGGAACTTCATGAAATGCTTGGTTGAAAAAATGTAGCTAGATGTCTATGATCAAAGTCAATGATCACCACATAGCTGAACTGACTGAAATGTCATCATTGGGAGAGGCAGCTATTAGTATAAGTTCTTTGCTGAAGGACAAAACTGGAGGCTGAAATATGTGTATCAAGTCAATAAAAACTATTCAAATTCAGTGCAGCCACACTGAGCAATGCAATAGAATAAAGCCACAAAAACAACTTCAAGAAATAAACCTTATGGGATTTAAGCAATCTGAGAAGTATGGTGTAATGAGAGGGTGTATTAAAATCAATGAGTGGGAGAAGGCAAGAACAACCTAGAATCTTGCTACCCTTAAGATTTTTCAATTGTACCAGAAGCACTGAACACAAAGAGCTCATGTAGTTTCACAGGTGACTGTTTCAAGATATCATTAATTTGCAAGGCAGCCATTTAAAAATCTGAGGCAATTTAAAATGTGGCAATTTAAAGATGAATGCAGAAGAAATGCAAAATGGATCCATGCTAGTCAAAGGAAGCAATAATTTATAAAATACTAAGTGAAAAATAGTAAACACAAAGTGGACCTACTAATGAATGATTTAATTGGTCTAAAAGCGGTATGATAGTAGATAGTTTTAATATCAGTCTAAAAATATAGAAAAGTAGTACTGATGAACAATGGAGACCTTGTCAAGATAGCTGTTGGATTAGAAAAAAAACACAGATGTGGGAATACTTAGAAAAAAATAATATACAAATCAGTAGGTCTGGATGACAAGCATCACAGAGTCGTAAGGGAATTAGTTAATGAATTTGCTGAACTACTAGCAATTATTTCTGAAAACTCATGCAGAATCAGGAAGATGCCAGAGCACTGCTGTGGGTGGGAAGCAACTATTGTATTACGAAGAAGAAGAAGAAGAAGAAGAAGAAGAAGAAGAAGAAGAAGAAGAAGAAGAAGAAGAAGAAGAAGAAGAAGAGGAAGAAGAGGAAGAAGAGGAAGAAGAAGAAGAAATCACTTGTGGCAAATTTGACTGCAATTCAGAGAAAATAATAATGGTATTCTTAAAAGGGGAAAAATCCACACATACCTACAAGGTAATGAGAAATTTAGGAATAAATAGAAGTAGACATGCCAATAATTATATCACACCGAATTACTAAATGTCTAGGTCAGGCATCCCCAAACTTCGGCCCTCCAGATGTTTTGGACTACAATTCCTATCTCCCCCAACCACTGGTCGTGTTAGCTAGGGATCATGGGAGTTGTAGGCCAAAACATCTGGAGGGCCGCAGTTTGGGGATGCCTGGTCTAGACATGGATGATTGTCTGCTTGCCCAGTACAGTAATGGTTTTCCTGGAGATCTGCATAAAGAACTGCAGTATTATTAGCCTAGGGTTGACAAGTTTCCATTACCTCCCGTTTGTATACAGGCAGAGCTAGATAACTGGGGCAGAAGCAACATAACTAGGGGCAGAAGCAACATTTCTAGAATTAGAATTAGACAATGAATAATGATATGTGGTTTAGATAATTTGCAGACAGGTATGCTGGATCTTGGGTCAAGCCCTCTTCTTTAAACACGGGGAAATTCAGTGGTTACACTAAAGGCATGGCTGCCATATGAAGTGTGGTGGCCCTCTCATGAATCCAAGTGAACTTATGTTCTACACTATTTCATGGGTTGATACCTGTAATTTTTACAAAAGCTTATTTTCAAATATGTTCATTGATGTTATATGCCTAGTTTTTAAAGCCTAAATTAATCTCCCTTTCTGTACTACTTCCTCTAGCAAAATTTGTAGAGTGCTGTCATATCACTTCCCAGTCTCCTTTTTATAAGCTAAAGGGGCAAAAACTTTGAAACATCTACTCAGAAAATACTTTTTATTCTTTAACCAACCTGATTGCTTTTTGCATGGATTCCATTTTGAATATTTTTTATTCAAATGGGTAACCAACATGAAGCGTTTTTCTAGATGTGGTCTTATCAGCACCTAGTACGAGGGTACCAATAATTCTTTTGTTCCTACCAAAGTTTCCTACCCTAATAAATCCAAGAACAGACTTTGGCTTCTAAGCTTGTAGATGTAGAATTTACTTTTTCCTCTTTGCAACAGCATCACATTGGTAGTTCACTTTCACCTCGTGACCACCCAGTATCTTGAAATCTCTTTCTTCCCCAGTTGTTCCTACTTGATGAGCCCACAGTCCCAAATGCATGACCTTACACATATTGAATTTTCTTGTATTTTTATTATTACACCAGTTCATGAGAGCATCTATTTCAGTCTGCATAATTTCCTGATCCTTCCTTGTATTGACACTGCCTCCTCGCTCAGTATCAGCTGCAAATTTAATCAAAACACCCCTACTTCTCTTTCTATTACTAATAAAAATACTGAATAATCTTCAGCCTAAGAATGGTCACAGGGATATTCTACTGCTGATGGATCTCTGTATTTTAATGTTTGATGGATTTCTGTATTTTAGAATTTCTGTTTTGTTGGAAGCCGCCCAGAGTGGCTGAGGGAACCCGGCCAGATGGGCGGGGTATAAATAATAAATTATTATTATTATTATTATTATTATTATTTCCAATTAGAATTCCAATTAGAATTTTTACTTTTAGTAAACCCTTTTGTATTTTTCTCTTTCTCCATAGTCTTAGGGTCACATTAGACATTATAATTTAGAAGTATACTGCAAATAGCCTATGCATACTTCACATGTTAGGGGATATGTTGTAGGTTTCATAGAATAGCAATTTTAAACATCCACTGAAGCATTTTGATTCACATAGCAAGCTGGCTGTTGCCTTTATTCCTGTTGTTCAGTGCCACTACATTCCAACAGTCATTGAAAATTCAGGGAGCCTGGTAATACTAGGCTTATGATAAGGCTGGAGGATACAGATTGGTCCTCTTCATGTTGCTAAGTGTTAGCAGTTCTATTAAAGTGTCCACTTACACATTAAATGTTTAATATGTAATGTGTAAAAGTGTTCACTAACACATGCATGATATGGTCGCACATAACAAGGATTTGAGGTTAACATCACCTTGCCGAGAAAGGTCCGTATAGTTAAAGCTATGGTTTTCCCAGTAGTGATGTATGGAAGTGAGAGCTGGACCATAAAGAAGGCTGATTGCCAAAGAATTGATGCTTTTGAATTATGGTGCTGGAGGAGACTCTTGAGAGTCCCATGGACTGCAAGAAGAACAAACCTATCCATTCTGAAGGAAATCGGAAATCAGCCCCGAGTGTTCAGTGGAAGGACAGATCGTGAAGCTGAGGCTCCAATACTTTGGCCACCTCATGGGAAAACTCCCTGGAAAAGACCGTGGTGTTGGGAAAGATTGAGGGCATAAGGAGAAGGGGACGACAGAGTACGAGATGGTTGGACAGTGTTATCGAAGCTAACAACATGAGTCTGACCAAACTGTGGGAGGCAGTGGAAGACAGGAGTGCCTGGCGTGCTCTGGTCCATGGGGTCACAAAGAGTCATAGAGTCATAGAGTTGGAAGAGACCACAAGGGCCATCCAGTCCAACCCCCTGCCAAGCAGGAAACACCATCAAAGCATTCTTGACATATGCCTGTCAAGCCTCTGCTTAAAGACCTCCAAAGAAGGAGACTCCACCACACTCCTTGGTAGCAAATTCCACTGTCGAACAGCTCTTACTGTCAGGAAGTTCTTCCTAATGTTTAGGTGGAATCTTCTTTCTTGAATCCATTGCTCCGTGTCCGCTTCTCTGGAGCAGCAGAAAACAACCTTTCTCCCTCCTCTATATGACATCCTTTTATATATTTGAACATGGCTATCATATCACCCCTTAACCTTCTCTTCTCCAGGGTAAACATACCCAGCTCCCTAAGCCGTTCCTCATAAGGCATCGTTTCCAGGCCTTTGACCATTTTGGTTGCCCTCCACTGGACACGTTCCAGCTTGTCAGTATCCTTCTTGAACTGTGGTGCCCAGAACTGGACACAGTACTCCAGGTGAGGTCTGACCAGAGCAGAATACAGTGGTACTATTACCTCCCTTGATCTAGATGCTATACTCCTATTGATGCGGCCCAGAATTGCATTGGCTTTTTTAGCTGCTGCATCACACTGCTGACTCATGTCAAGTTTGTGGTCTACCAAGACTCCTAGATCCTTTTCACATGTACTGCTCTCAAGCCAGGTGTCACCCATCCTGTATTTGTGCCTTTCACCCCCCCAAGTGTAGTACTTTACATTTCTCCTTGTTAAAATTCATCTTGTTTGCTTTGGCCCAGTTGTCTAATCTGTTAAGGTCATTTTGAAGTGTGATCCTGTCCTCTGGGGTATTAGCCACCCCTCCCAATTTGGTGTCATCTGCAGACACGACTAAACAACAACAAAGCAGGCATTTGCCCTCATGCAGCTCTAAAACGATCTTCAGTCTGATAATAACAGGTAGTAAGACAGACATAGGGATGCGGGTGGCGCTGTGGGTTAAACCACAGAGCCTAGGGCTTGCCGATCAGAAGGTCGGCGGTTCGAATCCCCACGACGGGGTGAGCTCCTGTTGCTCAATCCCTGCTCCTGCCAACCTAGCAGTTTGAAAGCACGTCAAAGTGCAAGTAGATAAATACCGTAGGTACCGCTACAGTGGGAAGGTAAATGGCGTTTCCGTGTGCTGCTCTGGTTTGCCAGAAGTGGCTTTGTCATGCTGGCCACATGACCTGGAAGCTGTTCACCGGTTCCCTTGGCCAATAACGCAAGATGAGCGCCGCAACCCCAGAGTCGGTCACGACGGACTGGACCTAATGGTCAGGGGTCCCTTTACCTTTTAAGACAGACATAACATAAAGTTGCATAGAGCACGTGTCAACTAATGACTCAGTCCAGTAAAACTTGTTTTGTGTAAAATAAAAAAGATGGACTTATTCTAAAACAAATCCACTCCTTCATAAAGACTCCACACAGACTGCTGAACACATATGCAAAGATACAGTGAGCATGCAATGGGCCTCTTCACTTAATAGGATATGTATGGCTTAGGTCTGGTCAGTAGCACGCTTGAAAGCAAACATTATGTGGGCTGCTGTCAGACTCATGCAGTGAGCATACCATTGCGTGAACCGGAGTCTTCACACGAAGGATGTCCACACAGCTGCTACATAGCTGTCAAGTTTTCCCTTTTCTCGTGAGGAAGCCTATTCAGCATAAGGGAATTTCCCTTAAAAAAAGGGAGAACTTGACAGCTATGAGCTGCTATGATATGCGATTGTGGTGCATCCAAAAGGGTGCCATGATTATACAAATAAAGGAGGCATATGGACAGCCTTCATATCAAGGCACCAGTCCACACAATTGGTGTTTTTTTTTTGTGAGCTTTGCTGAGCTTCAACATAACAGTGCTCTCTGCTTGTGTTGAGGTTGCCAGTGTGAATCAAGAATTTACCTAGCAGTAAGGCCCACTGATCTTATTAGGCTTACTTCTGAGTAGAGATATTTTACTGTTCATTGCTTAACAAGAATATCTGTACCTACTGGTGTTGTTTTCTTACCTCTGCAGTACTCTAATAGGAGAACTGGCACCTAACACACTTCTCCTTTCTATGTGAATGTTAAAAGCACAAAGTATTGTGAATTGAAAGTATTGTGAATCTGTCAAGCCTCATTGCAGCAGCTGGTTTTTAAAGCTGTTCTGTTTTCAAACACAGTATTTATTTTTGTAAGCATCTTATAGCTTAATAAATCCACATGGATCATTTATTCTTAGAATTGAATTAAATGACAACTGGTGTCCTAAGTTCATGTTAGGTACATTTAAACAAGATAATATCTTATTTGCGAAGTCCACTAATCAAATGAAATTATGCAAAGCACCAGAGAAACAGCCAAAACAACCACCTGAACATTAACCAACAATTCCTTGAGACATGCGCACAGCAGGGGTTTGGGACAGGGGTGGGGGTGGGGACAGGACAAACAGCATGATGTATAAAAGGGACATTAGAAAAGATGATGCCATGGAATCATACATTGTGCTGTAGCGTCAAAGGGGAATTCATTTAAAGATAAATGCAATGATTAATAGTAAGTTCATAAGTAATTGACAGATCAAGGACAGACCCGAGAAACCATATAAATACATACATCTGAAAAGAAAATGCACTTCTTTTATTCCAAGCAAGGATTGAAATTTAAGAGGAGGATTCTCCTTGAAAATAATGCCATTGTGAATAACAAGGGTACTCGGGGAATATATTGTTTTCTGCAGAGTTAAAATGGGCAAGTCTGCAGCCTACATAATTGAGATGTGTGTGGGAGAATGTTATGGGTATGTTCACATCTAGGCTAATTCTAGACCAACATCAAAACCTCAATTTCTGTAGTGTTTTTACACAGTTTTATACCAATCTCTCCACTCCTATTTTGCCTCCTCTTTTTTTCATGGCATGCACACCATCCAGGGCAAAATATTGTGTTAATCCCATGTCACTTGTTTTCCCACACAGTTATCAGATTCAAACTGTGCCTTAAAATTCTACAATGAAGCAAAACATGAGGTGGATGTAGCTTTTACTTCTTGCCACATTTACGGATGGATGGATGACAGGCCTGGGGGAAGAAGAGACAAGAGTAGCCATGGCCATCTTGTCCCTTGAAGCCTTGGATCTTTTAAAAGTACCAGGTAACATGTTTTTCACAGGGGATTCTTCTCTGTTTGGCATTTCCCCCTTTCATTTCCACACAAATAGAAGTACCCCCATTTTGCAACTCCCATAATCCACGTAATTGGCATGCATGTTTCTACTACCGGTACTAACAGCAGCAGCAAGGAAACACCAGCCAAAAATACCGAGCAGAAAATTGTGTGACTGGTAGAGGGAGAGTGAAATAGCTGCCCCAGGAATCAAATGCAAGACAGAGCTGTATGTGTCATTTGGCTGGCTCTGTGCCCTCCCAGCCAGCCTGCTGCTCTCAGATGCTGTGTCCCATTGCCAGTGTGGATGTAAAACTAAGAGATTAATCTGGTCAGTTTCTGTACACAAAATGGGAGGTGCGTGAGGGTGATACCTTCTCATTCAACTCAGGCAGCAAAATATCTTGGGCTGATCCTGACCCCACAGGTGCACCAAAATCACAGCGATGAGATAATGTACAATCCACATTTATTTGAATGATCATTTTCTTTTATGTTGTGCTATTGTGGAAAATTTAGTAACCCTAACAAACAATACGTTCATCTGAATTTCATAAGAGAAATGTAAACTTAAATTATCATTTTCTTTTTGACTGTGTCTCAGCAGTCCAAGCAAATATATTGTCTTTAAGTTTTTATTGCACAGCAAATATTGATCTAGGTCAGGCACCCCCAAACTGCGGCCCTCCAGATGTTTTAGCCTACAACTCCCATGATCCCTAGCTAACAGGACCAGGGTCAGGGAATTGTAGCCCAAAACATCTGGAGGGCCAAAGTTTGGGGATGCCTGATCTAGGTTTTCCATGGAACGTGCATTAAATAGTCAAAACTATGAAGCTACAGGAATTTTCCATACTTCTCCACAAAATACGAAGAAGGAATGTATTTCAGTTTTAGAACCAAAACAACTTTAGTAGAAAGTAAGTTGTGGAACATGGATCATTTTGTCAAAAGCAGTTTAAAACCAAAAACAAAAAGTTAGTGGTCATGGGATAAGAAGGCAGGTCCTCTAATGGATCAGTAACTATTTAAAGAAACCAAGAGAGTAGGAATAATGGACAGTTGTCACAATGAAAGGATGTAACAAGTGGGGTTCCCAAGATCCTGCACTGGACCGGTGCTTTTAAATTTGTTCATACATTAACTGCAGTTAGAGGTGAGCAGGCCAAGTCTTTTGTGACACCAAATTGTTGAGAGTGATAAAACAAAAAACTGGATGAATGAGCATTAAAATGGCAAATGTGTTTCAATTTAAAAGGATGTTAAATACTAAAATACAATTAAGCATTATGTTCACGAGCCTTGAACTCATGTGCTCCCTTCTCCCCTCTGGAGTGGCTGTGAGGAGATCTGAAGTTTTCACTTCCATTTTTAATTAGCAGCTGCTTAGCAAACTTCAAACTCTGCTTAATATTAACTATGTTTTATTGAATTCAAGCTGGGGCTGCAAAGGAAGATATGAAGAATTGGGAGTGCACTCCCACTTCTTCCTTTGATGTTGAATCACCTGACATTGGATGATTGGCAGATAGGCAGTCCCACACATCTGGCTCTAAACCACAAGCCAAATACAGTTCCCCATCCCTGCACTAAACAATAGTTTAGCATTATGTCCAGAAGCAGCCAATATGTACAAAATCTATACAGCCCAATTACACAGTACTGCTTTTTTAGCTGGAGTGGAAGGGAGGATAACTTCATTGTTACACCAAACAAATTTATACTGATGCAGTGAATATTGACCCCCTGCTTATTAGAGTGATCTTTGGTGGTCTCTGCTAATGAACATTGCTGAAAAAGGCAGACAATGGTTATCTAGTCTACGATTTTATGGATAGTGATCATTGCTACGGGTCAAGTACACCAATAGTGCAATCATAAAGTTAATAACCTCTGCCTTAAGAGCTTTACATGAGAGTGTCTCAGAAGAACATTGCTTCTTTTAACACACAGCCTTTTGAGATACATTATTTATAATTTATAGCTAATCCGAAGCAGAAAGATTTTCCCATGCAAGTTATAGTAATCAATACAACTCTGTGCCTATTATAATCCAATGAGTCAAAGAAAGAGAAAAAGCTAGATAAAAGCTGCAGCTCTGCAAATGAATCAGTAGTTTACATTAGATGTGCAAAAAAATGTACTGTAAAAGCATATTGGAGAAATTGCCTTTGATACTGCAATTCCACAGCTGAATGTCAGACTGGAAATGAAATTATATATATATATATATATATATATATATATATATATATATATATATATATTCAAGCTATAAGTGTGTTATTTTATTTCACATGTATCACACTCGACCCTTATTTTTTCTAACTTAAAACATAAAAAATGGTTCACAGTGGCCTAATGCTTGTAGTTCAAAGTGAACTCAAAAAGTCTTTCAGATATGAGTTTTGTCAAACAGGGCTCACATGGAAATTAGCACATGCGGCTGAAAGCATTCATTGTATTAATTAGTAATCAATCCATTCATTAATCACAGTTTTAAAATGAGAATTATTTAACTGAAGCTGTACTTGGTGAAAGGATGTTTTGTTCTGATGGCATTGTTGTACACAATCTGTTTGCAACTCTTGAATCAAACAATGTGTTTAAATTGTCTTCTAAATGAAACATTCTTTATCAGTCAAAAGAAACTAATATTTTAATTGCATACTAGTAGCTGTGAGTTTCATTAAGAATTTTGATGAAAAGTCTAAAAGGTGAATGAAACTAGATGTACTTAATGAAGTTACCCATTTTCTGGCATTTTGAGTCTTCAAATGAGAGTATATAGAAACAAAAATAATCAGGAGACTCCGGATAAAGTCCTTAGTTGGAGTCCATAATACATTGGAATCACAACAGTCCCATTAGATTAGCATTAAAGGAATGGCCCTAGAATGACAGCCACCTAAGTGGGGGTCTCTTTCTACTTTCAGCAGAAGCAAAAATTCCAGGCATGAGATTTGGGAAGACAGATATTATAGAATAACATCAATTATTTCAAAATAATGTGCTGTGATCTCCATCATACAGAAAATCACTGAGTTATCCTACTTGAGTTGTGTTGTTTGAAACCAAACAACATCTTAAAATCTGCTGGCGAGTATGCCACACTGCATGACAATTGGGCAACATTTGTCTCTTTTTTGTATCTGCTTGTGATAGTTGTTACTAGAATCTAAAGAAAGACTAATCCTATTCCTTTCAGGTGAAGTGGAATAACAAGGGGCATATAACATATGTGTGTGTTAATTCTCAAAAGTCTCCTTGTTGTACAGAGATGTTTAAAAGTTTTCACAACTTAACATATTGAAACCATACCTACAATTACAAGTCCCAGGTTTGGTTTACAATAAAAATCAAGATGGTGTAATGGAAAAGAATTGGTGAACAGCAATTCTAAGTCATCATCTATAAAATATATAAGCTGCAATGCCAAAACACCAATGAACAAACACCAAGGGAAAGGAGTTCTAAAAACAAGTAGTATCAGGGAGAAATCGTTCTGTTTAGCATATAGTTCTACCTCTACTGCCTCTATGCCTAATAATTGTTGGCCCATGGGGTTTTGTTGTTGCTCCGTTTAACAAGTCCTAGACATTTTGTATAAATAAGTTTTTGTGTTATGTTTTAAAGACAGACTTGGTCTGAGGAACATGCTGCCATGGAAACAGAGTAATGTCTGGAGGGGCCAAATGCGAAACATAGTTTAAATTTCAGTCAGTATCAATCACTAGTATTATAAAGGAAATATGGCAACTTTGTTAGTAGGGCCCTTTCCTTTGGCAGGTGCTGAGTCCCAGCAGAGAAATGGTAGAATAATTCACTGTAGACTGGGACCGCCAGTGTATTCTACAGGAAGCAGAGTCCAAGCATTAACTTTGATCTGAGGCCCTTGCTAAAAAAACCCCCCAAACCAGTTCCTGATGTTCACCTTGTTCAATATTCTTGTTCAATATCCTGTATAACAGAATTGAAGAATCTTTTTTAGTCCAGTGGCCACATTCCCTTATACAGTATGAACTTTCCAGTGGCTGCACACCTACTTATTTTTAAATACAGAGTTTGTGAAAAGCTTTATTTTTTAAAAATCAACCATATAAGATGACTAGATCATGCCTTTATAGAGGGTTATTGACACACAACAAATTGGATGTTGCCTTTATAATACTGTTTTTAAAAATGGGGTGGTGCAGTGAAATGACATGCTAATTTAAAGGATAAACCTTCTGCTGAAAGATGCAGATCATCTAAAGTGCGGTTATCTACTGGAAGCAAAAGTGGCAGGTTGAACTGAAGCCAATAGTAGTAGTCTAAACCAGCAGCATTAGCAAATGTGAGCACAAGAGCTTGAAGGTTAGTGTTTGTAAGGGACTGTATGAGTTAATGCAAAAACTGACATTTCTACAGGAAAAAAAAGAAGGGAAGCATAGCATAGAGCCAATAAAGATGAATGTATAATGTAAACATGCAATAGTATAAGATAGTTTTAAACATTGTAACGATAATGTGCTAAATTAGGAGCATTTGGTTTTCTAATTAACATTTCCAAATGTCTGAAACAACCCTACGCCTAATAGCAGGATCAAAGAGTTCCCATTTATCTTTGGAAAGCATTCTACATTAGTTTTTTTTTCCTGTTGCCACAATGACTAAGATGCTTTGCACTGATAAGTCTTAGTGATATGATAGTGACTATTTTTGGTAGTCCACTGAGTTTTTGATAACTAAACATTAAAAATAGGATGTGCCGTATGTTCTGGTTTAGTTGTTACTCAGCCTACATCTAATAAAAATACTCTGAAAATTAGACTTTAATGTGGATCATTATTTGAACTCACAAGTCACACATGTGCCATATATTAACATGTTTCAAAATAGGCACAAACTACTTCTGTAAACCTACATCCCCTCAGTAAACCTTGATGCATGTTTCTAAATAATATGCATTGAAAGGGGTAATTTTGATCACCATGATGGTAAAATTGTAGCTTTGCAGTCTGTATTTCAGATAGACTAGATCTTTAGTGAAACTGGTATCATTGCAATGGTTGAAACTACCTGGAAGTTGGTGCATTACACATTTTATTCCCAGAGACAGTCCAGGGTTTGGGGTGCCTTGGGCAATCTGGAGAGCTCCCTCTTTTATTGGTGGGTAATGGCAGCTTACATGGCCAGAGCAATAAGAACAGCATCATTACAATTTCTCTTAATGCCCCAGAACACTACTTCAGGGGCATTGTGGGAAATTCCAATTGCAAAGGAAAGGGGATCTAGGGCAGATGTTAATAGTGGGGCTTAAAGGCGTGCTTGGGCCCTGGCAGCTGTCCAAAGGTGTCAGGTGCCAAAACTGGTCCTGGGTAGATGTGTGACCATTCAAACTATTCAAGAATCACCCCTCTGGAAAAGCAAGAGAAAACTCATATAGGTTCAGGAGGGTTGAAGTCTTACGAATCTTAAATGTAAAGGGACTCTTTTCATGCTAAAAAAAATAGTTCAAGGAAATGTTTAAATAGAAGATACTGAAATCACCTCTAAGTTCAGTATGTTTCAGATGCAACAATTAAATTAGTTTGCACTAGTGACTGTACAATTTACAATGGCTAGAATATATAGTTGATTTCTCTGCTACATTATAACCTGTATTAACAGTATTCACAAATGTCAGAAATAGCATAAGAGGATCAAATAGGTGTTTTTTAACAAATGTTATTTATGAAAGTTTTATTCTATGGCTTATGCTGTTTGTAAATTGTTTGTAAGAATGCTCTTCAGTGGCAGCAATTACTGTAAGGTTTACACGTCTATTTCTTTTTAGAGTACATAGTATACTGTAATATAACAGGGCTGTAATTTTCATGCTACTGGTTTCAGAGTCAAAAGTGCTCCTTTAGAGCAGTAAAACAGAAAATGTGGCCTATAAATAACTTACATTTGAGTTTAGGTATTATGGTAAATAAGATTATTATACTCTTAAACAAATCTGCTTGTTACCTATGGCATTTTTATTTTGTCATATAATTATTTCATGTATATCTCTTCACAGATGTATAAAATATATTTTCAGGAAAATTGCCACAAAGTGTTGTTAATATGCTGAAAAGTGGTATATTTGTGTATTAGGTACTATAATAATAGATATGAAACATATTTGTATTCATAGATAGCTGCCAAATAGCATTTTGTTACAGTACAAACAGGTTGATATTATTAAAATGAAATAGCTCATGACTTATCTGTTTTTCAAATTCAAAGATGTTTGGATCTAAACAGCTACTTGGGATAGCGTTTTGTAAGGGGCTTGTGTTAGCTGAATTAAATTGTAAAGTTTTATTTCTTTGACACCTGACACCCCCTTCATATCCTATCACAAGCTGCTTTTGATTCTTCCCTCAGTTTCAAAAGCAGTTTGCCAGAAAACATGAGAAAACGCTGTTCAAGGAACACAAATCTAATGTCTCTCTGGGCTCATAGAACTAGTTTCATGGTTCTTGGATGCTTGTCACAGTTCAAAAAGTGTGACGGTGCCTACTTCAGTGTTAATAGATACACAGCTATGGATTTCAACAGCCTTCTATAAATTCAATTAAATCAAGCTGTATTTCTATTTAACAAATCGTTTCCATTGTTTCATATCTGCCCATCATGACTACTGTTAATCGGGTATTGGCAGTAAAGTAAATCTAAACCCTACACAAGGATAGAGAAAGAAAGTTTATTGAAGGTAGTGTTGCACTAAAATCCTAAGAAGGTATAGAGTCCATTAAGTTAGAAATCTGAAGTGGGGAGGGAAATTCTTCCCAAACTTCTATTGGCGGAATCTTATGGTTAAAGTAAGAATCTCCCTCACCAAAACACGATGTTAATTTTGAGATGTAAAAAATAAACCAAGGAGGTAGCTGAAATAGAAAAAGCAATACTAATGAGTGGCTTCAACTGTTTAAAAAATGAGTGCATCAATTCATATGTTCTTTCTGGATATAATAAATGATGTTTTATGACATTTTGGTAATAAGGACCACCAAGAGCAGAAGTGATTCTTGATTTAAACACAAGATCAGGTGCAAATGTGCTTTCACAATCATACCTATATGAGTGGAATATATTCCTTCATCAATATTCAGGAGGGGAAGTTTCTCAAAAATGAAGGTACTGAAGGTTGAAATATCATTACGAAGCGTGTAGTTTATATAAAACAACTGTAATATAGATTCAATAGGAATCTATAGGACTCATCAGAAAAGACTCAAAAGCGCCAAAGGATGCTCATAGACAAAATGCAAATTAAGGAAGCTATGAATGGCATGAGGAATTATATTTAAATTGTGCTCACATGAGGAAATTGAAAAAAGAGCACAAACTGGGAAACAAAATACAAATTCACTGTAAGAAAAGGCAAAAATATAAATATAAAAACCAATAACAAATGTATATTTACTGGAAGTGAGCCAGAAGAACAGTAGCCCGGTTTACATGTAACACTAAACCATGGTTTAGCACTAAATGGACAAGACTCTGTGAGTTGAATGAAGCTTTGGGTTTGCTGCTTTTGCTTTCCCTCTGCTCCTCTAATGTACTTGGGAGGACTTCTGCCAAGTTTAGTTTCTCTTCCAATGTAGTAGTTCCAGACAGGTGTTTATTGTGGAATTTATGCTTCTCTTGCATGTAAATTTGCTACTGTTAACATGAAGTCATCCGCTCCCCCAGTACATTTTTCATGGAAAATTACACAGGTTGTTTTTTAAAAAACCTGTTGCCAGATATGTGTTTGTGATATTACACTCCCATTTGAAAGCACACTATGGCACTGAGGCACTTTATTCATAATAAACACCTGTATCGGGCATGGCTCTAACTTGGCTGCAACCAACTAGATAAAGATCTTGAAGTGAAAAGGCTTACTGGAAATCATTTGTCCAGGAAGAGAAAACATTTACAAAAGAATTGAAAAGAAAACTGTACCGGTAAATATAATGCCAATATGTAAACTTACATTGCAGCCACAGGCGAGTCCAGTTTAGTTTGTGTTGGGGGTGGAGAAGATGTCTTAGGGGAACACTACAGAAATCAATAACTTTATGAACAACGTAGAGTAAGAGACTAGATTATCTCTATTTCACAATACAATACTGGATCTTGGGCTATCCAATAAAACGGATGGGCTGTAGTAGACTGAAACAGATATTTCTTTACACAATATATAAAAGTAATGGAATTTACTGCACATTGGGGAAATGGTCCTCATTTAGATGGCTATGAAAAGGATTAGACAAATTCATGAAAGATAAATCTATCAACTGTTATTAGTTAGGAGTGCTAAGTGGGTTCTCCATGTTCAGAAGCAGTATATCACCCATCACAAAAAAGGAATAAAACAGGGCTATCACTCTCATGTCCTATTTGATACCTTTCTACTATTGGAAGCAGAATTCAAGACTAGAACTTGGTCCAATTCAGCAAGGCAATTTTTTTTATAGTGGTGCCAAACATTGTAATATCATAGTTGAGCTTTCATTATGCATAAAACTTGGAATGTGAAAAGAGATGAATTATTTCCATTGATTAAAAAATGATGGTTCAATAACCACCTGTGGATTCCCTGATACATACCAGGGAGTGACAGGGACTAAACAACTGCACAGCTTGATGACACAGGTGCCTGGAGTTTTTATGCCAGTGGATGGGTTTGATGCCAATGAATGTGTGAAGGAGTTCCTTTGTCACACCATTTGGAAATCTTTTAACTGAATTGATTTATATATTTAGGGGAAAAATGGGTATTATACTCCTCCTTTGATTATATCACATTGGAATGCAGATAGGGGAATCACGTGTCTCTGTGCTAAATTACAAACATTCTCTCTGCCACGTTAGCTTTTCTGAGGCTGGACATTTTTGACACAGCTTTCCGAAGTGGTGCAGTATCAGGAGAACTGTACTATATGCTTTTTCTGGGTAGCTCATATGAAGATTTGCATTATAAACTGGGTTACATGTTTCAGCGAAGGTCTGGAAAGTTACTGCACAGAAATGGCTCCCACAGAGATATGAACACAGACGCTTCAGGGTTACAGACTCTGCTAACCGAGAAATGGTACCTTGGGTTAAGAACTTTGCTTCAGGATGAGAACAGAAATCGCGTGGTGTTGGCGCGGTGGCAGCGGGAGGCCCCATTAGCTAAAGTGGTACCTCAGGTTAAGAACAGTTTCAGGTTAAGAATGTACCTCCAGAATGAATTAAGTTGTTAACCTGAGGTACCACTGTATATTTAGTACACAAGTACCCGGGAACATAGAGGAACGTGGGTGGCGCTGTGGTCTAAACCACTGAGCCTAGGGCTTGCCGATCGGAAGGTCGGCGGTTCGAATCCCCACGACAGGGTGAGCTCCCGTTGCTCGGTCCCAGCTCCTGCCAACCTAGCAGTTCGAAAGCACGTCAAAGTGAAAGTAGATAAATAGGTACCGTTCCGGCGGGAAGGTAAACAGCGTTTCCGTGCGCTGCTCTGGTTTCGCCAGAAGCGGCTTAGTCATGCTGGCCACATGACCCGGAAAAACTGCGGACAAACGCCGGATCCCTCAGCCAGTAAAGCGAGATGAGCGCCGCAACCCCAGAGTCGTTTACGCCGGGACTTAAATGTCAGGGGTCCTTTACCTTTACCCGGGAACATACTCTACTTAAATTGTAATCTTATGTGATCCTCCTTACATTCCCCATTGAGATAGTTTCTGCTCTGTTAGCTTATGGGCATATTTATGTAATCACATAAGACTGCACAGCATTTTACAAAAAGCAGAAACAAGATAAGTTATCTTAATAATCTGTAACAGCAATCATAATAGTATTATTCACATCTGTCACAATGCTTCTCATGAATAATCGATTTCAGTGCTTTCATTCATCTGCATTTTGGACTATACCATATAAGATGTATTCTAAATGTCAAGGCAAGTACGACACCATAAATATTTAGTTCTGCAGAATTTTGTCTTCCTGCACCAGTAGCTGTGTTGAGGCCTTTCTGAAGAATCAAGTGATCTTCCTTCTCAGTGAGTTTCACAACCACCTCCTCCCTTCTGCCAAACGGGAAACATTCAAGAAATAAGGTTTTCAATCTTACATAGTGTGGTATTTTTCTTCTAGAGAAACTAGTTAGGCATTTAAAATGCCCAAAGTATCAAGGGAATGAAATCAATGTCAAACTATCAACACTAATATAATTTCAAAAAGCAAGTTTAAAAATAAAGCAAGCAAAACACTCAAGCATGTGAATGCCAATAATACAGCCAATAAAAAATATCACTAGTAAGAAGGGCAAGAAAATGATTAGGAAAGAAAAAATAAAAATAATGTGGAATGATTTTGTCATCCTGGATAACTTCTTTTCTTTTCTTTTCATGATAACATTACAAATATATGCACATATGTTAATAGTGCTCTTTCCAGCTATGACCTTGGGTACCAGCCATTCAATGGCAGGTTGGTCCCAAATGTCTGAATTGAAGCTGACCTGATGGATCAAATCCTGTGGGTCTTGAATTTCCATTTCAAAAGCTTAGTATCCTATCTCATTTATGATCAACCTCCTGTAACTAAGAGACAGTTGTAGCTTAACAACTTTACTTTAGTAAGGATAACTGGGGCTCTGAGAACTGCATTATAAAATGTACTTACAACACAGCTGCTAATAGGCCTTAATGATTCTTGATTATGTTTCAATGAAAGGCAACCAAGTAACAGGCAACTGATCTTGTAGATCAAACAACTTTTCTGCAGCCTCACATAGACTGCAGCTGCTACCTACTTCTTATGCCAGTGCAAACATCACCGCAGAATATACAATTGTGCAATAAATATCTTAGCATATTTAAAGCAATTCACCATGATTCAATAGTCACATTAGCAACTATACATATCAGGAAGACAGAATTTTTGAAGACACTGCAATGAAACTGCTTTCTATTATTGGTAGAGGGTGATATGGTAGCCCGGATAATGAAGTAAAGAAATATTGTGATATTAACAAACAGATATTCTTAAACAGATCTGTATGAATCTTTATCTATTTCTCATTAAGAAAGGTACTTCTTATAGGAGTCATGCTGTGGATTTTGTTCTAACATTCTAATAGAATCCTGCTTGCAGAATTTTATTTTAACTCTGTAAACTGCAAGTAAATAATGATAAGACATCCTAGCCTGTCTGATAATCTTTGACAACAATTCTAACAGTGCCATTGTGGCCACTGGAGAAACCTGCATGTACTAAACCCTGACCCACAGAGCCTTTTATCTGCATGTGTACTCTCCACAGGCCAAGCAAATAAAGGCCAACTGATAATTTACACATGAATGAACTTTCTCTGCAGAGTAGGCACCAGAGACATTTCTTTTCTCTGTTATTGAGAGAAAAGCAGCCAGGTCTGAGCTTGTCTCACCAGAAATCATACAAGTGAAACAGTGATATGTCCGAAAATGGCAGATCAGCAAAGGAAAGCTGTTCTGAATGCCTGATAAAAAATGGCAGCCACAAAGGACTAGAAGAATATTTAGCTTGAAACGGTCTGACAATAACAATGGGTCTTTATCCTATTCCAAACAGGTAGTGCCTTACAAACTGAAATGGAGATACAATCCTGATAGAAGATTACACAAGATACCTGAATGGCTATCTTTAAAGAATTTAACCTGCATTTTAATGAAGTGTGAACTCTGGGTTTCTTGATATCTATCAGCCGCTATCAGTGCATCTAATTCTCCATCCATGGCTTAAATGAAAAGGCATGTGTCACCAAACAGCACCTGGCTATTTATTTGGGTTTTGAATCAACGCATCCTAAAGGTTCAAGGTCAGTTACAATAAATGTATAAACTTGTAATGATTTTTTTTGGATAATACAAGTCTATTGCTAAAACTATTTTATTTATTTAAAGACAAGATAGAACAAGAAATCTAAAAAGGGACACAGCATAGTTTATAAGCTGAAGAATTGTAGAACATAGCTACGTAAGGCTTTTCATCAGTGTTTAAAATTTGCCAGGCGGCAGGTGAATTTTGCACCTGGCTATTGGCCACTTGCGACCAAGTGAAGATGGCCAGGCGCCAGGATGCTGCCTGATGTCTCCACCATCTGGAGGTGCATGAAGTAGATCAATGACTACTTCAGACCTGATACTACCAGGGGCGGAATTAGGTAACATGGCACCCTGGGTGAGGACAAAATTTGGCACCCCCTGAAAAGGACAAATATATTTGCGCCCTCTTCTGTTCCGTTTATAACCCCCCCCCAAATACTTATTATTTTCATACTAATTCCTTTTGGTACAGTTGCTTAT
This sequence comes from Zootoca vivipara, assembly GCF_965207765.1. NCBI lineage: Eukaryota > Metazoa > Chordata > Lepidosauria > Squamata > Lacertidae > Zootoca > Zootoca vivipara. Next base: position 27,045,853 of record NC_142593.1, on the reverse strand, counting down.
TTATGTAACTTCTCAGCAGATGCCTGTATAACTATATGTATTATTATTATTATTATTATTATTATTATTATTATTATTATTATTCTGCACCCCCTCAGCTTGGCGCCCTGTGCAGGGGAAGCACCCATACCACCCTAAATCTAGTGCAGATACTACAACCCATGTCCCATTTCCAGACTATTTTGCTCCCAGGAGACTTTCCCAAGATAGTTCCAGGCACTAGACACCTTTAGATTTATTAGATACAAATATGGCTAACCTCTCAAAAACTGTAACTGCCCTAGCAGTCAATTCTGGATAGATATATACAGTACCTAACAAATTTTGCATTACGCTATTTATTTTCAGTATGTTGAGAAGCCAATCTCCCATTTGCTTCCATCATGTATTGTGAGTGGTTCATACAGAAGGAGGAAGAGATTACTAAATTAGAGGCAAGTTTCAGAAATATGAATCAGCCTCTAGCATTATTTCTCCATTCATGTCAGCTGATGAGGCCCTGCTTTCACTGCACTATTTCTTGCTGATGCTTGTCTTAAACTAGGGATAGTATTGGAGTAACATACTTCCTTTGTTTATCATTTGTTCTGAATAGATTTCCCATAGTGTACCTTGCTACTGATCCCAATGAAGGTCATAGGAACACAAGAAACTGCCTTATAGAGTCAGAGCATTGAGCCTGTATAGCAGGGGTCCCCAAACTTAGGCCCAGGGGCCGGATGTGGCCCAATCGCCTTCTAAATCTGGCCCATGGACGGTCTGGGAATCAGCATGTTTTTACATGAGTAGAATGTGTCCTTTTATTTAAAATGCATCTCTGGGTTATTTGTGGGGCCTGCCTGGTGCTTTTCATGAGTAGAATGTGTCCATTTATTTAAAATGCATCCATGGGTTATTTGTGGGGCATAGGAATTTGTTCATATTTCCCCCCCCCCAAATATAGTCCAGCCCCCCACAAGGTCTGAGGGACAGTGGACCGGTCCCCTGCTGAAAAAGTTTGCTGACCCCTGCTGTATAGTGACTGGCAGTGGTTATTTATCCAGGGTTTTCAGAGAAAGGACTTTCACAATCCTACATGGAGATGCTGGGATCTGAAGATGGAAGCTTCAGCATGCAAAATATGTGCTCTACCAAGGATCTATGGCCCCACTTCTAAGTCAGTTCACTACCCATTTCTATTCTGTTTCCTGTTTTTAATTTGAGTCTCTTATCGGGTCACGTTGAGGCTGAATTTAGAAGACTGGGAGGGGGAGAGAAAGAGAGAACTGGAAAAAATAGGACGTGCTTGACTAGAAAGCTTGGTATCAATAATTGGCTGTATGAACAGGACTGAAATTTCCCTACTCGCAAAAATCGCAATCTTACAGGCAAATGAATCTGTACGGTTAGATTTCTAGAAAAGCAGTTTGTTGTCAGTCCTACAAGGTCCTTCATTTGGAGTTTCTAATGTGACGCTAGGGGCTGGAGGAATAGGCTTGGTTTATGGAGCTTTTAGTTATGGATCATCTAATTCTATCTCAAAGCTCCATGGCAGCATGAACATTATCTTTGTAGTTTCTTGCATATTGCCACAGTAATATCACTGCCTACAGAGCTTATCTGTTATAAACCATCACATCTTTGACTGCAAGTCTCCAGTAATAAGAGCAGAATATTGAGAATAATCACATGAACTGGACTGTGTACTTCATTAGTTTCAACAGAAATGCTTTTTTTTTTTTGCATCATATTATAAATTTGTTAGGGGACAGTCTATTGAATTCTCCACCCATTGAAATAGAGTTTCCCACTCCGAGGCAATTATGAAATCTGGATTATAATCACTGACTTGATGACTCAATGAGACCATGCTGAAATGTGGAGGTCAATGGTCTCTGCTCCTGACTGGGCTAGTCCCCCTTACAGCCCTATAACAGCAAAGGTGAATTTGTCAGTGTTTGGTGACACCATCACCTGTGTCCTTGAGTGTCCTTTTCTCATCAGGAAAAAAGAAACCAAAGTGTCTCTGCAACCTCCCTGTGACACTAGAGACCCTTCAGTTGTGTTTCATATTACAGGCCCTTTACTTTGCCCCACAGATATCAACCACTGAAATTTATGACAATAAAATTGCTACCGTAAATGCAGCTGGGATGAGGAAATCCCTGAATCAAGTGACCCACTGTAAGTACTGTAGGACATTTGCCTTACTTCCAAATGTGTTACCAAGAATATTGAGATATTTCATCCAATGAAAGTGAATGGTCTCAACCTTTTCTCCTGCCACCATGGTGAAAGGAGAGGAACCCCCCCCCCCAACTAACAAAGATCCTTCTCCTCGCCTCCATTACTCAGCATTTTGACTAAAAAAAATCACCATTTTATAGTTCAAATTGGGAAAAATAAATACAGTAAATGGACAAAAGTACAAAGATTCACAAAATGTTTAGGGGTATGGATACCCCTGCGTACCCCCCCCCCAGAAAAAAAGCACTGGAGATGGATCAGAGACAATGAGACTCACACTTGATCTGCCGCAAAGCTCTTCTTGCTTCCCTTCCTTAGCCATGGCAACAGCCTTCAGATAGTGCTGGAAGGGGGGAGACTAGTAAAGGTTTTTGACTCCCAGTCAGCCTGGAAACTATCTTCCACCCTATATAAGTGAGAAGGTGACACTGGGAGTGTATATCTATTTATTAGATTTATATACTACTTCTGCGCCAAGGCACTTGAGGCAGTTTTTACTTTTAAAGTACTAAAACAAATATATTATATAAAATGTGCCCCATGCTTTTTAACATCTATATGAAGCCGCTGGGAGAGATCATCAGGGGGTTTGGGCTGGGTGTTCATCAGTATGCGGATGATACCCAGCTCTACCTCTCTTTCAAATCAGAACCAGTGAAGGCGATGAAGGTCCTGTGTGAGTGCCTGGAGGTGGTTGGAGGATGGATGGCGGCTAACAGATTTAGGTTGAATCCTGACAAGACAGAAGTACTGTTATTGGGGGACAGGGGGCATGTGTGGGGGGGGACTCCCTGGTCCTGAATGGGGTCACTGTGCCCCTGAAGGACCAGGTGTGCAGCCTGGGAGTCATTTTGGACTCACAGCTGCCCCTGGAGGCACAGGTTAATTCTGTGTCCAGGGTGGCTGTCTATCAGCTCCATCTGGCACCATAGCTGCCAAGTTATCCCTTTTTAAAGGGATTTTCCCTTATGCTGAATAGGCTTCCTCGCGAGAAAAGGGAAAACTTGGCAGCTATGTCTGGCACGCAGGCTGAGACCCTACCTGCCCGCAGACTGTCTCACCAGAGTGGTGCATGCTCTAGTTATCTCCCGCTTGGACTACTGCAATGCGCTCTACGTGGGGCTACCTTTGAAGGTGACCCGGAAACTGCAATTAATCCAGAATGCGGCAGCTAGACTAGTGACTGGGAGTGGCCGCCGAGACCACATAACACCGGTCCTAAGAGACCTACATTGGCTCCCAGTACGTTTCCGAGCACAATTCAAAGTGTTGGTGCTGACCTTTAAAGCCCTAAACGGCCTCAGTCCTGTATACCTGAAGGAGCGTCTCCACCCCCATCGTTTAGCTCGGACACTGAGATCCAGTGCCGAGGGCCTTCTGGCGGTTCCCTCACTGCGAGAAGCAAAGCTACAGGGAACCAGGCAGAGGGCCTTTTCGGTAGTGGCGCCCGCCCTGTGGAATGCCCTCCCATCGGAGGTCAAGGAGATAAACAACTACCCGACATTTAGAAAACACCTAAAGGCAGCCCTGTTTAGGGAAGTTTTTAATCTGTGATATTTTAATGTATTTTGCTATTTGTTGGAAGCCGCCCAGAGTGGTGGGGGAAAGCCAGCCAGATGGGCGGAGTATAAATAAATAAATAAATAAATAAATAATGATGATGATAATAATAATAATAATAATAAATAATGACAAAATCCTCTCAGGCTAAGTGGGAGATGATGGCACAAGCTTCCTGGACTGGGCTCCCTTGCATCTTTCCTCAGGGCACACAGAACTCCAGGAAGATAGGAGCTGCTCCAACATTTCTCTCAGGCCATAGAATGTTCTGTCAGGAGCTGATGGTGTGTGTGCAACCTAGTCTGGTCTCCTTTACTCCTGCCTTCCCTTAGGGCACACAGGTCTTTCTTAAGTAGCTCCAGGGAAAATGGGGAAGGAGCTGCTTATGTAAGATAGAAGGGTAGGGTTTCTGAGCATTTACTGCAGGGTTGGGGAACCTCCTGCCCATAGGCCTAATTAGGCTCAGCACAGTTCCCAATTTAGCCCAGGAGCATGGTTTATTCAAATCACAACGACTTCCCCCCATGCATGGTGTCATGTGGGGCAGGTAAAGAACAATACAAAGGAACAAGTGGAAAATTAAAGTGAGTTCCTGATTGTTCCCACTGGGAGATCCCTAATGCAGCTGATGGGGCCAGCTGTCAGTACTGATCAGCAGACTGGCACTGTCAGCAAGCCCCATTGAAGACACACTTTTGGCCCCAATAAACTTGCTGGTTTGCAGAGGTGAAATGACTGTTTGCAGATGTGGTTTGAATTCTAACCACACCTGCAGACGGACTTCAAAGGCTACATCATCAAAGGGGCTTGCAGTAACCATCTATCAGGTGATTGCCGGTTATAGTGAGCATCTTCAAAGTCACATAACTTCATAACGATACAAGGTGGACCCATTCACCTGTTGAAGTTGGTCTATGGGGGTGGGGTGGGGTTAGGATCTGAAACATTGGCTGGATCCAGTTCTCCACATGCAATTTACTACAGATAAGGCAATAAAATGCATGCTTCTGTTTTAGATGCTAAATTAACTAAAGCTGGGCTTATTACATTGCTGATAACGATGGTGCTAGGAGCTAGCACATTAGCACAAAGACTTTTACTCACTAGGCTATATTTATATAACTGAACAACCCACCACTTGAAGTGTAAATCTCATTTGTCACACTCAAACCTGCATCTTCAACAGACATCCAACAATCTAGTCTACATATTTTGTGTGACACTTATGCAGAAGAAAATAATAGGACAAATTAAGTGTTGCCCTATGTATTCCATATGTCTAAAAGGTTTTGCTTTTGAAAGTTTTCTTATCCGCTAACACAGTTTATCTTTGTGCCTGTCCGATAACTTCATTGGACAGCTAATTATTCAAGCTACATAGAAAGACCATTTGTCCTTTGGCATATTTCAAAAACATACTTCTCCCTGCTACACTTTCTTTGAGACCATAGAAATGGCACTGTTCATAAGTAGCTTGGTTGCAAACATATTCAGTTTCCATTCAGCGTAAGATTGTAAAGTGATAGGAAGCTACATGAAAAGGATGCAGTTGATGTTCATATGACATTTGTTTCTCCGCAAAGACTTCCCACTCCTAAACTATTGACACTGAACCAGGAAAAGTATCTAAAAAGAATACGGACAATGGAGAATGTATTTATCATTTTATCTCTATATCCTTTGAAGACATGTTCATGTAATACCTAGTTAAGGTAGATGCTCAGCTTTCCTTAATGTTTTTGCTCCCAAAATTTATCAAAGCCAAAAGGAGGAGAGGAAAAGTAAAATAATAGGAAAAGGTTTACAATATAGAAAATTACATGTTGGAATGACCAAGCAGGATATTCTCTTAATTTTCTATAAATCAGAATATTGATGTCTTTTTAAATGCAATAAAATATAACTGCTGGCCTTTTATTTTATCAGGACTACAGCATATGAATATCTTATATAGATGTAATTTCTGCATATGAAAATCCATACACCTTGTATACACAGAACCACAGAAGGCAAACTCAGCTGAGTCTATTTCAGAGGAAACCAATCAGAGTTTCTTACCATGTGCATGCAGCAAATTAGACAAGTGTCATTTGTCACATGTGACTGTACATTAAACTGTGACAAGCAATTTCCTACATGGAAGTACTATCTGTGCAGGAAGTTCTAATGCATGAAGTGTACCCCAATTTGTAACTATGGCCATGGAAGGGGAATGATTTAGTTAAGGCCATACAAATTAAATGCATAAAGATGGAGAGAAAGGTCTGGGAGTAACAGGCATAGGGATTGAGAGCATGATCACAATCAGATCTCCAGTTTGTGAGCTTGAAAATATTTTACCCTTTTCTCCTCCTCAATGAGTGCAAGAAGCCTGCTTGTTTTAGTGTAAAGCCAGGATTATGAGAATTTGGCATATGTAAGCACATTTGCTGATATGCATGTTATGAAGCATGACTTTGACCATTCATAATTCTCTCTCTGGATAAGGAGTTTATTCAGAATATTCAGTTCTCTGATCACCACTGTGCTTCTTTCTCATTCTGCTTTACCATTTAAACTAAGCCGGAGGGCAGCAGTGGCAATGTTTGCCAAAACTCATGCCCATTCTCTTCCTTGATTTGGGTCTTATGAAGTGTTTTGGTTGTCACCATTCACTCAGAAACCAAAAGATAATTTCTACACTATGCAGTCTGGTGAACTATAGTCATGAATTATTTCCTCAAATGTGTTTCCAGCATGACAATACTACTTTATTTTATAAGATGTACTGGAGCTGAAAACACAGCAGGGTCAGCTGCAGTTGGCAGCTGTCCTGGGGTAAAAAAAAAAGGAGAAAGAAGAAGTTGTGCATGCACCATCAGTAACACCAAGTGCCATGAAACAGTTGTCAAAGATGAAATATATGTTTCCATGGAAGGGTCAGAATGGTCTTAATGGAGAAACATTTTAAAAAATGTCAGGTAGGGACATTTCTCTTCTTAGTAAGGATTTTAAAAAACACAGCAAGGAATATGTCCATGGTCAGAAGCTTTACATACATGACTTAGAAATTAATGAATGCACAACTTACGGAATTTGTCTCATTCTAGCATGTAGGACACTTTCTTTTCCGTCACTCAGTTTTTGCTACTACTGTTCTGCTAACCTAAATACATAGCTTTAAATGCTCTAATTCAAACTCACAGGTGCATAACCCATGCAGATGCACAAATTATGCAAGCTGAAAACAGGAAATGTTTCACATCATTTAAAAGTATGATATAAATGTGCTAAATATTTTTCTTAGGGGAAAATATATCTTGCAGGAAAAACTGCTAGAAATACAATTCAGATTAGTCTAATGGGCAAAATATTTGCATTCAATTTGATTTAGATGTTGGCTGAAGAGAAATAATTGGAAAGAGAATGTTCTTTCTGTTGGCAAGATTTTCCACTGCTCATCTTATGACGCCAAATTACATGTTTTCCCCTATCCAGTGGGCACAACACGGACAAGTTGCTAGGGTGCCAAAAGCCCCCAAATGTAAATTTTGAATACATTATCTGTGATAAAACATTTTATGTACTATATATTCTTTAGTAAAAGAATTATGAAGCTTTTTTCCTTTAAAAAAATAACTGTTTAAAAGGTTGTTCAAGCAGGATTATTCTTCTCACACAGATGTTTGTGTTGGAATACAGAATATGAAACAATCTCCTCAAGATATTTTGTGTTCAACATAAAATATTTAAAATGTCTCATTTCCAAGAGGGAGTTCATGACAGATGTGTTATTTTCTCCCTCTCCATTTTTAACAGCATTGTTGTGTCTAATTAGCCCCATTGATTTACCCATGACAGTATGAACTTTTTAAGAGGAAAGAAAAAGTAGATCATGGTGTTTGAAGCAGAGAACAATCTATGACAAGGTGAAGAAAGGCCCTGATTTTAGGTGTTTTACAACAAAGTCCTCAAGTAGCCCAGAGAGCTTTCACTTATTTATGCACCACCATATGATACAGGCTTTTGCCTGTAGCATTACAAATCATAGACAGGCTTGATACAAAATGTTCTCCAGGTGTTAACAGACCAACTGCGCCACTATTTCTTATTTATGTACTGTCTAGTAATAGAAGACAAATTGCTATAACATTGTGGCAAATGTGATTAAACAGGTATTCAGAAGTCAAAAGGGAGACATACTTGTAGGTTACATTAAATGACACTTTCTGTAGGCTCAGAACTGTTATTTTGAAGACAAATGTGAAATAAAAATGTTCAACAATTCCTTCCAATCCCACAGTTGGAACTTCTAGTTTGTATTGAGAATTCAGCCCCACAGGCATTGAAACTAGAAAAACAAAACAAAAACATCCCTGTTTCCTTCTCGCACAATGCCAATGTTAAATGAATATTAGCATGGAAAGAAATGACAAAATGGAATTCATATGGCAAAATATTTTTTTTGAAACTGTAAGAAGCAGCAAAGTTAGTGAGCTAACATGGCACTAGAAGCAATGAATTCATCTGCATTAATAATGAATAAAATTTAGAAGAGTAAAGTTTGTCTTAAAAGTTTCAATTAAAACATACACTATTTCTTTCACCTGATTGTAGCCCCATATGGCAAGGTCAGCCCTTTCAGTGAACAAACAGCTCAGTCGCCTCCAGTGTAGCTGTTATCTTCCTCAACAAGGGGAGACATTTGGCACAGCCTAAAGCTGGGGCATGAACCCTGGCTAAGCTTAAGACATTTATCTGACAGCATCAGCTGACACTCCACAAACACATTTGCTCTCCATGACCCCAGAGCATTTGTGATTAATCAAAAATGTATCTTGAATCTTGAGAACAAGCTACAAGCAGGCACACACAAAAAAAGAATATGCTCTCGATCTCGCTTATCGACTCAAGAGGTATATTGAATTTAGAAATAGCAAATAGAATAAAATGATCAATATGTTCTCACTTGTCCATGGAAGAGCAAACTTTATCCCTCAAGCAAAAAACATTGATCATGTAAATGTTTGAGATGTTTTTTAAAAAGCAAAACATATTTGTGGGCAAGGAGAGCAGCATTAGAGAGGTACATTTATTATATAACAGCACAGAAAAGTGTAGAAATAATATTGGAATATATGAATGTGCTCGTGAGCTATAGCCAAGTTCTTTATACAACTTTGAACTGCTGCAGCATGGGAGTTTGTAGCCTGTTGCCAAAGATCTTAATAAAACATTATAAAGTGGATTTTAAAACTTAATGAAGTCAAATAATCTGTTTCAGAAAAAGCTCCCTGTCTTAATTTAAATGAGACGCAGTTACAATATATCCCCCATGCACTGTTTACAATTTATAATTTATGCCTCTATTCAAAATACTCTACTTTCTTCAGTCATCTGCTAAGTGATATGATTAGCATTTGAATATCATAAAAAATTACTTTTCAATTGTCAGAATAGAAGCTTTTAAGCTTTTAATGTTTTCATTCACTTTTTAAAGAACAGTACTTTACTGAAGTCTAATTAATAATGAGAAAAATAATATCATGAAAACCACCTATGCTCATTGCAAAATGGGTATAACTTTATCTCCACAACAGCACTTAATTCTTTTATATTCTTTTTCTGATTACCTACTGCTTAGGGTACAAGCCTTTTGTTTCCACATAGTCCTCTTATTCTAGCAGAGAACTACTGTATGTCCTTTGGTCTCTGTTGACACGACAAACAAACTTTCATAGCATGTGCTCTACATAAAATGGTGGTACTAATTAGAAGATATAAACTCATGCTGAGACATAATATGAATTGGTTTTATGCATCTACTAAGCTCACAGCAGTATTAGATTTATGGTGCCAACATCTTCAAGTAATATTCAACTCTCCCCTGCTCAAATTTCAAAACTATCTAGAAATAAGGAAACATTGATTTTATTTCTTAATGTAACAGCCAAACTTCACTAATCCACACTTCAGTAATCTGAATATTTAAAACATATCTTCAAGAGACTGTCAAATCAGCTGTCAAAGGGCATGGTAAGAAGTCAGTGAATCTGCATGGTGCTTGGATCCAGAAAACCACATCCTCTTGCTACCTGTATATAGCACCATTCTTTCCTTCCCTAGCAGTTTAGCTATACTGCAATCACTTGATTTGAATTTAGTATCATGATGCTAGGCTTAATATTGGTGACTCATTCATATTTTGATTAGTTTTTATGATGTGAAGCAGCGTTAAGTGGGTTTTAAAAGTTTGAAATAAATAGGAGAGAACCCTGTTTTGCCACCTGAGGCAAGACAGGAAGCTGTCCCCATTGAAGACTCGCTTACTGGGGTCACATGGTTTCTTCCAGTGAGATCTTATGAGATCTTGCAGAATTATCAGAAGATTTGGCTGGAAGCTGCAGCTACATGACCCTGGTGGTGGCAGGGGCAGGGGGGGTTCCCATGGGGGCACGGCCCTGCAGAGTTCCACTGCCCAAGGCAGCTGCTTAAGTCATATGATATAGCATCCGCATTAGGTTGTCTGTATTTTTATTATTATGATGTATATGTGTTTTAAAATTGTAACTATGTTGTGAACCACCCTGAGATCTACAGGTATAGGGCAGCCTACAATTGTTGTTGTTGTTGTTGTTGTTATTGTTATTGTTGTTGTTATTATTATTATTATTATTAATTATTAACATAGTCTCAGAAGTAAATAAACCACACTAATTTTACTGGAAGACTACAGAAGCCACATATTTGCAAAGGAATCCCAACATTTATCCAAATAAAAAATTTCAGGAATGTGGCATTAGGCCTTGGGCATTCGCCACCAGTGGTATTTAACCACAGAAGAGAAGCTGTAGTTCTCCCCATAAGATTTTCATCTCCTCCAGTGAACTGCTTTTAGCTAGCATGAAGAGATCACTCTGGGATAATACACAGACATAAGCCACCAGCATCCTGATCCGGGTTCTACAGTATTAGAGGCTGCAATGTTCCATATTACCTTTACGTGACAAATGGCAATTAAGAGCAGCAGGGTACATTTATACTGCACTCTTTCCCCTTTTATGTGAATAACTTATTCTGAAGGCTCCAGCTCAAGAGTTCCACCTTACTGTAGACCTTAAAAATTGTAGCAGATTTTGAGGTCTTTTGGGGGCCAGTAGCTTATGTTTGCCCCACAAAAATAACAGCTACAAAATACATGAATTGAGCAATTTTACTAGCCCAACCTCTGTTGTAACAAGCATATTATCACTCGTTAAAGAGTACTGTGTAATTCATTGTCTTCGTCCTTGATTACCAATAGAGCCTTGGCCGATATAAATATCTTACCTATTTTGTTTCTGTACGTTAGTGTCACTTACAACATCTCCATGGTGTATATACAGGTTGCATGATGGTAGCTTCCTACGTGCTTATCTTACAGAAACTAACATGAATTGAAGCACTAGACATCCCAGCTGTATGTTTTGGCATCCATGGTGAAAATGAGCAGAAAATCTAGCTGTTCCATATCAAGAAGTATTTTTACTAGTGCTAATGTGCCTTAAATACCTTGTTCCACAGATGAGTGGCTGGCACCTGCTGCATGAGAAATAGCCAATTACTGCTCAGTGCCTCTAATTTTCTGATTCAATTAGCATGCTTCAGAGCTTTCCAGTTTAATTGCAAACTACTTCAGTTAGCTCTCTGATTAATCATTGCCCATCTGCAAACCATCGGAAAACTTAGTGGAACAAATTTGTGTACTTTGGAATGCTGGGAGCTTAGCAAATCAAACTTGTTTTGGTATATAAAGCTTTAATTTTGTTTGCCCTTTTCAGCTGCACTTGTAAGAAGCTCTGTACTGATTAAACAGGAAGTCCAGACAATAATATGCTACATTATGCACGTAATTACTGTAAATACAGCCGAGACTGGAGAAGCATCATTTAAGGTTAGGCACCACCATGTATAGAGTAGGGGGTCAAGACAACACATTTGGAATCAATTTCTTCCCATTACAGAAGAAAATAAATATCACAAAACAATCATGTGATGCCATTCCAATATCTATACTTTGAGGAATATTATTTTAAGCACACTCATAAGTAAATCTGACTGTTTTTAGTAGGTCTCACATCCTGAACCAACATGTTTATTCAGAAATCTTAGGAATTCTAGTGGAAGTTATTTGACTATGTATGCTTAGGTTGCAGCTTCTGATTCAGCAGAGAAACCTATTCTTAGCTAATTATATCACCTTGTATGTGTTTTAGAAGAAAGACTGGATGGTTTTCTAATCTTGCAAAGCATTTACCATGAACAATAATTTCAACATCTGCTGCCTTTCATAATCTGAAGCTATATAACAGTATTGTCAACATTAGCATGCCTCAGAAGTGTAAAGAGGTGAAATTATTAATATGATAAGTCTTTTTATTCACTTTTTAATTTTTGACATTTCTGTTGTGTTTTTAAAGTCCCCCCCCAGAAATCCTTTGAAGATGAAAATATGTTTCCTTGAAAAAAAATCACATAAAAAAGCAGAAAATACTTAATTCAACTGAATAATGCAACAGTAAAACTTTATAACCTGATGTAAGTGTTTTATTTTAAGCTTAAAGCTGCTATGATTGTGATTATATGTTAATGATCACAAATTACCTCAAACCTATGAAGTGGCAAGGGTAACCCACAACACCAAGCCATATTTTCCCCACATAGTTTTATCCAAGTTCATTTTCCATCACTGTATTTACTTAATTCATGATATACTGTAGATTGCAGTCCTATAAAACACCCTGTGATCTTTGATCAGTATATAAATTTGGGTTTTAGCACATATTTTGGTATGGTTTGAGTAAGGAGACGGCAGCAGCTAAGTGGTTGGAACTGAGATGCCCACCTGAAAATCAAAGTGATTAAGAGGAGAGTGTGTGTGTTCAAACATTCAAAGTGAGAATGTTTGATTGTCAAGAAACGCAGTTGACATCCGGGGGAGGGATCATGGCAGACTGAAGGTCTCTCATTGGCTCCTCGCCAACAGAGATAGCACAGTGGCGTTTGATGCCAGATCAAGATGTCTCTCCATCCATGGCTTCATTCCACTCATCCAGCATCAGAACTCCACCATTTGACTGTTTCATTCATCCAAAAACCAGTGTGAAAGAATTTTCCATTTCACCACCTGTTTGATTCTGCTTTTCCTTTCATTCATCTCTGGTTTACTTTCATGCTTGGTTAGATCAAACTTTGTTCCAATCACTTTTATTTGCTCATCAAACATTTGCTGAAGGTGGCCAACAGTGGATTGTCCACAGATATACTTGTTATACCAAATGTTTTTGATCTTATTAACAATTCAGTCTCATTACATCGCCCTTAAGATCTTCACAGCATTATCTCAGTAAACTCTTTTACCACAGAGGAAGCATCAAGTAAAGATTTATTTTCAATTTATAGGCAACACTTTTGTTGAGAAAACAACAAACTTTCTCGATTCAAATTAAAGCAGACCTTTTCTTCTGCCTTCAGCCCTTTAACAATCAACTTCCCTTCCCTTCTTATTGTAGCCAGAAAGCAGCTCACACACAGAATGTAAATTTCCACCAGCAGACAGAGAAATCTCATTTTCGATATATGAATTATAAACATCTCAGGAATAATTAAGAAAGGGAGGCTTTTGCAGATCCAATGCTCATCAGGGCTCTTATGTGGTTTGGGGGCAAGATGTTGATTCCTCCACTCACAAGTTGCATAACCCCAACAAGGTTCCCAGGAGCTGACATTTTCTTGGTGTCTTGACACAGAAAATGGCTTTTTCAGAGCATCAGAGGTTAATCACCTGTTCACTGTGTTTTCCAGACTGAATTCGATAGCCAAAACTTATGTCTGGCTGTCATCAATCACCACACAGTTATATCCATTGGCAGCCTGCTAACAAAAGACATTCATTCCCCCATGTTCCTCACCCTTCTAACCCTAGAAAGTCTTAAGTGTGCTACTGGTTTGATTAACACTTGGGTACGAAAGGTGATATTCTCAGACTAGAGAGAGCCAGTGTGGTGTAGTGGTTAAGAGCGGTAGACTCATAATCTGGGGAACCGGGTTCGCGTCTCCGCTGCTCCACATGCAGCTGCTCGGTGACCTTGGGCTAGTCACACTTCTCTGAAGTCTCTCAGCCCCACACACCTCACAGGGTGTCTGTTGTGGGGGAGGAAGGGAAAGGAGATTGTTAGCCGCTTTGAGACTCCTTAGGGTAGAGATAAAGCAGGATATCAAATCCAAATCCAAATCCAATGGCTCCACAGGCTCTTCTTCTGGAGGGGCATCTGGACCTGAACCTATATGCAATTCCCCTTCTGACTCCAAATTCTCAACCTCATCCCCTGAAGAAGGGGAAGACATTGCGCCAAAATGTTGTGACAAAAGTCTTGTTGAATCTTGAGTATCCGTGTGTTAGAGAATTGTTAAGCCATGTATCCAAAAGAGTTTGCAGAAACAACTTGCAGAGACCCAAGTTTGGGAAATCCTGATATACTGTAGAATGTCCTTTGGAAGCAGGGGAGAATGGCGGAGTACAATGGGGAAAGGTTTACATATTGGGAAAGCTGGCACAAATGGACATTAGCAGGGTGAAGCAAACAGACTGGTTGTTAATTGGCTGTGTCAGTATCTGAAGGTGGTTGGTGGATGGATGGTGGCTAACGGATTGAGGCTGAATCCTGAAGTACTGTTTTTGGGGGACAGGGGCAGGCTGGTATGGGGGACTTCCTGGTCCTGAATGGGGTAACTGTGCCCCTGAAGGACCAGATGCACAGCCTGGGAGTCATTTTGGACTCGCAGATGTCCATGGAGGCACAGGTCAATTCTGTGTCCAGGGCAGCTGTCTACCAGCTCCATCTGGTACACAGGCTGAGACCCTACCTGCCCGTGGACTGTCTTGCCAGAGTGGTGCATGCTCTAGTTATCTCTTGCTTGGACTACTGCAATGCGCTCTACATGGGGCTACCTTTGAAGGTGACCCGGAAACTACAACTAATCCAGAATGTGGCAGCTAGACTGGTGACGGTGAGTGGCCGCCGAGACCATATAACACCAGTCCTAAAGGATCTTCACTGGCTCCCAGTATGTTTCCAAGCACAATTCAAAGTGTTAACAGCCTCGGACCAGTATATCTGAAGGAGCATCTCCACCCCCATTGTTCAGCACAGACACTGAGGTCCAACGCCGAGGGCCTTCTGGTGGTTCCCTCACTGCGAGAAGTGAGGTTACAGGGAACTAGGCAGAGGGCCATCTCGGTAGTGGCTGCCACTCTGTGGAATGCCCTCCCATCAGATATCAAAGAAATAAACAACTTCCTGACTTTTAGAAAACATCTGAAGGCAGCCGTTTAGGGAAGTTTTTAATGTCTGATGTTTTATTGTGTTTTTAATATTGTTGGGAGCCGCTCAGAGTGGCTGGGGCAACCCCGCCCAATGGGCGGGGTATTATTATTATTATTATTATTATTATTATTATTATTATGTTAATGAGGTTTAGTGGGGAAATGTAAGGAAGGTGTAATTAATTAAAGCAAAAGGGACATCTGAATGAGGGCTGCTCAGATTTTCTCTAATTCCTATATGTCGTTTTTTATTCATAAAATGTATATCCTGCCCTTCCTCTCAAAGGGAGCATACATATCACTATATAAGACAATTGTACATGTGTGCATTTCACTTTGTAGACATGGAGGGTTTGCAACGCAACTGTTGTTCCAGTCTTTTTGAGAGATGTAAGTAGCACTTTCTTGGGCTCCTTGATCACTGCAGATGGTGACAGCAGTCACGAAATTAAAAGACGCCTGCTTCTTGGGAGAAAAGCAATGACAAACCTAGACAGCATCTTAAAAAGCAGAGACATCACCTTGCCGACAAAGGTCCGTATAGTTAAAGCTATGGTTTTCCCAGTAGTGATGTATGGAAGTGAGAGCTGGACCATAAAGAAGGCTGATCGCCGAAGAATTGATGCTTTTGAATTATGGTGCTGGAGGAGACTCTTGAGAGTCCCATGGACTGCAAGAAGATCAAACCTATCCATTCTTAAGGAAATCAGCCCTGAGTGCTCACTGGAAGGACAGATCGTGAAGCTGAGGCTCCAATACTTTGGCCACCTCATGAGAAGAGAAGAATCCTTGGAAAAGACCTTGATGTTGGGAAAGATGGAGGGCACTAGGAGAAGAGGACGACAGAGGACGAGATGGTTGGACAGTGTTCTCGAAGCTACGAACATGAGTTTGACCAAACTGCGGGAGGCAGTGCAAGACAGGAGTGCCTGGCGTGCTATGGTCCATGGGGTCACGAAGAGTCGGACACGACTAAACGACTAAACAACAACAAGTAGCACTTTATGAAATAAAGCCAGGTTTCATTTGGCCTGTACTTTCCATTGCTCAACTTATTAATGTCTATAGCCCCAGTGGCACAGGGTGCCGCTTGGCTGCCCAGGACGGCACCCCCTGGGGGTGGGACGTCGCTCTGCAACGTGCATGCATCCTGACACATGCGTCCTGACGTCACGACACACGCGCCAGGACGAGCCCAGTCCGTCCTGGTTGGCGCTGCTGCTCTGCTGGTGCGCTCTGAAGCAGAGCGTGCTACGGAGCGTGTTGCTGCCAGGGGGAGGCATCCCGCTCCGTAGTGCGCTCTGCTTCTTCCGGCTTGGGCAGAGGAGGCGAGGGGCGGGCCAGGGGCTGGGGGTGCTGCCCCTGCCAGAGTGGAGCTAGGGGCAGCTAGCCCCCTTTGCCCCTCCCTTGCTACGTGCCTATATAGCTGTAAGGGGGAAAGTTATTTTCCCACTAACCAGCAGTCAGGTGTTGCTTCTGGCATGAGAAAAATGGGGAAACTAACTTTGCCATTTCCTTAGATTGCAGAGGTTGTATATTGCAACTGGTGATCTCTCTGCCAGTTAATAACTTCTTGTATGTATACCGGTATGTAGCATATATACTGTGTGTGTGTGTGCATGTAACTGAGAAAATTGTTGTTTCGAAATGCTCCAAAACCCTATACTGTAGTTAAATATAGCAGTTTAGGTTGGATTTCAAAGTTTGCCTTGCATCTAATGTCATCTCACTGTAGGAAGGGAAAGGATATTTTTTCCTCATAAAAAGATTGGAGAGCTGCCCAGCAAGCACAGTAGACAGGAATAAAAAGGAAGCTATACATTTTAATAAATATTGTCACAAGTGACAGCTGGTTTCTAGAGCTGAAACTAACTCCATCAGAGGAAAGCCAGCCTGCAGGTGGTAAGAGAGGAATACACAGTACAGCAGGGACAAAGTGCAAATTGGGGGGTGGGCAGGTTTTGTCCCACATATTAGATTCTGAATATTTCATATTAATGATCCCACAGCTACTTCAAGGTGTTTCTCCTCCCACATCTTGCCTGAATTCTAAGGTCATTGACTGACACTCTTCTCCAAATGCCACCTCCATTAGAAGTTAGTCTTGCATCTTTGTCCCAGCTATGGAAAACCCTTCCCAAAGAAATATGTCTGGCACAAACTTTGCTGTCTTTAAAGTCCATGGTTGAAATAGATAAGCATCCAGACTAGGGCTGGGCGATCTATTGATATTTGATCCAAAACCAGGGACTCAGCTACATTCATCTATTATATCGTTAGAACTGCGTTATAAACATGTGACACCAGATGGCGCTGTAGAGCTGTGATCTGTCACCAATGGGATTTTTGCATTGAGAGCTTTTATAGTGTTTTTTAATCAGTGTAGATCCAGCCAATTTTGAAGGCCATTATTGTGATATTGGTTTAATAATTTTTTGATCTGGCAATGTATCACGAATCATGATGTGTCATTGGTATGAGCTTTCATGCGCTTGCACACTTCTTCAGATACACTGAAACAGAAGTCACCAGATGCTTATATATAGTGAGAGGGTGGGGAGGGGTATTACTCCCTCCTTGTGGTGGAAGTGGATGATTGACTGACTGATAGCTGTTGACGACAGTCAGTCAATCACCCACTCCCACCACCACCCACCTGCCCTCTCACTATATATAAGCATCTGGTGACTTCTGTTTCAGTGTATCTGAAGAAGTGTGCATGCACACAAAAGCTCATTCCAATGACAAACTTAGTTGGTCTCTAAGGTGCTGCTGGAAGGAATTTTTTTATTTTGTTTTGACTACATCAGACCAACATGGCTACCTACCTGTAACTAGAATCATGATGTGTATGTGTGTGTGCGCTATGCAAAAATCACAATGTGGGGAAACCTGTGAAGCCAGACAATGCTTTTCTTGTTTCCTGCAGCCTCTGTTAACGCTGCTGGTTCAGCTTTTCCCTTCCTCCTGCAGGGGGCAGTGAAAATCACGATGTGGGAAAAACGGTTAAGCCAGCCAGTGCCTCTACATAGCTCCATTCTTATTTCAGACTTTGTGATATATTGGTATATTGAGATGTTTAGCTGGTGATATATCATGATGTTGAAAACCAGATATTGCCCAGATCTGGATTCCAGGCATTTTAAAAACACTCTCATCTTAAATATTTAAATTCTGACTACTTGTAGCATATTTACAGGCGGCCTGTTTCTAGTTTTATTTGCTAATTTTATTTTTGAAAAGCACATTGCAATCATTTGATGGATGGTGGCATATAAATGTTTTGAATGAATAACAATTAATACTTGAATTTTAAGAATAGCAGTTAATTACAAAACCGATTAATGCCATGCCAGTTTCTCTGCCAAGGCACACTAGATTTCTGATAATCCTCCAAGACCAGATCGAAAACAGATCAGGTATGCTGAATAATTTGCCAGGCAAAATGAAGGTATGAAAGCAGATTACATTTTTCTAAAATATATATTAAATTAGACACTACATATTTGAAACTCAAATCCTAATAATGACATTTATTTCATGTATGCCTTTGGAAAGACACTTTTGTATTTCGTAAGAACTTAAGAAGAGCCTGCTGGATCAGGCCAATGGCCCATGTTGTCTGGCATCCTGTTCTCACAGTGGACAACCAAATGCCTCTGGGAAACCTGCAAGCAGGATCAATTCTTTTATATTTAAAATTGGGATAATAAAACTTATCATGCAGACATATAATGAAAATTATTATTATTGCAACTTATTTTATTTATATGTTTACTGTATTTACATGTTTATTCACCTTATTCTGTTCTCACTTAAATCAGATTTTATATTGCATTTGATGGGATTTGGATTAAATATTTTTGGTCGTTTTAAAATAAAATGTATATTTAATGCAATTTTATAAGCAAGCAATTTTTCCACATTCCAGAAATTAGATTTAGTAGAACAATCTCAGTTTCCAGTGTTATTTTTGGCCTTGTGATCACTATGAACAAGTACGGTACCACATCTATAAGTGCTTTTTTACTGTAATCTTAAGAACAATATAAAGACTAGAATCCAGAGAACTGTAAAGAAAGTTCTGTGTTAACTCAAAGGACTTTGAACTTGTGTTCTTCAATATTTATTGATTTATTTTTTATGTTTCTATAGCACATTCTCTGCTTCTTAAGCAACTGAAGCAGTCTATAGGACATACTAAAAACAATAGAAAGCATAATAGTAAAACAAAATTGGAAAATATCACCACATTTTTCTGTGTATAAGACGATGTTTTTTGCCTAAAATTTTAAGGCAAAAATTGGGGGTCGTCTTAGACTTGGATACTGATGCAGAGTGAGGTGACCGGGCCTGCAGGCAATTGTTGGCAGCGAGTGGACACAGCGGGTGGCCCCCTGTGACGGATTGGTCTTAGTTTAAGGGTTTGGGAATATCTCCAGGGTGTTAAGAGTTAAGTTACACTCACTCTGTTAGAGTGACAGTTGGCTGCAGAGAGGCGGGACATTCTGCTCTTTAAAAGGAGGGAGCAGCCGTTGGACAGGAGGAGAGGGCGGGCGAGTGTGGTGACTGGAAGCAGAGGGTGTGGGGCCAGGATAGTGGTGGTTAGGAAGGAACAAGTAGGAATTACAGTTATACATCTGAGTGAAGAAAGCATACTGTAAACAAATGAAATACTGAAACAGTTATGTTACCGATATATTAAAAATAAAGCCTAGTTCTTGTTGTGCTAAGAAATATCGTCGTCTGTTTGATCCAGCAAAGGCGGGCGGGCTCAAAAGGTGGTGTACTCGAAGAAAGGGATACTAAGACTTACAAGGTGTTAAGTCAGGCCCTTGAGTCAGCCAAAAGAGGGGTGAAGGGACGAAAAAAAGCTCAGGGGTGCCACAATGTTGCCCTGTGTGCTGAGATAACAGTAACAGGGAGGGACCCTAGGCAAAGGAAGCCCTGGACCTGAGGCAAAAAGGAGCTTTATTCCTAGTAACCCTGAGCCAAGCCTGAAACTGGCCACGTTAGCTGGATAGGAGTACCCTTGTTGTTGAAAGTCCCTTAAAGAAAGGGGAGATTCCTATTTTAGGCGGACCTCAAGAGTCTGGTGTGGAAGGGAGTTTAAGAGAGTCCCGATCTTCACAACAGAGAAATAAAAGACAACAGGGGGAATCTGAGAGCCAGAGGGGAGCCCCCCCCCTCAAATGGGCAACGGAAACAGAGTTGAACCTGCTTGCCTCCTCCCTGGCTGCCAGCTGATGAGAAGGAGTAGGCTTTATCTAGTTTTTTGTGTGCATTGGGAGCCTTCTAAGTACCCTTCAACCTTAGTGCGACAAGACCCATGCTCTTCAGGAAGAAAGCCAGACAAAAGCTGTGTACAGTACTTACCTGCCACATGGCAGGAAGGCTAGAATCAACAAGCAAATTCATTGTATTCTTATAACCAATTGGTTTGTTGGTCTCTGGATGGACCACCTTAACCAGTCCCCTACCCACGAGGTGATCAGGGGAACAAACCCCTAAACCCTGCCGAAGCAGCAATATGCCAATGACAACAATACAGTACATTGAATACAGTACATCATCTACAGGACAACTAAGGGGATCTGTGGGTTAACACATTCCCCGTCAAAAATTACTCTTGAAGCTGCTGTGCACCTTCTGGGATAAATACTGACTTCTTTGGAGGGGGATGATTTGAAAGGAGGGTGCGGAAAGGCTTTGCCTGTTTCCCTGCGCAACAGCCCTGATTAAATCACACACATATGCTGTGTCTGCTTTTTCTACAGAAAGAGTCATGTCTAGGTTCGAAACACATTACAGTGGTACCTCGACTTCCAAAGTCTGCTAACCTGGAAGTAGTTCCGCCACATGCGCAGAAGCGGCGCGCGGTTGGCGCATGCGCAAAGTGCAAAATCGCGCTTTGCACATGCACAAAATGGACACTTCGACTTCCAAAGTTTTCGACTTCTGAAGAGCGCCGCGGAACAGATCGCCTTCGTAAGTCGAGGTACCACTGTAGTTAAAAAGAGTTCTAATGTAGCATGTAGTTTAGTCCCATGTCTATTATTTTTTGTGTGAAAAGTAGTTCCTGTTTCTCTACATTTAATTAGATGATTATTAACAGATTCATATTTATGAATATCCCGTTGATTTCAAAGAATGTTATACGAAAATGTCCCATATGTTATTTTACCACAATTTGCATTCTTATAATGGGTTATTGACTTCTTTTAGGTTTAAGGGACTAAGGTAGTATTCAGTAATGACTCTGTGCTACAAGTTTATTGCATATGCCCAAGGTTCATTCACCCCAAGCAATTTGGTCAATAACCAATTTTTATACTTCTATCTCCTTCAAAATTCCAAACCAATAATCCCTGGTGCTTTTTTTTAAATTATTTCAGTATCAGACTAACATTTCCCATGGAAATCAATATGGGTGCGATCTATTAGCCCAAAATCTGCAGCACTGCAATGCAAACATATTAAAAATATTGATTTCGCAAGCTACTGATGTTTTGATTGACTTTAATGTTTGTAAGCAGCAATAACAGAATTTCAATGACTGAAACAAAGTTTTGATTAAAATTATAGATTTTTTAAAAAAAATCGACTATTTTACTGTTTAAAGTGTATCACATGCTTTACTTGTCTGCCATACAATGAGCACAGTAGTAAATATGTATTCGTAAATATTTCAGTCTGCTATATGTTTCACAATCAATCTTGAACAGCTTCTTTTTTAAACCTGTTTTCATGATACCTAGTACCAAGTTTTACAAGACACTTTTTTGGACTGTCTTTTCCCCCTTGTTTCCTTAGTCTCCCTTCGTCACAGTGTTAAGGTTTTGGCCTTACTACAATGCCTCAAACAGTTGGTGTGTGCAAGTACATTTATGTGTTCCAGAATGCTATGGGTCATACCCAACTTGTTCAGCTTAATATTTCAATGGGTCTACTCTGAGTATGATCAATACTAGACATCACTGTATGTTTCCTGTTTGATGCCTTCCCTTTGCAAAAATATATAGCAAAAGAAAATGGCAAGCAAAGTGAAGAGCAAGAGCTTTTTCTTTCTGCACACCAGCACTGGAGAAGGTGGAGGAAAAGCTTCTTTGCTGTGTTTACTGCTCTTGAATTGGACCAATGGCTGACTATTGAGGGGACTAAACCCCAATTAAGGGAAGCTGCCTTAATGGCCAGGGAGATGCATCTCTGCCAGTGTTGGGGGAAAGTAATTAGAATGTGCTTAATTCCTAATAAAAACCGAATTTCCCAGTAATTGTGGCTGTTTTTGCAAGAGAACAAGATAGCTATGGGAATGGACACTGGGGCTTTTGAAGTACACCTGCCCGTGGAAGCCCAGCACAGTTACTAACCCTAAGAATTTGAAATCCATGGACAAAATGACACAGACAGCAGGGAGGGGAAAGAATGATGGCATGGCCAGAATATCAAAACAGTACTGCTGCGAGAGCCAGGTATTTCTTGTAGATAGCATGATCCACGTGCCTGCACACATTCACAAACAAGCAGCTCCTGTACCCACTTCTACAAGAAGGGCAGCTCTGCATCCACCTTCATCTGTCCCAGCTGCAACAAAACATGCCTCTTCTGAATCAGTTTCTATAGCCACTGCAGGCACTGCAACCTGCCAATAGTTTGACCTACCCTGCAAAGGCACACTCCTCCACTGTCTCCCGAGACAGATGGATGCCAACTCCGAGAGCTCTCCTTGAAGAGAAGTTCATTTACAATAGACTTCTACAGGTGTGCTAGGGCACATACAGACCTCTAGATCATGCCATGTATCGGCAAATTGGCTTGATTATGACATGATCAAACATGAAGTTACCAGTGTGGCATTTCCTGAAAACCAGTTTGATGTAGACAGAACTACATACACTCAATTCATGCTTGTAAACGGTGATTTGCATGTTTGGCATTTTTAGGAGGATAGAACGTTGGAATGAGTACATTCCACACAACAGTGCTAAACCACATGTACCATTGATTTCAGATAAGCCCCAGCAATTGAGAGGTGGTTTTTAGTGGTTGTGGTTTTTGTTGGAACCTTGCCTAATATGTATCTTATAGAAAATAATGGAGTTATTGCACTGTGTTCAAAAAATCAGTTTAAAAGTTATTTTATGGTAAATGGGTGCATAAAACTTTGTTACTCAGACTGGAAATAATATAATAGACAGTTTCCAATTTTATGATTAATAAATTCAATTTGAGTGAACTATTTATACATTGTACTATAACTGTAGCCCTGCATCAAATTAAAGGACAAGGCTTTAGAGGCCAAGATGAGCAAATCATTTATGCTGAACAAATTGATACTTTATTACAAAGATTAGACAATATTTACATATTCTGAACGCTAAAAAGATAAAGTAACTCTGAAAGAGCACACATTAATCAAATGTGCATATAATCGCTTCATGTCCAATCTCAGAAATTTTTTGCTTGATCCCCATAATCTTTGGCTTAATATACATTGCTAATTGAAAGGATAAGGCTAATAATGATGAATTTGCTTTTGAACTACTATATTTACATATTGATTTAAAGACTGATCTTATACATGTTCAAATTATTTCAATGGACTTAAGAGACAAATAGCACGTTCAGAAAAAGCACCTTTCATGGACAGCACCACCAGACTACAAGAAAATTAGCATGTCCAGAAGAAGCCTAGCCAAGCATTTTTCTCCCTAACCTGCTAGCCTCTCATGGGCATACGAAGAAGGAAAGCATTCAGATATTCAAGCCTGCAGTTTCCCTCTGATATAGTAGAGTCTGGGAAGGGCTATGTGATTTTTCTGAATGTGTGGTTGAAATTTACTTCCTATCTGTGTGTAGAATTATAGTTTTAATAGTATTATAAATGTCTCCCTTTTCAGAGAAATTGGTTTATTAATAACATGTGGCTGAAAGGACCTCCCACTCTGTGCACTGTGATAGGCTATGCTAGCATAGATATAGTACTATGGAGATCTTTTTGACTAACAAAGACACCCAAGAAAGTTAAGATAGCTTCGGTGTATTTTAGGGTTCTTAAATTGTGTTTTGACATATACAGATCTATGTGAACTGCATAATTGGATAAGAAAGAAAATGCCCCCTCTCAATTCTTAAGTGTGTTGTGATAGCGTATCTCATGTTGCATTAGATATATACAGCACTTGTGTATCCCAAAATATAGAATAATCTGGTAAATTATAAAAAAAGGTTACTGTTTGCACAGTTAGGGTTGTTTTGCATAAACCTAACAAAGAAAAAGAGAGAAATTTGGTAATTAAAGGAAGCTATAGGTAATTGAAAAAGCCAAGCTTTCTGATACCATAGCAGGTGGCTCTGACACCTGCAGCTACAAGTCAATTGAGAGTGTTCAGTTGTATCAAGAATTACTACTTTCAAGCACGGCTGGTGATTTTGGACAGCAGCATTTAAGAAACCTTCAATCAGACAGTTCCATCACCACACATTTTCTAAAGCATCCCCACTGTCAAAATTTGCAGGAGTTTGGAGAATTTAACATTTGGAAAGGTTAAAAATGTCAGGGACTGGTTTGGGTAAGTTCTGTTGAACATTTTTGCTTCAAACAATGATTGTATGAATTTTTCCAGTATCCTGTCAGGCCAGAATTAATGTATTGCCAATTCACACTTCAACAGGTTGGTTTGTTGACCATTGTCTAAAATGGGGGTGGGGAATCTCAAGCCCAGGCGCCAAACGTGGCCCTTGAGACCTCTTTATCAGGCCCTTGGGACTCTCCCTGGGCCATGCCCCTCTCTGTCCCTGTTGGGCTCCTCAAGTATCTGCCTGGCTAGAATGTGTTATTGAACTCTCATACATTGCATCTTTGCTTGTCTGAATGGAGGAGAAAGAGCCTACTGTACAAATTTATATTCATTGCTTCCCCAACTTTGCCTTTACCCTCACCTATTACTGACATGACTGCTTTTCTATTTTATATATTTAACAAGTAGAAGGAGTCAACCTGTTTACTGAATGTTCTCCAGTTCACTCTGGCAAATGCAAATTTAACATCATGTGTATTGTGATTCCCACTTCTAAATAAACAAGTTTAAGAACAGGGTACATATTCACCCTGGAAAACTACTGTCTTGCTTTACAGTATGTAACAAAATCAATGCAAATGGTATGTGTTCCCCACTTTGCAACACTTTGTATATTTTTCTATAAATTTTGAAATCCAGTTTTATTCTTAAGACTAATTTTAGTTCCCCGGCTATCTTTCTCCTGTTTTTTTCCACATTAGTATAAGAAAATGAAACATCTTTCACATCTCTTCCAGAGCTTCCCTCCTCTTGTTTTTACCTGAAGTATCACTTCTTTTGCCCCATTTCCTGCACACTCTCTCTTATGTTTCCCATCATCCAGCTTCCAACCATCTATCCTAGGTCAGAAGCAGTTAAAAGTTCCCACTGGTGCTGTTTTCCATTTGTGTCATGTGATGTCTCTCAGCAGCAGTGAGTACTTCCACAACTACATAGAGCTGAGAGGAAGGGCTTCCAGCCAAAAAGGGAATGAAGAGCATCTGCTGCCTGCGGTTAGCCACACACGACAGTGCTGTGATCAACAATACAGAAGCCCTGATGATATTAGGAGAGATAAACAGAAGTAGGAACTTGTTAAAACAATTGAGATTCTGCATCCTCAGTACTACTGCCTCTGTCAGGAAAAGCTATCCTCTGCAGTGTGTACAGGAATCTAACAGTAACTGAAGTCTTATTTGAGTAGAACTCCAAATACAAGTCTCAAATTCATGTTGCATTATGTCATAATTGTCCTGGAAATTAATATATTTGAGCAGGGCTGCTACATCTGGTGTGTTTTTTCTTAGTTTATTTACATTTGTAGGACACTCTATCCTGAAGGCCTGAGACAATTATAGTACTTTGTAGTAGTAATATGTAAGAATACAAAAAGTAATTTAAATAGATACGGAAAAGACAAGCTCTTTAACCTCAGCTAGCTTAAGGCTTACGACCAGAGCACAGCCCAAATAAAAAAGTATTACAATACTTTTGGAATACACTCTGACTTTTGCAAATCTCCACAGGAAGAGAATCCCTCAACTGTGAGACAACTGGTGAAACATTTTTTCTATATATGCTCTTTCTTTTGAACATGGCACATAGATGGTGCTGTCAAAATAGTCAAACTAGACTTTACAGGGTAGAAACTAGCAATATTTCCCTAGTTACGGTAGAAAATTAAAAAGCATCCTCAGGAGGCCAAGGATTTGAATCAAAGAGCAGTGGTAGGGGAACAGATGTTTAAACTTCCCCCCATCAACTGCTTTTCCAATCAAAATTGTCTTCCTAAAACAGCTATTTCACACAGGGGAGAAATGATTCAGATATACAGTCTTTTCCCACAGAGATGGGAAAAGCTTAAGAAGGTTTATTGGTTTGGAAAACAGGATACAAGGCAAGAATCCACTCCTTTGGTGAAATTAGTAGCCTTCTTATGGTACATTATATTATAAAAGGTGTTTGGGAAACTGCTATGAATGGCTGCCACATAAAATCTGATTTGGTTTACCAGTAATCCTTAAAATAATGTGTGAAGATTTTCCAGCATTGTTGTCTCTTCCTATCTTCTGCATTACTGTTTCTTTTAATATAGTTAGTTACTCATACAAGGATCTTTCCTCATGTTATCTGTTTTCCTCAGATGTTGATGGAAGACTTTTGCCACATTTGTATGTCAGCATGACGTGAAAAAGCAGAAAAGACTCACACTAAGCCTCTAGCTCTTGTATTTCCTTCCTTCACCACTTCCCACATGATTTGTCCAGACTGGCAAAGTGCAGTTAATATTTAAACACAAGCCAGCTTCAAACCAAAGTTACTGAAGCTGTTTTGTTTAAACTAACCATAGTCAGAATTGCCCACAACACACCAAGAACTGTTATCAAATGAGGAAGCCTGCTGTGTCTCATTCTTGCTTGTTTACATTGGTGTTGTTGTTGTTGTTTAGTCGTTTAGTCGTGTCCGACTCTTCGTGACCCCATGGACCAGAGCACGCCAGGCACTCCTGTCTTGCACTGCCTCCCACAGTTTGGTCAAACTCATGTTCGTAGCTTCGAGAACACTGTCCAACCATCTCGTCCTCTGTCGTCCCCTTCTCCTAGTGCCCTCCATCTTTCCCAACATCAGGGTCTTTTCCAAGGATTCTTCTCTTCTCATGAGGTGGCCAAAGTATTGGAGCCTCAGCTTCACGATCTGTCCTTCCAGGGAGCACTCAGGGCTGATTTCCTTAAGAATGGATAGGTTTGATCTTCTAGCAGTCCATGGGACTCTCAAGAGTCTCCTCCAGCACCATAATTCAAAAGCATCAATTCTTCGACGATCAGCCTTCTTTATGGTCCAGCTCTCACTTCCATACATCACTACTGGGAAAACCATAGCTTTAACTATACGGACCTTTGTCGGCAAAGTGATGTCTCTGCTTTTTAAGATGCTGTCTAGGTTTGTCATTGCTTTTCTCCCAAGAAGCAGGCGTCTTTTGATTTCGTGACTGCTGTCACCATCTGCAGTGATCAAGGAGCCCAAGAAAGTAAAATCTCTCACTCCCTCCATTTCTTCCCCTTCTATTTGCCAGGAGGTGATGGGACCAGTGGCCATGATCTTGGTTTTTTTGATGTTGAGCTTCAGACCATATTTTGCGCTCTCCTCTTTCACCCTCATTAAAAGGTTCTTTAATTCCTCCTCGCTTTCTGCCATCAAGGTTGTGTCATCTGCATATCTGAGGTTGTTGATATTTCTTCCGGCAATCTTAATTCCGGCTTGGGATTCATCTAGTCCAGCCTTTCGCATGATGAATTCTGCATATAAGTTAAATAAGCAGGGAGACAATATACAACCTTGTCGTACTCCTTTCCCAATTTTGAACCAATCAGTTGTTCCATATCCAGTTCTAACTGTAGCTTCTTGTCCCACATAAAGATTTCTCAGGAGACAGATGAGGTGATCAGGCACTCCCATTTCTTTAAGAACTTGCCATAGTTTGCTGTGGTCGACACAGTCAAAGGCTTTTGCATAGTCAATGAAGCAGAAGTAGACGTTTTTCTGGAACTCTCTAGCTTTCTCCATAATCCAGCGCATGTTTGCTATTTGGTCTCTGGTTCCTCTGCCCTTTCGAAATCCAGCTTGCACTTCTGGGAGTTCTCGGTCCACATACTGCCTAAGCCTGCCTTGTAGAATTTTAAGCATAACCTTGCTAGCGTGTGAAATGAGCGCAATTGTGCGGTAGTTGGAGCATTCTTTGGCACTGCCCTTCTTTGGAATTGGGATGTAGACTGATCTTCTCCAATCCTCTGGCCATTGCTGAGTTTTCCAAACTTGCTGGCATATTGGGTGTAGCACCTTAACAGCATCATCTTTTAAAATTTTAAATAGTTCAGCTGGAATATCATCACTTCCACTGGCCTTGTTATTAGCAGTGCTTTCTAAGGCCCATTTGACTTCACTCTCCAAGATGTCTGGCTCAAGGTCAGCAACCACACTACCTGGGGTGTACGAGACCTCCATATCTTTCTGGTATAATTCCTCTGTGTATTCCTGCCACCTCTTCTTGATGTCTTCTGCTTCTGTTAGGTCCTTACCACTTTTGTCCTTGATTATGGTAATCTTTGTACGAAATGTTCCTTTCATATCTCCAATTTTCTTGAACAGATCTCTGGTTTTCCCCATTCTATTGTTTTCCTCTATTTCTTTGCATTGCTCATTTAAGAAGACCCTCTTGTCTCTCCTTGCTGTTTTTTGGAAATCTGCATTCAGTTTCCTGTATCTTTCCCTATCTCCCTTGCATTTTGCTTGCCTCCTCTCCTCCGCTATTTGTAAGGCCTCGTTGGATAGCCATTTTGCTTTCTTGCATTTCCTTTTCCTTGGGATGGTTTTAAACTATGGTGTTTAAACTATGGTTTTAAACTATGGTGTTTAAACTATGGTGTTTTAAACATTGGTGTTAAACTATGGCTTAACATGATGTGCTGCATTTCCTCTTGGGCGACTTTCTACATGCTAGTGATGGTCATAGCCAGCGACAAAAGTGGGCAGAGGAACAACTAAATTTTACCCTTGCACCGTAGGCTAGTTTATACATACACCCTTCTCTATCTTCCATCCAATCAAGAAAGAGGCATTCCCAGAATTCACAAGGACACGTTCAAGCAAGGCAAAAGCACTCAAGGAGGGTGTGAAGCAGGGTCGGTAGGGGAACTGGCTGGCTGAAGAGCCACATTTAACCAAGATGGTGTCAGGAACCGTACTGAGGAGGGCTGCACTGAGGAGGAATCGTGGGAGCCTCTCCATCCCCATCCCCATCCCCCTGCTCCTGATCAGGATCCTGAATCTTCCCAGGATCAGGAGGACAGTATAGATTTGGAACAGTGGTTTGCAGAGGGACATAGTTCAGAAGGCAGAAGCTGGGAAATATTGGATGGGGAACAGCTAAGAGAGGAAGCACTGGGAGAGAGAGAATTAACAGATTCACTGTCTCTGGAAAGCATCCATCCGCTCAGCCCAATGTCAAGAAGAGCTGATAAGGTGGCAGCACAGAAAGCATAGCAGTTACAAGATGCAGTAGTGATGTAGGTGACTAGGGAGGAAGTGGGTGGAATGCTTAATTGGGAGTATCGTCTGCCATTCCTAGGAGATGGATTCTTTGTTCTATCACTGTGATCATTAAAGTTTCTAACTGGTAAGAAGAATGCCCTCCCACTAGAGGTCAAAGAGAACAACAATTACCAGACCTTTAGAAGGCATCTCAAGGCAGCCCTGTTTAGGGAAGCTTTTAATGTTTGATGGATTTCTGTATTTTAATGTTTGATGGATCTCTGTATTTTAGAATTTCTGTTTTATTGGAAGCCGCCCAGAGTGGCTGGGGGAACCCGGCCAGATGGGCGGGGTATAAATAATAAATTATTATTATTATTATTATTATTATTATTATTATTATTATTATCTACTGCCAAAGGGAGGGGGGAGGAAGCAGATTCCCTGAAGCCTGACAGATGGAGAGCCACATTTAGTCCCCAAGGCTGAGGTTCCTCACACCTTGTCTAAAGCTTTTGGAGCACCTATGAATATAACCTCTACTTGACTACTACTATCTATATGTCACTCAAATAATTCTAAACAACAGGTGGGACAGGATTTTCCTTTGCAGAAACCATGCTGATTCTCAGAAAATAATACCTGTTCTTATTCTTTTCTCCTCCAAATAGAAGAGACCAAATAGAGTTGTCCCTGAATCCACCTTAGTGGAAGGTCAGGGAGCAGTCTCTGCGGCTGATATTAAGGCCTATTCTTGCTCATAAGGGTACATGCCACCCTTCACAAACCTGATATCCTCCAGATGATTTAGATGACAACTCCCATCAGTGGCAAAGGCTCTCCTTTAAATCACTTCATCCCAAATGTACAGGGCTTTAAAGATCAGTATTAGCAGTCCATATACAGGGAGAAATAGGTAACCACTGTGACCAGAAATGCTGGAGATTGAACCTGGGACATACTATATACAAATGTAGCCTGACTGAACTATGAGTCATCCCCAAGTTTATATCAAGTTGAGAAGTGCTTCTGGAAAAGACATATCACTTCTGCACACATATCACATTTCTAATGTTTTAATAAATAGTAAAAATTACTTGACTTTTGACCACCACCATAAGTCTGTTTCATTTTGAATTCCTCCTTAAATTTTCTACATGAATTTAAATGGTATCTCTCTGGAAATAAAACAATAAATGCAGATAGAAAGAAAAGTGATTTGATATGCTGGAGTAAGCTTGCTATATTTTGTCACATCATGCATTACTCTAATTCCACATTTTTACCTTTGTACTTTGCTGTATGGAACAGAGCAATATAATTAGCCACTGGTAGGTAGTGTTTATGTTAGTTCTCAAAAGGTTAAGAAGCTGCTTATAACTAAAATCAGCTTTGCCTAGAGCTTTGGTGGCTCTGTGTAATCAAATTAGACAGGGAGGGCACAGTGTCACCTAACACAAACCAGTGGCACTTTCTTCTCTACTTTGACCTTTATCATTGGAAGTCAGAGCTTATCTTATTGCAAATATTTTTTCAAGATTAGTTTAATAAACTATTTTCAAGATAGGAGCGGGATCTAAAAGATTTTCATAAATAATGCAGCATGAATGACCCACCCAAGACAACTGGAAAGGTTTCATTTTTACACAAAAGCAGCTTGTCATTTGAACTCTAACAAAAAAACTGTGGCACTTGACCCTAAATATTTTAACTGGCATATTCACCTGCCAGCCTGGAAGAGTATTCCTGTGTACAGCCGATTCATCTTGAGTATATTTGACAATATGCCCTATCTCAGGGATTAGGAACCATCATGGCCAATGGATGATTAGAATTGTAGCCCATCATCAACTGGAGTGCCACAGGTTCCTCCAGCCTTCACTCTTTTTTTTTAAAGAAGCCACAGGAATGGGCCTTAAAACAGCAATGATTTCATGATACTTTTGTATAGTGTAAGTGTAAAATCATGGCTTCTTCACCATCTATTAGCTAACAAGCATAATCCACTAGCATTTCTAAGAAAATGCAACTAACCCACTTGCTATAGTTACAGGTCTCAGCCTCTAAAATGGGCTATGTTCCTTGAAGTCAAATAAAATGAATGGTAAAAATGGATACTTTTAAGGATGCTTAATAATGTATTGAGGAGAGCTCCGTATCAGAAGAACATTGCCCATGGTGCTATTTAAAGGTAGTCATTGTTTCCTTAACATTTGAACATCAAGTATGCACAAAAATATTTTTTAAAGATTAAATAAAACAACATTTATATTATGCAAAAATCCCAGAACAAATATTGGCAGCTTCCACTTTTTTCATTTTTATATATTCAGTTTTAACTTCAGCATATATATGGCTAAAGCCTGCACAGAAGTAACAGAAAACCAATAAACACAAACATGATGCAAATACAAACACAGCAAACACAAATAATACAAGCACTTCATTGCTATACTTATTAGAAATAAAGAAAATACTGACCAATTTAACTCATAAGGAAATTATGCAGCCTTATGATTGCTACTAATATAGTAATACTAAGCAAATTTGCATATGGTTAACCTGTCCTGCCAGAGCTATAGATCACATTTCTGTGCTGAAAGACAATTAAAAAATATTCAAAGTTTGACAAAAGATCAGGAAACATTATTTTCCTCTGTATTTTTGATGAGCCTTGAATGATTCTGCTGATTGTACTATGTACAATTTGCTGTAGGAAGATAGTTTATGTTAAGAAAAAACTCAATAATGAAAGGCAATATATAAATTCAAAAATGATATGCCGTGTGATTGTATAACAACAAATTATTTCAAAGACATTGACAGTGTGATTGTATAATAAACTAGCCTGGAAGCATTTTTCTCTATTTTTTTTAAAAGAAGCAAGCAGGCTCTTTAGACAGAATATACATGTGGCTTACAAATTTTAGATCTACCAGTAAGTTCCTGGGCATTCTCTCCCTTACACATGACTTGTTAAGAGACAATCTTTTTCAACTGAATGTATTATATTCATTCATCTACTCCTATTATAGATCATTCATCTGAAACAGTTAGTTAACAGCCAGCAAGTTTCTGTACTTCAGATCTTCATTTATTGCTTCAGACCTCCATTATGTGTGTCAGAAGATTAGGATGTAAAACCCTCCGAATGAGGTAGGAGTGGTCATGACCAATAGGTCAGCGCAGAACTGGGCCACTTCTGCCTTCTAAACTCAGCGATATGGAACTAAGTGTGGCCAAACAACTAGCTTTTTGGACTCCGGCCAAGAGCCTCAAAATTGCTGACTGTTGCCACATTCTTTCAATTTTAATAAAAGGACTGGCTTAAACATTTGCTAGAGTGCCAGCTGCATTTGCAAAGTAAAAAAGGGAGTACAAGTGAAGCAAAGACATTCCCCTTAACATATGATCACTTATTTCGCTAGTAATTTCTCTTCATTGCAATGAATGGCTGTAAATGGATTAATGGCACAGCTCCAGAGAGCATGTCACAGATCTCTGCTGAACATATAAACTGTTCTATAAAACACGCTCAAAGAATCTCACTTCTTCCTAACTTTTTATTAATATATAATTTACAAGACAAATTTTATTTCAAGATTAATGTACCACTTCAACAAGTCTAGGCAGAAACAGTCCCAATCAGAAAATAATAATGTAACACTTTTAAATGCTGAATAATATTAACACCACAGTAAATTACTATTTCAGTACATTTTAACTGTCTCATTACTGTAAAGGGGATAAAACCTGCTCCTAGACTATTACACACGAAGTAGTGTGTTAATACAAGAAATATAAAATATTAAGACCAAAAACCTGAATAAATTAATCAGTGTAGTTAAACAACAAATTTCAATTTTAGATTAATAAGCCAGCCTGCTCATAGGCAAAACTCTGGTACCTTTGAAAGGCCTGCTCTTATGCAGGTCACACAGATGTCAACTTCATCCGCCCTGTGCTAAATCTGATGAAAAATAAAGCTGGTTTTTCCTTCTTGCTTATATCTAAAACCAGCAGACAGTATTTCTTCAGGTTTCTCAAAAGATCCCCTTCATGAAGTATGTAAGTATGTAAATTATTGTATGTATGAAGTATGTAAATTATTTAACTTTAATTTATAGCTCAATTAAATTGCGTAAATCAGACAATTAGTTGAGCTTTATTCAATATACACAAGTTTCTCCTCCTCAATTTTTCCAGCTAATAAAGAAAAAAATACAGCAACAACTGATTATCTGTGACCAACTTCACTAGAAGACTGGTACAGAGGTGCATATCTCTACATTTTTGTGAAAAGGTACTGTGAAAAGTTAGCAGAAATCATTCTATGGAACAATTTTTCAAATGTTCTGTTTCTAAAGAATGCTTAGATAAGAACAATACTGAAGCCCAACAATGTTTGATCCTTTTATTAAAGTACCAACAGTTTTAACCACCTTCCTCAAGAATTACTGTGAAGGACTTTGTGGTAAGTACAAGTTCTCCAGTAATTTCTTTAATAAAGACACTGTCTATCAGAAGCAAATTGATCATGTCATTTGAGGGCTAACTTGCAGTGGAATGCTGTCCTGACACTTATCACAAGAAACTTCATTAGAGCAGACAGATGTAACTGCAAATGTGCAGGCCACAATAATTTGACCTCATTTTTAATGTTTAAAAAAGTCTTCCTGCTGTTGCTTGCATGCCTTTATTTTGAGGCTATGATACAGCTTTGAAATATTTAATTCAGAATGTATCTGTATTCCCTCCCCCCTAAACAGAGGATAGCAAATAGATGGGTATAACTTAGTGAAGCTACTAAGATGAGCCGTTGGCAGGGTGAAGTGGTAGATTTTAGTAATAGCTGGAAGCTGTAAGTGGTTCTGAGCTTTGAAGTCAGTACAGCTTTGATGTAGTACTCCCCTAGTTAATCACAAGATAGTCTTGAAAGAAAAGATTTTTCCAAATACTATTCTTAGTGTCACTGCTTGAAAAATCCTTATATGATTCTTTTTTCCAGTAGAGATCTTCAAATCTGGTCTCAGACTGTTTTCTGTTCTTTCATTCTCATACTCTTTTAAACAGCCTTTAAAATTTAAACTGTAATTAAAACCAAGTCTTGGTTTGGATGGTTGTGTATTAACTTTGCAAATCCTTCAGGCAATAGGCCATTGGGGTTCAAACACATCCAGAAAGTCCATTGCTATGCATACAGACTTAAAAAGGTGGTAGGCGGTCCCTAGTCTCCAGAAAAATCGTAAAGAGAAATGTCATATAAAGAGAAACAATAAGTAACCAATTTCTCAGCTTTTCACTTGGATTAAACTTTCATTTAAGGCAAACTATTACAGGAAAAACTCACAGAAATTTGTGAAACTGACAAGAGTTAAAACACTTGCAAAAAAATAAATATTTGTAAATAGCAGATATCTAAAAGCAGCAACATTTTTACTGCAGAGAAGCAGCATCAGCATTAGGTTGCTAAGTGTATCGGAAATGCCTATGAAATAACACAGTTTCAATATCCTTAATAATATACTGCTGTTTCTGCTATATTTTATTTTAAATGTCATATACAAACCAAACTGCACAGTGTAGCAAAGTACTGTTATTGTTGTCTAGTATTGGCAGAACAAGAATGTTAAAGTGGTTAAGCCATAATCTTTTATCTGCAGTGAAGGGCTGATAATCTGTGCACATTTGTACATGAACTCTAAAATGAAGCTGCCATTCACAAAGTCCTCTGCTCATCTAAACAGACGGGAATAAAGAACATGGCATGTGACCAGTAAATTATGAGAGAGCAACACCTCAAGGTTAGAGGTCACTGAAGATTTCAACAAATCTCACCAGATATGGCAACAGATTAAGAAAGGAGACAGATTGCCCTCCAACCTTAACCTGTTAAGACCTTTGAAGTCTTATGGTGACCTCTATTCTGCTCTTTCATATTAGTTGTTAGTTACACTAATTACAGCCTAATAGTATCCTGGTGCCAGACATTTTTTCTAAAGCCATCTAGTGAAAAATATTAGAAAAGTGGTGACTGTTCCAGCCAAATTGCAATGTGCACATCACAAGCACTTACCCCTAATTTACAGCGCAGAGCTTGCAAACTTCTAGCAACAACAATGGGAAAGACATCAAAGTTTTGTGTATCTTACTGCAGGAAATCCATAAACCAGAACAAATGAATCTTCATGTAAAAACTCTGATTTTTATTTTTGGCAGGTAATTTCTCTTTTAAGCACACAATCATTTGCAATTTAATCAACTAAGGAACTTACCCTTTGTTTAGAAGAATCAGACACTTCTAACATTTTAATCTACTTTGAGAATATGAAGCTTCTTGTTTATCTATCATATTAACACATCAGATCCACTATAGTGTAAAACTCCCTGCCCTCCACTCCTGGACTCCCCAAAAAACCTCTCCTGAGGGTTATGGAACCCACAGGAAATGAGTGTGCGGTAGACAGTTGGAATGACACGGGGGTGGAGGGAATGGCCACAAAACAGGAGGAGGCAGCTTGCTTGAGTAGCAGTACCAATCTCACTGCAGTCCCCACCCCACAACCCAGTCCTTTTCTGAAGACTCCCTGTTCCCCAGAAGAGGCTTTTCAGGGCGTGCAGTGAGAAGGGGGATAATTATTCTATGTGAGTGCCCTTGCATGAATGCAACTTTGGACAATACTGCTCACTGAAATTAGTCACAATGCTAAATAACCCCAAGTCAGGGGCTAAAGTCAAAGATAAAGTCATTCAGCTCAGCTCAGTAGGAAGGTTGTTTTTAAAAGAGAAAATTAACTTTCTCATTTTATATGGTGATCAGCTGCATCATGTTGAATGCATTCCTAGCTATGTACATGCTTCTTCCTCTGTCGCTATCTAGGACTGTGGCTACTTACTTCAACTGAGCTTCAGCTGCCTGAGTTCTGATTGTTAAAAGGAAGGAAAGTCAGTCATTCCACTCTAAACTGCTAGCTTTGAATACAAATGAAAAGAAAAACCATTAAATATTTCTTAATCAAATTTGGTAGTGGAAGGGGCAAGTTAGTGCAGCCTGCTCAGTTGACTTGAGCCCAGTGCCTTTGCTTGCTGAAAGCGCCAGTAATATATCAGGGGTATTAATTTGTCATAAAATCTTTGGCTGATTAAACCACACGGAGTAATCATTTAACACTTGCAAACTTATCAGCAAGTAAACAGAGAGATGGAGGGATTGTTCCTGACAATCAAATATAATCATATTCATCAGACCACAAACAAGTTGTCAAATTTTGAAACACCTTGCAAAACTCAGAGTTGGTGTGTCAGTTTTTCCATAAAAGTCAGGTACCAGACTTTTGGATACCAATATCTGTCCATGGGCTGCTTTATAACTTTTTGTATTTCATCAAAAATTAAATCCCAGACTACACAAGAAAGAAGGCAGGACCACCACATACAGTAATAAGTACTTTGCTCAGCATATCCTCACCAGCTGGACAATTGCACTGGGTTTATATACCACCTATGGGCAAGTTTCAACACTGAATCTCTTATTTGGTTTGAAGCATTATTAACAGTTACTACCGGTAAGGGTTTGTTCCAGAGTGCTATCCAGTCATGATCTTCTATTTCCTCCCTCCAATCTCCTCCTTATACATTTTTGAATCTCAGTAAGTCTCCCCAGCCCACATTAATTAAGGCTGTATATAATTTAAATACTAACCATTCAGTCCCATCTCGAGCTGCCATTAAAACAGATCCAAATGCAAGGAGGGATTTTGTGGCTTGCTCTTTAGTACAAGGGGAGAATTCTTGTGTTATCTGATTAGCAAATGAGAGCCATTTTAATCTATGATGTACCATATTTTACTTATGGCTTACTTTTTCTGGAACTTATTTGTGTCTATCTGATTACAGACTTACATAATTAAAACAAAGAGATAAGGCAACTTGTGGTGTTACCTTTAATTTTGCATGACAACATAACTTCTTGTATGTGGCTCTGTGGTGCAGAATTAAATTGGAGCAAATAAGTTTACAGGTTGCTCTGATCAAAATGTTTGCAAGTAAATATTAATGAGATAAAACTGATAATTAAATTTTTAGCCGTGTTGGTCTGACTAGCAGAAACAAAATATCCCCCCCTTCCAGTAGCACCTTAGAGACCAACTACGGTAAGTTTGTCATTGGTATGAGCTTTCGTGTGCATCACACTTCTTCAGATACCTTCAGGTATCTTCAGGTATCTGAAGATCTTCAGAAGATATCTGAAGAAGTTCTTCAGGTATCTGAAGAAGTGTGCATGCACACGAAAGCTCATACCAATGACAAACTTAGTTGGTCTCTAAGGTGCTACTGGAAGGAATATTTTTTAATTTTGTTTTTTAAATTTTGATAGTTTTAGAGTATTTGATTTCTTGGTTGTCATAAGGCAAAGAAAGCAAATGATTACTATTTATTCTAAAGGTATCACATGCTGCTCTTCACTGCAGATATTTTATTTTTTAAAAACCACCCTTCCTGGTTTTCATAGAAGTCAAATTCCTCCCACTATTCTAGTTCATATAAAATGTGGCTAAATTTTTGCTCTTATTCAGCAAACTTTTTAATTTATATAATAAAGCTATATTTTCTTCCTCAATCTCTATAGTGGATTTTTCTTTACATCTCACAACAGTTTTGGAATTTTGCATATCTTTTTTTGTGGCTCTGGCAGGGTAGAGAACAAGAAGTGGCTTTGGGAAGGAGGCATGAAAGCGCTGACAGGGTTCTACTGCCCCCTTCACAAAGCCTAGTTAGCACTTTCCCAGCTTTGGAAAGGAAGTATAATGGCTCTAGGACCCTGTCAGAGCCCTTATACCTCCTTCCCAAAGCCAGGCAGACAGTGCCCCCTTGGCTCAGTGCCCAGTGCAGGGAAATGGGTTGCGCTGCCCAAATATGGTACTGCCCCCAGACCCTCCAGTACCAGGAAAAAGGGAGCAAAGACAGGGTTTTTTCTATAGGAACTCACAGGGACTCAGCTCCGGCACCTGGACACCATTGTCATTAGTAGAGAACAATGGAGGTGTCCATGGTGAACTCTGGCACCTCTTTTTCTAGAAAAACTGTATATGCATGCATGTTCAAAATATGGATACGCATAATGCAGTATCAATGGACACTGCAAAAGTCATCATGCAGCCATCATGCATATTGTTTCCCTTGGCTAAGTTCACCTTTCACAAGATGCACATCACAGACTCAGAACACATTTTCTAAATCAGGAAAAGTGCCAGATCACATATCCACAAAGGCATACACAGAGCATTAAATGAAATTAATGTAGCAATTTAAACCTCTTAGAGCTGTTGTTTTAAGCTGCCTGTAGATTTGGGTATGCACCACTGCATAGGTTTACAATAGTTCACATTTCTAAGATAATCTTTTGCAACTGATAGTTGCTCCTTCATTACTTTTTAAATGGTATTTAAGTTGAACCAGTTATTTAAAGGTGGATACTTCAATTACTAGAAGAAACTACATAGCCAGTGTTGTACAAATAAATGAAAAATCATATTGACTCATTTTAATTAAATTGCTTTTGACTTCTACTCATGTTCCTCATATCTGTAGTTACATTTAACAAATGAAAATAAAAAATAAAGTAAGATTCCAAAGTTCTCCATAAGCTAGAACACACTTTGTGTTTCAGAAAAAAATAGATCATAACAATTACAAATTTCCAAGCGGCAAGACAATATTTTCTTCTTAGATATATCTTGCTTTTCTTCCTGAACAAATTAAAGAGAAACCAGGGTGACCTTGAATGTAACCCGATACAAATATATCTGGATCTTAATAACTTGTATTACATTTTACTAATAAGAAGGTCACATCCACAAAATAAAACAAACACATTTAAACTTTCAATGTAACTTTTAAATCAGAAGATCAATTGGTAACTATCTGGAGCTCTTCATCCTATAGAAACTGCTTCTTTCCTCGGGTTCATATACTGCACCAACCTGTTTCAGTTCAGCTCTCAGGAGTGTGTTTGGATATGAAAGGAGGAGAGAGAACAGTCTCAGGGGGGGACGGGGTGGCAAAGCTTAAGTTATTTTATTTAGTGTATGCTTGGGGGTTTTCTGTCAGTGTCACTTGGGGAAGTTCTCTATTTGCTTGTTATGTTTCCTTGCTGGTAAGAGAAGTTGTGGTGGCCTAGGGTGTGGTTGATCGTCTTCGGCTGGCTACAGTGGGATTTGTTTGTGTTTGGGTGAGGGGGATTGTTGGATTAAGTTATCCATATTGAATCTTATGCTGTAGGTGGGTTATGAGCTCTTTATAGTGTGAGTGAGAACTGCTATCTTGGAAGATGTTCAGTAGCAGCAGTTCTGGGGTGACTTCTAGTATCTGTTTAGTTATTTTGCTTATTTCTGGTATGACTGCGCACACTCCTTTTCTGACTGGGTCCTCGATTACTTGGTTTAGTGGGATCTGCTGGTTCAGACACAGCATATGTCTGAGAAGGCCCCACGTGGGATCATGGGAAGGAGGTGCAAGGAAAAAAACTGTTGTGACGTTGCTTTCTTTGGCAATTTGGAAGGGCTGTGTGGGGATCCAGAAAAAGCAACCTGGAGCCCCACTGACACTTAACTGTTCTATTCTCCATCAGCTTGGGAGCTTTTTCCTGAGATGCTTGTGGGGTATGATAGCATCCTTTGTCGTTGGAGCATCATTAGCAAGATGCTAACAGATCTGCCTGCCTTGATCAGTTGTGCTTTAAGGGAAGTGCACCACTCCTCTGATACTTTAATATTTCCCAGACCAGATAGATGTTAACCAAAGGATCTCACAATAGTCATCTCCTTGCAGGAGCAAGGAATCATAGAATCATAGTTGGAGGAGACCACAAGGGCCATCCAGTCCAACCCCCTGCCAAGCAGGAAACACCATCAAAGCATTCCTGACAAATGGCTATCAAGCCTCCGTTTAAAGACCTCAAAAGAAGAAGACTCTACCACATTCCTTGGCAGCAAATTCCACTGTCAAACAGCTCTTACTGTCAGGAAGTTCTTCCTAATGTTTAGGTGGAATCTTCTTTCTTGTAGCTTGAATCCGTTGCTCTGTGTCCGCTTCTCTGGAGCAGCAGAAAACAACCTTTCCCCCTTCTCTATATGACATCCTTTTATATATTTGAACATGGCTATCATATCACCCCTTAACCTTCTCTTCTCCAGGCTAAACATACCCAGCTCCCTAAGCCGTTCCTCATAAGGCATCGTTTCCAGGCCTTTGACCATTTTGGTTGCTCTCCTCTGGACACGTTCCAGCTTGTCAATATCCTTCTTGAACTGTGGTGCCCAGAACTGGACACAGTATTCCAGGTGAGGTCTGACCAGAGTGGAATACAGTGGTACTATTACTTCCCTTGATCTAGATGCTATACTTTGCAGGCGAGAATTGCATTGGCTTTTTTAGCTGCTGCATAACACTGTTGACTCATGTCAAGTTTGTGGTCTACCAAGACTCTAGATCAGGCATATCAAACCTGTGGCCCTCCAGATGTTTTGGACTACAATTCCCATCTTCCCCAACCACTGGTCCTGCTAGCTAGGGATCATGGGAGTTGTAGGCCAAAACATCTGGAGGGCCGCAGGTTTGACATGCCTGCTCTAGATCCTTTTCACATGTACTGCTCTCAAGCCAGGTGTCACCCATCCTGTATTTGTTCCTTTCATATTTTTTTTGCCCAAGTGCAGTACTTTACATTTCTCCCTGTTAAAATTCATCTTGTTTGCTTTGGCCCAGTTGTCTAATCTGTTAAGGTCATTTTGAAGTGCGATCCTGTCCTCTGGGGTATTAGCCACCCCTCCCAATTTGGTGTCACCTGCAATCTTGCTCAGGATGCCCTCAAGCCCATCATCCAAGTCATTGATAAAGATGTTGAATAAGACCGGGCCCAAGACAGAACCATGCAGCACCCCACTAGTCACTTCTCTCCAGGATGAAGAGGAGTCATTGATGAGCACCCTTTGGGTTCGGTCAGCCAGCCAGTTACAAATCCACTGAATGGTAGCATTGTCTAGCCCGCATTTTACCAGCTTCTTTACAAGAATATCATGGGGCACCTTGTCAAAGGCCTTGCTGAAATCAAGATAGGCTATATCTACAGCATTCCCTTCATCTACCAGGCTTGTAATTCTGTCAAAAAATGAGATCAGATTAATCTGACATGACCTATTTTTCAGAAACCCATGCTGACTTTTAGTGATCACAGCGTTCCTTTCTAGGTGCTCACAGACCGTTTGCTTAATGATCTTCTCTAGAATCTTTCCTGGTATTGATGTCAGGAAGCATAGGAGAATCAGATGCACCACAACA
This sequence comes from Zootoca vivipara, assembly GCF_965207765.1. Classification (NCBI taxonomy): domain Eukaryota; kingdom Metazoa; phylum Chordata; class Lepidosauria; order Squamata; family Lacertidae; genus Zootoca; species Zootoca vivipara. Next base: position 27,003,796 of record NC_142593.1, on the reverse strand, counting down.
GGGGTTGACAATCTACGGCCCATGGGCCACAAGCAGCCCATGGGGGCCATTTAACAGCCCACGAGCCGCCCCCAAACCGAACCACCCACTTGGCGAGTCCCTGTGCGCTGTCTTAAACCAGCACAGAGCAGAGTGGGGACTCGTTTCTGCAGCGCAGGAAATCGTGTCTGTGCAGACACGATCCAGCCTACGGAGCGATCTTCGTGGGAGTGAACCGGCCCAGCCGAGGTAAATCTTGCCGACCCCTTCACCACAAGAGCATCTTGGATAGGATGGTTTTCAAAGAGGGCTAGACAATTGCATGGAGGAGAGGCCTATCAAAGGCAACTAGCTCAGCCTCCTGTTGGAGAGAGCAATGCTTCTGAAAAGCCCTTCTGGAAGCCACAGACTCCCCAAATGTGTTTCACAAGGACCCCTTCCTTCCCTCTGCCCCAGTACCTGAGGATCGTCACGTCTCTCCAGGGAACTGGCTAGAACAAAGTATATGTTGGGGAAAGGCTCCCTCCCTGCAAAGAAAATGGAGGAATCAGCAGGCGCCTGGCTTCCAGCCATGCTAGCACCAGTCTGGCTCATGAGGGTGGGGAACACGGGAAGGAAGCATTCCTATTGTATAGGGCACTCAATTGGCATTTCCACCTACCTGAACTCTGAGCCTTTCCCCCCTTGTTCTGGCCTGGCTCTCTCCTAAGGAAGATGCAAGCTCTTGCTGGAAGCCACTGGGGGGGAGTGTTCCTATGATTTCCAAATGTTTCAAAAGCATCTTTTTGTTCCTTTAGCTGCTTGATATAATCACAGCATGGCAGGATTGGAAGGAATCCCAAGGGCCATCTAGTCCAACCCCTGGCAATGCAAACTCCAGCCTTCTGGTTACCATTGCAATTCTGCATGGTGTGGAGAAAGGGGAGAGAGAAATGTGTTGCTTACACTCTCATAACACTGATATGAGATCCACACCATGCAGCCCTTTCAATAACTAAAGTCTAAAGGGCTGTCACGTGGAGGATGGAGCAAGCTTGTTTTTTCCTGCTCCAGAGGCCCTTAGGGCCTGAAGCAGTGACTCTCCTTCATTGGGGTTTTTTAAGCAGTGCTTGGATGGCTATCGGCCATGGATCATCTAGTTGAGATTCCTTCATTGCAAGGGGTTGGACTAGATGACCCTCGGGGTCCCTTCCAACTCTACAATTCTATGATGCTATGTTTTAAAGAGCATCCAATGCACATTTAAGGCACGACTTCCCCCGAAATGATTCGTGCCATTGTGGCTTCCCTCTCACAGACCTACAATCCCCAGGACCCCTAACAAACTACAATTCCCAGGATCATTTGAGGGAAGACATCTGGTTTTTAGAACAGGGATGGAGAACCTGCAGTTTGCTTATCCCCGTTTCCTAGGAACCAGGAATGAGAATCTCAAGTGCTTCTAACAGTATGGTTATAGGGAGCAGTCTGTATAAAATATTTAATGTAAAAGGGTTATTAAGGTAATTGTATCAGTTCCATGGACTGCAAGAAGATCAAACCTATCCATCCTGAAGGAAATCAGCCCTGAGTGCTCACTGGAAGGAGAGATCCTGAAGCTGAGGCTCCAATAGTTTGGCCACCTCATGAGAAGAGAAGAAGAGAAGAAGAGAAGAAGAGAAGAAGAGAAGAAGAGAAGAAGAGAAGAAGAGAAGACTCCCTGGAAAAGACCCTGATGTTGGGAAAGATGGAGGGCACAAGGAGAAGGGGACGACAGAGGATGAGATGGTTGGACAGTGTTCTCGAAGCCACCAACATGAGTCTGACCAAACTGCGGGAGGCAGTGGAAGACAGGAGGGCCTGGTGTGCTCTGGTCCATGGGGTCATGAAGAGTCGGACACGACTGACCGACTAAACAACAACAAATCAGAATTGTTATGGGAATGTTAAGGAGGGAGGGGGAAATAGAGATTGTGGAATTCTGGTGGTGAGTGATGATTGCATGAGGATTTGAAAGGGAGTTTGAATGAGAGTCAGTTGAGAGCAGTGGGTTCCGGACGGGGTGGCTGCACTGGTGGAGGAAGAGGAGTGCGGGGGGGGGAGCGCACCGGTGGGGTGCCATAATGGTGCCCCCCCGCCCCCACATGATAATGGGTCTGTGGTGGCTTAATGTTTGTGGAATGCTCTCCCCAGGGAGGTTTGGCTGGTGCCTTCATTACAAATCTTTAGCTGCTAGGTGAAAATGTTTCTCTATAACCAGGCCTTTGGCTAATTAACCTTCGGCCTTTTACACATGCTTGTGGGTTTATTTTTGTTTTATTATGTCTTTTGTGTTCTCAATTTGTATTTTTATGTTGTGAACTGCCCTGTGCTCTTTGAGTGGTGGGACGGGTGGTATACAAATTTAATAAATAAATAAAACAAAACAAAACTCTGACTTAGTGCAGTTGTGTGTAAGTTTTGGCCCTCCAGATGCTGCTGAACTACAAACCCATTCAGGCCATACTTGCTGGGGCTGCTGGGAGTTGTAGTTCAGCAACTTCTGGAGAGCCAAGCTTCCCCACCCACAGCTTAGCAGGACTGCATGGATCCAATTCTTCGAATAGCAAGGCTAGCTTCATGGTGAGGTAATGGCCCTCTAAGTATAGGCGATTGAGGTAACAAAGGAAGTAGCTCTGTGTCAGATAACAAATGGGTGGGCCCCCTCCCACAATTTGCTGGTGGTTAGAAATACAAAGGTCAGAGTTGTGAGTTGGGCTAGAAGCTGGGAGTGACAGAGTCAGGGTAGGCAGCTGGGAGTGACAGAGTCATGCCTGATTTCTGTTGGAATCCAAGGCTGTGGCTATGGGAGATGCAAGACTCTCTTGGGGTGTTGATGCTGTAAGCTCCTCTGTTATAGGTTGAGGTTGTATATATATGTAAATAAATTGTGTATCTTAAAGACACCATAGTCTCCACTTTCCCTCATTTTGAAGGAATGGTGACTGGAACTCCTAGAATCTTGCACTGCTCAGAGACTGGGGTGGCATGCAACAGTATTTATAAAAATGCAATTCTTAGGTGTCCACAGTATTTTTGCAAGAGCCACTGACCATGCCATTGCAACCTCCTAGCCACCCCACCAGGTCTAGTGGCTGCCACATGCTGCTGTGTCCACAACGATGAACTAAAGGTGTGTTACAAGCACATTGTTTTTTCTTTGTATGTTCACAAAGTACAAGTCCGAAGAAATAAAGGCAAATCAGTTGTATCTCTTTCCCCATTAATATGATCAAATTTGTTGATAGCAGCAGCTAACATAAAGTGACAAAAGGATTCAGATACCACCTCCATAGAAGAGGTCAGACCTTCCGTATAGCAACGCCCCTTTATAATATGAGGCCTAACATTAAGTCACAGTACTGTATAAGAAAGTATCCAAATGGGGAGCTGCAGAAATTCCAGCTAGAATTCCTCGCACCCCCAATAGTAATAATGATTTCTTGCAGCTCAAGAGACATAGAACTAATTCACACTTGCAGTTTACCAGTCCAGCAATCCACCTTCAGATGAAGTGTGAACTCAGCTGCTTGGGAGTAATTGTATTCTAATCCTTAGCAATTTGCACTTCACTAATGAAGTGAGAGTTAACCCTTGCTACCACCTTGCTGAATTGTATGCAGATCTAGCTCCATTTCTGGTTCCTCCTGGAATTTAGAGGTGGGGTTAAAGGAGCATTTTATTTATGGTGTTCTGTGTTTTCTAGAAAGAAGCACAGTATGCCTAGGAATGTTACAGAGAGGCTCGGGTGACCTTCAAATATTGCAGCATCCCACAGCAATGGGTGAGAAAAGACAAGTACAGGCAGGATACAATGGAAAGGTTTAGTGCCCTGGGATGAGGAAAAATACTTCCTGACAATATATTAAATATGCTTTTATCTCTTAAAGGAATTGCAGACAGGTAATCCTCAGTTAATATGCCTTCAACCAATGAATAAAAGTGCTAGGATCTCACTGTTCTGTTCCCACATTAAAATCCTGAAGGCTACTGGTGTGGGAATTAGATAAGGTAAAAACACAGAGGGAGTGGGGAACTTTCTTGTCAGTAAATAAGTAAACTTCCACTTGCACTCTGAAAGCTGACTTCAATAGCAGATATGGTGCTGTAATTGGAAATCACATTTCCAACTTTTCTAGCACTCCTTATAGCCATATACACAGCACTTTTGAAATTCCTCTCAATTTCAAAATCTTTTGCGATGTTACATATTAGTTCAATACTTCATGGCTGCCGGCCTCATAATTTATGTTATTGTTAATTAATGTTTATAATCATGTTTTTGTTTTTATACTATCTCCATCCATGGCAAGACTCACTTATTCAATGAGACACAATGTCTCTCCCTGCCCTGCCCATTTTGCTATTTGGTACCCTTTTGCATTGGTCACTGGGAAACTAGATAGAAATTCCCTGCTTACAAAACTCATACGTAATGAAACCACAACTTTTATTTGTTGTGCTTCTATGTTACAATATCTTTTAATCAAACCAAACGAGAAAAGGTGTATAGAAGAACTTTCCAAACTGTGTGTCGCAACATGTTAGTGTGTTGGCTGCAGTGTGTAGGTGTGTCGCACGAACGCTTCCTGTGCTCCTTCCAGGGCTGGAAAGGGGTTAGTTTAACTTCTGGTGTGCTAGTTTAACTGAATTACTGTGTCATGAAATGATGCATGTCCAAAAAGTGTCCCCAACATGAAAAGTTTGGAAAGCTCTAGTGTATACTCTAAACAGAAGCAAACAGAATTTCAGTATACATGTCCTATAGAAAGCAGAAACAATAATCTACAATAAAAATGTAACAATATAACTTTTTAGTTTCACTTCTGGTTCAGAGTTTGCATACCTGCAGAGACACGTGGACAGTCAGGTAACATGGACTCTACTGATGTATCCAGAGGATCTGAACTTGACACCCAATTACAGCAGTTCTGAAATTGAAGGGAGACAAATTTGAATAAGAGCATTTATTCAAAACTTTATGTATCCATAACTGCCAGATTTTAAGAATAGGGATTGTAATGCCAGAGTAAGGTGAGACTGCCTGCCACTGGTCCAATCTGGCAGGTAGGCTAACTCAGTCTATCCAACCAACCAACCAACCAGGGACGCTTCCCTCTGGCAGGAAACCTCTCAATGCTGCAGCTGCTATGGCGGAAGACAGGCTCTGCCCCGCAAAGCTGCCAACAGCTTAAGGTAAGTGGTATTAATTGACTATTAATTGAGGATCATTTATCTCTTGTTTACATATATAACAGTCAGAGAATGGCTGTAAAGCTGCATGGAAGGAAATGTATTAAAGAAAACTTTGTTCACATATTAGTACAGTACTGATAGGTTAAATGTAAAAGTTTCTCTTTATGGAACTACACCACATTTATTTTTACTTTTTGTTTTCTAATCTACATCTTTGGCTAAATAGTATCAGTTATATACTGGTTTATTATTCTTATTCTTATTATTTATTTTTTATCCCACCTATACCCATAGGTCACAGGATAAAATCACGATACAGAAAAAACAGAAAAACAGAATACATAATCAGAATCAAAATAAAAATAACCCAGTTGCTTTACTTTACAACTTAATGGGAAAATTTGCATATTAAACGTATTTATAAAATGGGCTAATCATTATTTCATTAAATATTTCATTCACATTTTCCCCCCTGTAGAATAACAATCTGCAAAAGCTTTTGTTAAAACATTAAGAATTTTCATTTCACTTTTTAAAAATCAAATAGCTACATTAAAACATGGAGAGAAATACTTTTGTAACATACACCCAAACAAATGTGTAAACATTTTTTATTGAAGAATTTTATTTAAAAACCCCATTAATCATTGTTTCAAAATGGCCGATTGTTCTTCTTGCAAACAAGCATGTATTGTATATTTTTAGATGCTTGCTGCCCTAGTTGTGCACCATGGAATCCGTCCTCACTGTGGAAAGATCCTTGACTGGTAGATCAAGTGTCTTATTGTAGTTCCTTAATTCATTCTGTCTGGAAGAAGATGTCAGCTGTGTTGCAGTGAGGAGAGAATTTCAAAGACTCCAATCCCCACCAATAAAGGCAGAGGAATGGCTTTTGAATAGATTTGTCAAGGCAACCCTACTGTTCTGGGACCAGGGAGAGCAGGAAGAACATAAAGGAAGGGTTGCTGTATGAGATTAGAAAGTGAAGTTCACAAAGCATGGCAGATTTTTGTAAGAAACAGTAGATCAGTGAAACCATTGAACTGTGTGAAAAACCCATGAAAATAGTTAAAAATATAACTGGCTAGTGTGTTTGTTATCTTTTCACTAAAATGTTAAGATGGCAATATTTCTATATTTCACAAAGGCTTTAAGATGCACATTTTATAATTTGCATGCCAGTTTTTAATTAACAGCTGATTGTGGAACTGTAGCACAGTAGTAAATTACAAAAGTAGTGGAATTTTTTATGAAGTATTATATTCATTTGATATAGGTAAAATTAATATTATTACTGATAGAACATTTCATCAGAGAATTTGAGATAATACAGAAGATTTGAAGACAATTAACTAGTTTTATATACAATGTGCCACTTGCCTGTAAGAACTAAGTATTCTCAAATGCAAAGTAAAGATATGAAAGTGGAAGATTTGTTTTATCAGTCATCACAGTGCCTAATAAATTCAAAAATTATGACTTCTATTGGCACTAAAAATAGGCAGCTCATGATATAGGGTAGATAGATGAAATGAAGAATTGCTATTTTAACTATTAATTATTTCAATGACAGCAATTAGCATTACATACACAAAGCAATTGAGAGAAGATTTTAATTATTATTCATTCTACCACTAGATCTAAGCCCAGTGAAGTAAAAATATACCCAGGTGACAAGATATAGTTTTAGTAACAATCACCTGAATTTCACAGTGTAAAAATACTACTTATATGAGATTCTTTAACATCCCATCCATATTTTAATTCACTAGCCATTATTCTTATTCTTTAAGATCCACTTTCTGAGAATGAAATAAAAGATAATGAGCATGTCATGTGTAAATGTATTCAGAGAACAATTAGTTATCAGATTCAAAATGGGAGACTTAAATTTAAAATATATATATATTTCCTTATGGCGTGTATTTAATGTTCTGAGTTCTCATAAAGCAACTTTGGATTTTCTAACAAAGGCTTTAGAGGTTTGGGGTTCTTTCTTTCTTTTTGTGTGTATGTATTTCAGGTCAGAGTTGTCTGCCTTTATCCTAGACAATTCTCTCTCCTTGCCATGGTCTGTAAAACTAAATGGTTAAATCAGAAACATTAAGGTTACAAATAATATTTTACGAAATAAACTCTAACATTCAATCCTGATTAATAGCACTGCTAGTTGACATTGGCTGAAATCCTAAATGGCTTCTCCATTTACATAAGGCGTTGGCATTTTTCATCAATTCCCACCCAATAAGCAGCCCTGCTGCACCATATCTTACACTAGTTTTAAGGATTCCCACCTCAGTGTGACTGCCCCTATTTTGTGGAACAGCATCACTGCTGAGATACGGCAGATGCCCACTATCTGTACTTTCCAGAAACAATTGGATACATTTTTGTTTCAGCCAGCTTTTCTAGATAGATGAAAATGACCAATAGCTTCACATTAAACAGCATTGTGGATAAAATAGTGCCTTGCAGCACCCCATAACTGCCATGGGGTCAAGAAGTTCTCTCCCAAAGCTATTTTCTGGACTTGGCCTCATCAGTAGGACTGGAAGCGCTATAACACAGTGCCCCAATCCAGGATGATACCAACATCAATGGTATGAAAAAGCACAGAGAGATTAAGAAGGAGCAAGATTCCTTGTCGTGTTCTCAGCAGAGGTCACCGACCAGGGAGATCAAGGCCAATTTAGCCTCATGGCCAGGGCTAAACCAATTGTAACTGATCTATGTAACCCATATGATCCAAGAATTCTGGCTATTGACCTTCCACAACCCTCTCTACCACCTTACCTAGAAAGTGGGCATTTGTAACTGGCTGGTAGTTAGCCTAAGCAAGCATGTCTAGGGCCAGCTTCTTTAGGAGTGTCCATACCACTATGACAGCCATGAATGGGCGTCCCTCATGAATGGGCGTAAGGAGAGCCTGCTGGAGCAAGCTAATGGCCCATTTAGTCCAGCATCCAGTTCTCATAGTGGTCAATCAGATGCCTGTGGGATATACACAAGTAGGACCTGAGCACAGCACTCTTCCCTTCAGCAGTTTCGACAACTGGTATTCAGAAGCATACTGCCTTTGACAGTGAAGGTAGAACATTTTCATTGTGGTTCTGTTTGCCTTTTTCATAAGTCATACACTGGGTTGACATTGCTCTGGATGCAACCAGTCAAATTTAATAAGCCAAAAAGGATGGGGTAAAGCATAAAGAGGATGGGTTTGGGGTGTGTGTCAAGTGACTTTATCCTCAAAATGTAGTCAGTTGGTTGAAGGGCTCTGGTGGGAGTCAACAACCCTGCACTATCTGAAAGAGCTCTGCAAACCAGCTACTTAAAGATACAGTGCAGGCTGCAAAATGCACCTTCTTCATCATCCATACTGCCACATAGTAGGCACATTGATGTATGTTAACCAGTGTTTGGTCAACCTAAACGTGAAACTTGCAACCCTTGTCCTCTAGTCTTATGCATATGTTAAGTAAAAGCACACACATTCCTGATCCAACAAGAAATGTATGTACATCTCACTGTTGGCAGCTCACTGTTCAAGGATTCACAAAGGAAAGAGCCACAAAAATACTCTTCAGTAACAAAGAGCTTAAGTGGCAGAATCAGAGAAAAGGGAGCTAATAAGCTTTGAAGACACCCTGAAGTCATTCCCTCCCTTTTTATGGCTTGGATCCTGACTTGCCCTTCCACAAGTGGTATTGATCCAGTGGGGACTTCTGCTGGAGGAAAAAGGGGGAGGAGATTTTCCCACTTTGCTCTGCATCTGATGCCCCCTTATTCTTCTGTAGCATTCCTCAATCCTCCAGAGCAGGCTTCCTCAAATTCGGCTCTCCAGATATTTTTGGCCTACAACTCCCAAGATCCCTAGCTAGCAGGACCAGTGGTCAGGGATGATGAGAACTGTAGTCTCAAAACATCTGGAGGGCCGAGTTTGAGGAAGCCTGCTCCAGTGCATATTTATTTTGGAGAAGGGGCACATGGTTCAGCAGGGCCAAAGGGATCCATCAAAAATCACCTTCCCCTTCTTCTGCAAGCAGGAAACAATAGAGTTCTGCTTATAGGATTTGAGGATCCAAATATCCAAACATAGCTACATACCTATTACATAAATGAAAGAAAATCGGACTATGTTCAGACCACAGGGTAAATTTTAATGAGCATAATAAAACTGGGGGGGGGGGGAATTCCTTCCAGTAGCACCTTAGAGACCAACGAAGTTTGTCACTGGTATGAGCTTTCGTGTGCACAAAAGCTCATACCAATGACAAACTTAGTTGGTCTCTAAGGTGCTACTGGAAGGAATTTTTTATATTTTGTTTCGACTACGGCAGACCAACACAGCTACCTACCTGTAATTAAAACTGGAAAAGATTAGGTTTGCCAGCACACATATTTGATTACCAGAATCAAGCCTCACCTCTCGCATCCACTCTCGAATAGTTTTGCCAGCTTCTTGATGCCACACGTTGTGAACTGAGTCTGTCAATGCTACAGCAGTAACTTTATTCTTTACTTCTGCCTCTCGTTGAATCATCTGTAGAAAACACAAATCCAAAAAGTCTTAAAGTACAAATGTGTCTAACTTTAAGCTCGCCAAACTATTCAAGTCTTTTTGCTATTCACAGGAATCGGTCCTAGAATTTAAAGAAGGGATAGGCAACAGCTTTGAGGTTTTCTAAAATCAAGCAGTATATTAATTTTATGAAATAAAATAAATTTATGACATAAAAATGATAAACCACAGTAAAGGAAAGCCAAGATTCACAAAGGGACTTCAAACTATTGTTTATGATCTTGTTTTGCTGGTACCAAGGGTCAAGTTCACTCACAGAAACAATCTATAGTTGTTGTTGTTTAGTCGTTTAGTCGTGTCCGACTCTTCGTGACCCCATGGACCATAGCACGCCAACTATAAATCTATAGTTACATTTCTTTAAACAAGCCATAGTTCAACATTATGTGCTAAGCGGTCCTATTCTATGTTCTTAAACTGTGATTTATGAATACTGTAACCACAAAAAGAAATTTTCAAATAATAATAGTGGACAACAGAGAACACAGTATTAGAAAACAAAATAAAAAAAGAGAAGACACATTTTTTGAAATAATGAATGATAAAAAAGAGAGTACATATAACCTATGTATTGGGTAAAATGGTACTAAACATCTTTGTTTTGCTCTTTTTCATTGGGTACAACTTAATGTTCATTGAATTTGCTGTTATGGCTAACTCAGCATTTTAAAATTACTATATTTTATTGAGTTCAACTATACTTTAAACCCTTAGCTAAAGAAGACACAAATACCATCACTATAATGCAATGTGAACATAGGTATTTTCATGTCATATCAGAGCAGTGGCCCATTTACCTAAACCAGAATCTTTGTGATTATATACAAAGGGTGAGTTTACACAATCATTGTACCTGGCTATATATTTGTGATGATTAGCTGAGTTTAGAAGTAAACATCTGTTGGATTTATTTTTAAACACACATCTTCTCTGGATGGGAACACATGGGTCATGTACTAACAATGTGTAATGCTTTTCCTGGATTACTAGTTACTGGTACAGTCAGCACTAAGTGATTGTAGTCGCCCTTGCTTAAAAGATGACCAAATTCATGGTTCTTTTCGTCATTAATTTGAGAACTGTCTTGTTGGATCAAACTGTCTTGTTGGTTCATTTAGTACAAGATTTTTTTTTCCAACCCTGGGCAGCCTGATGACATTGGGAAACTCCTTTTGCATATAACACTTCAGCTCAATTTCAACGGATTTAGTATTTACAAGCCTTCCTCAGAGAACTCTTCAATAACTGTTTTCTGAGAATATTTCCCTGGCTCATAAGTTAAGTTGGCAGTCTCTTGTGCGTCTACTCTTTTAAATTGTCGAAAAGCACCAATTTTTCAGTAAGTTTTCCATTGCCCTTCAAATCTTAACCACAGATCAGATACACGGCTGTGCGAAAACAAACAGAAAAAAATAACACCAGTAGTTGATTTTTAAGGCTCCAGAAAACTATGTAGTTATTTGAGCATAGCTCTCAGGAGTGTTTGAATAGGGCACAGCTCTGATAAACTCCTAAGCCTTGGAAACAAAGGAGATGTGAAATCCCCAAATTTGTAAACCAAGTCCCAGCGAGCTCCCCCAAAGCTGAGTGTTACAGCTTTGCCAGATTTCCTTTACACATTCTCGTGTAAGCCTTTCTCCTAGCAAATATGACTGGTTAGACCTCTACTGTAGCCATAAAACCATCTCTAACAAGCTGCAGGACTCAAGGAGAGCCAAGTTAGAGTTATGCCACTGTGAATGCATGGCATAAAATAAATATTGTCTTAAAGTGTTGTACTGTAAGTCTGAAATTTGGACAGTTTGTACTGTCCCCCATCACAAGAAATCTTCTAGACCAAACCGGAGTAATAGGACATCTAATATCAATTGATGGCAGTTTTTTTCAAACTCGGGTCTCCAGATGATGTTAGACTACAACTCCCATCCACTGGTCCTGCTAGCTAGGGATAATGGGGATTGTAGTCCAACAACAGCTGGAGACCCACGTTTGAGAAACACTGTTTTATGATGATTTTGAATAAAGGTTTTAACAAAGTATTCAACATTCCTTAATTAAAGAGCTGAATCTCCCTACTGATAAATACATCAACCCGACCAAAATGTGTGTGTGTGAGAGAGAGAGAGAGAGAGAGAGAGGAGAGAATTCTGTTAAAAATGTTTGTGATGGCTGATGGCTTAAAAGGAACTCAATGAGAGCACACTTTTCACTAGGATAGCAGTTAGGAAGAAGTACACTCTTAAAAAGGGACGCGGGTAGCACTGTGGGTTAAACCACAGAGCCTATGGCTTGCCGATTTAAATCCTGACGACGGGGTGAGCTCCCGTTGCTCGGTCCCTGCTCCTGCCAACCTAGCAGTTCAAAAGCACAAAGTGCAAGTAGATAGATACCCTTCCGGCAGCAAGGTAAACAGCATTTTCGTGTGCTGCTCTGGTTTGCCAGAAGTGGCTTAGTCATGCTGGCCACATGACCCATTTACTTCCTCCCAAACTTCTCTAGAACCACCCAAAATGGTATAGATGAAGCTGTACGCCGGCTCCCTCAGCCTTTAAAGTGAGATGAACGCCACAACCCCAGAGTCGTCCGCAACTGGATCTAACAGTCAGGGGTCCCTTTACTTTTACATTTACACTCTTAAAAAAAACCCAACCTTCCCTGTATTTGACTAACATGCTGGAAATTAAAAGAGAGGAGTCTTCAATATAGAAATAACCAAGGAAAGAATGCCAGGAGATATCTTAAAATATTTGCCTGTAATGTAGAAAATACCCAAATGAGATCTATTTACAAAAGATATAGCTAAAACTAAAAGATAAAGGGAAAGGGACCCCTGACCATTAGGTCCAGTCGTGACCGACTCTGGGGTTGCGTGCTCATCTCGCATTATTGGCCGAGGGAGCTGGCGTATAGCTTCCAGGTCATGTGGCCAGCATGACAAAGCTGCTACTGGCGAACCAGAGCAGCACACGGAAACGCCGTTTACCTTCCCACTGTAGCGATACCTATTTATCTACTTGCACTTTGACGTGCTTTTGAACTGCTAGGTGGGCAGGAGCTGGAACCGAGCAACGGGAGCTCACCCTGTCGCAGGGATTCGAACCGCCGACCTTCTGATCAGCAAGCCCTAGGCTCAGTGGTCTAACCCACAGTGCCACCTGATGCAGAATACCTGTGACGAAACCTAATTCAATATCTTTAACTAAAATATCATTTGCAAAGACATTGTTTCTTTAAGACTCATAGATGAGAGCCTCAATGCAACTAAAGTTAGTTGTAACGAATTCCAGTTGAAATCAATGCGACTGTAGTCAGTACTAACTTTAACTAGGTTGGGGCCCTTTAAGATTGGCAATAATAAGATTTAATACTTAAGGGTTGAAACTCAGTTAAAGCTCATTGCGACTAAGTTCCAATGATCTGCCAAACACTGGAAATATGGAATCAGACCACAAGGTGTCAGCAATTCCCAAGTTCACCAGTACTACCATTGGGCACAAGCATACAATACTTGAAGGCCTTTAAGAAGGATAGAGAAGCTCTGATGACTTGGTTGATGTAATGAGTGACCAATGGGTATATACATGCCTTGGGCTTCTGCAAAACACTGTGTAATGTCCAAAGTGGAATTGCTTAGCAGAGACAAAACATTTCAAGACAGCTGTAGATTGCATATTCTCATTATTTTACAAATTTCAAATCAAAGCTATTTGTCAAACACAGTCCTTACTTATCCAGAACGAGATAACATGTAAAATCACATAGCATCATTTTATTCCTCATTTTTATTTTTAAATCCCAGAAGTAAATAGCTTTAAAAAATGAGTCACATGAATCTAGTCCTACTTTTGCCTAGATCAGCTCTATGGAATGGACAGCCAAATACTGTACCTCTTGGAACATCACAGAAGATTGAAACAATAGCTTTTCCAATTACCTGACTCTTGTCCTCTAAGGCATGTTGCCTATGAACATAGAAGTTGCATTTTGCTTGCATGGCTAATAACGAATGATAGGATTTACACTACATAAAATTTTCTATTTTTTAGGACATTGATTCACTGCTTGGGTGAGTAGGCAGCTTGTGCAACCAGTACCTCTTCCGCTCCTCTCTGCAACCCATTTACCGGTACTTCCTCCCTAACTTCTCTAGAACCACCCAAAATGGTATAGATGAAGCTTGCTTGAGCAAAGCTCAGGCAGTGCAAAATGCCTTGGCCTGACTTGGGTTATTCCTTCAGCCAAATGCAGCTTGTATCTCCCCTAGCCCTGCAGCCCTCGGGAGAGGATTTTGGGGGAGACAAGGGAGAGGAGGGGAAGCAAAAGAATGGTTGCACAAGTCACCTTCAATTTGTGTAGCCATTGTATGCAATTCATTTAAAATAATTGTATAACTAGTTTGTCTCCTGCAAAAAAAAAAAAGCTCCTATAACTTCACTGGAGCAATGTGAATGTAATATTAGCAGGGGTTGGGGAGGTTCTATCTAGTCTTCCCATACTCTATACTACACTTCCCATACTATACTTCCCATACTCTATACTCTATACTACTCTATACTACTTGCTGTAGATCTCTTAGGTGAGATTCTCTATCTACAGACAGAGAATCTCACCTAAGAGATCTACAGCAAACCTTTTTAGAACTAAAATATCCACCTGATGAAGTTAAACAACAGATCAACAGAGCCAGACAGATACCTAGAGAGAACCTGCTGCAAGACAGACCCAAAAAAGAAAATAACAGAACACCACTAGTCATCACATACAGCTCCCAAGCTAAAACAGTACAACGCATCATCAGAGATCTACAGCCTCTCCTGGACAATGACAGCTCCCTTTCTCAAGCTCTGGGAGGAAGACCTTTCATTGCCTACAGACAGCCACCCAATCTTAAACAACTCCTCACCCACAATAATACAACCACCAGACTTAACATGGACACTGGTACCAGAGCCTGCAATAAACCCAGATGCCAACTTTGCTGCCACATACACCCAGACAACACCATTACTGGCCCCAACAACATCCAACATACCATCTCAGGACTATTTAATTGCTCATCCTCTAACATTGTGTATGCCATCAAATGCCAACAGTGCCCTTCAGCTCTCTATATTGGACAAACAGGCCAAACCCTACGCCAAAGGATAAATGGACATAAATCTGACATCAGGAACCAGAAGACAGAAAAACCAGTAGGAGAACACTTCAATCTCCCAGGACATTCTATACAAGATCTCAAAGTAGCTGTCTTACTACAAAAGAATTTCAGAAATAGACTGGAAAGAGAAGTTGCTGAATTGCAACTTATCACCAAGCTCAAAACCATGGAGGGACCTGGTTTGAACAGAGATATCGGATTCTTATCTCATTATACATGATAAGCGATCTTCAGCCATCTCAACCCCCTTGCTTTTTCATGCAAAACCATTTGCAGTCGTTTGCGGTCATCAACAGCTATCAGTCAGTCAATCACCCATTTCCACCACCCTTCTGAGTGATCCCCCCTCCCCATCCCCACCCCTCCCCACCCCTTCTCTACATAAGTGCCTGGAAACTTCCATTTCACTGTATCTGAAGAAGTGTGCATGCACACGAAAGCTCATACCAAATAAAAACTTAGTTGGTCTTTAAGGTGCTACTGAAGGAATTTTTTTTATTTTACTTCGATCCAGACCAACACGGCTACCTATCTGTAACCATACTCTATACTATTCCTGATTTTGAAAATCTTGATCATGTTTGTGTAACTGTATTTTGAACTAAATTAAAAACTAAACTTAAATAAATAAAAAACAAAGTACCCTTGTAATAATGTGCACCAATGCATTTATCATTGTAGTTGCCTTTTCCTATATCCTTTTCAGCTATAGAACTTTTTCAGGTGGCTGGGGGAAACCAACACTATATGCAGTATTATAAATGTAGCTGGATAAAAAAAGTATATAATGGCATTATTTTCAGCACTTTTCATAATACAGTGGTACCTTGGATTAAGAACTTAATTCGTTCTGGAGGTCCGTTCTTAACCTGAAACTGTTCTTAACCTGAGGTACCACTTTAGCTAATGGGGCCTCCCGCTGCCACCGTGCGATTTGTGTTCTCATCCTGAAGCAAAGTTCTTAACCCGAGGTACTATTTCTGGGTTAGCGGAGTCTGTAACCTGAAGCGTCTGTAACCCAAGATACCACTGTAATCTCCTATCCCTATACCTCCATATTCCACCCCCACCCCCGTTTATTAGATTGCTGTGTGTATGTTTGGTGGTGGTGAGAGAGATAACAAAAACATCTGGGATAATTAAGTCTACGCTATATTAATTTGAAAAGTACATAGTTTCCTCTGACCTGATTGCGTCTGCTGGGCCTACCTGGGCAACCTATGGAGATTCTAGTGACTAGAAAATCTGACAAAATAAAGTGCACTAAAGAGAAGGGGGAAGTAGCGGTTCCTTAGGACCAATATATTTTCTAATTCCTCATGCTGAAACAAATCACTCTTCAATCGCAAGTCTGAGTTCATTTGCTGGCTAAAATATTTTGCTTCCTAGCTTCTTTCTAGAAAGCAGTTTGAATTTGGGCTTTGCACAGGGTGCCGCTGAAACTTGAAAGACCAAAGTCTGCCCCTGACTTAAGATCTATCTAGTCTACAGTTGCTAAATGTTTTCTGGCCAAGGGAAAATTTGAACAATAAAAAAGTGGCTTACTTCATCTAAGGAGATCTAGAAACAACCCTTTTTAAGAGCAATAAAATATCTAGTTCTGTATATATGTATGCCTGTAACTAACACACAAATCATACCCTCCAAAATTTCTCCAATGAAAATAGGGACGTCCCATTTCATGATGATAATTTTATTATTTATACCCCACACATCTGACTGGGTTGCCCCAGCACTCTGGGCAGCTTTCAACATACATAAAAACATAATAAAACATTAAATATGAAAAAAACACCTTTCCTATACTGGATTGCCTTCAGATGGCTCGGGGGTTGGATAACTCCATATCCTCCAACAACCTAAGGAAAAGTGGGACATTCTGGGATCAAATCAGAAATTGGGTTGGCTTCTCTAAATCTGGGACATCTCTAGAAAATAGGGACACTTGGAAGGTCTGCAAGATACGTCCCTTGATCACAGATTGACCAGATTTATTGACCTTTGTTTCTTCCTTAGCTCATTTTAAGAAATTATATGTACACGTAACAACTTAAAAGAGGTTGTCTGCAGATCCTTTGTCCAGTTTGTGTTTTTGGCCCAGCCACTAACTTGGTTATCAGTTAATATTTCCTTCAAATCAAATCCACTCCTGAATATCCACATGCTGCTAGGAAAGATAGTTTCCAACTTGTTCCGCATCTGTCTCTGAAGGAAACACTTCTCATTTCCTCCAATGCTGACCTCTTAACTCTTACAACCAATCATTCTTTTGCTCATTCTGTTGCCTTAAACTCTCCTCCAGCTTCTAACCTCTTGCTGCCTTGCACAAAAGTAAAAAGAACAAACTATTGGTTTGACTGGGAAGATTTTACTTGCAGCAGTTTCAGAGACTAATAGCAAATTTAGTGTATGTGGTAGAGGACTGGACGGTATCAAGCATGTATAATCTATTACTCAATAATTGTTCAAACCTTTAAGAATACTCGTTTTAACTTTACTTATAACATGTATATACTAAAGCATTTATGAATAACAGAAAGCATATTAACGATAACAAAATAATTGCAATGTGGAAAGAAATGGATAAAATTACATCTTGGGTCAATTTAAGAATCACTTTAGTTATCTAATTTTAAAGCCAGGCTCTTAGCAACTGACAAACAAGTACTGCAGAAAGTCTCTTTAACCTTAAAAAACCAAATGCAGGGTAAATACTGACACAGCAAATTCATTTTCATAGCCCCATCAATGTTCTCTATTCACTTTATGAAGGAAATATTTCTACACATGAGGAGGTCATTTCATCTCATTTGCAGAAATTTTCTCAACTGAGAATGTCAACATGTGTGCTAATTCTGGCTCCACTAGTCACTGGACAGAGACAACTGATGTATTTAACAAAGGCCACTGAAAAGCCATCAGCTGGGAGCAGCTCTTCGTCACTACTAAACAGGGGGCAGAGCTGAATCAGTGACCTAGAAGTGAAAGACTTTGTAATCTGATTACCAATCTTTTGAGCTATGCAGTCCACCCCCCTTTCATTTTTACTGATAAGAGAGAATCTTATTACCTAAGCAACTTTTGTAGCCTTTTAGCAATGCAAAAGCTTTCATTTAGTGCTCCAAAAGGAAACTCTCATGGGCACGCTTATTAGCCCATCTCAGGCATTGTCTCTGTACTGCTCTCCCTTATTAATTTCAAAATAAATTTATTGGTATAAAAGTCTACTGCAATGGCGTTTCTGATAATGATATATGGTAAAGCTCTTGATGGTTATTAGAGATGCTGATGAGCTATTTTCACACAGAAATGGAGGCAGCAGAGCACTTACTGGCAAACGATAAAACTAAGTGGGAATGGGCAAATAATTTGGTAATTTTCCTAGATTAGGAGCAGGGTTTTGTTTAAGTAGTTAGAGGGAAAGATTTTTTTCTTTCCATTTCCAAAGCATGGTTGTTTGATGGTTACAGTGCTTTAATATTACTTTATTGCAGTACTTTGGGTTTGCAAATGTGACAACATGCATTTTAAAAGGTGTTGAAAATGATCTCATGTGACAAGAGGATGCTGCTGTTTCTTCTTTTTGCCTTGGCCTTCCTTTCAAAAGCCTCAGGAAGAAATCTCAAAGACCTTTCCTGTCAGTTTCCCACTTCTCTACAGACATTTTGGCCTGTACATGAACACTGCTTCCCTTTGGCTTGAGGTAATAAACGATTAGCTACAACAAACTGTAATATTTCAAGTTATTCTTTGCTAGAATGCACCCAGCCAGCGCTTCAGATGTAATACAGCAGGATTTGGAATTAACTTTATTTATAGGCAAATAAAACATCCTGCTTGAAATGAGGTATCTATTATAAGAGGCCATTAGTTTGGAGTTCATCAGTACCAGCAAACTATACAACATTTAATAGAAATAACTCTGTAGTAGTGATTAATCAGTGTTTTGCTTATGAAGTGCTAAGACGAAAGTAGATGGTACCTGTTCTTGTTAAATGGTAGATACCTATAGCAAATGTTCCAAGTATATCATGTACAAATCAAAATTAGCTAAGAACTTTGCTATAGGCAAAATAGTATATACAAAAGTATTAATACAACCCCATATTAAAATCAAAATGAAGTTTGTCTTCCTCACAGCAATCAATTAGTTTCACTGAGATTTTTCCATGAATTATACATTTTAACTGTTGCATGAAAGTATTTATGTATATGAATAGTCAATATACTGCTTGCAATCTATTTATTTCTATGAGTTTCTCATACTGCTAGTTTAAAGACTTTGATTATTCACTAGTCCATTCAATGAATTTTTCAGTTTTTAGGATCACTTCTTTTTTGTAAACGTGTCAGAATCCCACAGCACTTATATAGGCAAATATCAAACTCAACACAAAATTAATCACTAGGTAGCAGTGAGAAAAATGATATACTGAAGAACTTCATAATGTACTTTTATCCAGACGTTCTCCTCCCTGAATAAAAAGGCTCATCGCCATTGACCATTTTTATTATCTCACTTGTTGGTATACTTAACTAAATAATTTTGGGGGAGAATTATATCTTAATCATTGTTTTGTTCCCTCCAGAGTCTGCAAGAGTATTAAGGAATGACATGTTGTTTCTTTTTTCTACCTACTGGAGAACCTGGAGCTCTGCCAGACGGTAAGTAAAGAATCAGCCAAAGTTGGCTGTAGCCTATGGGCTATATTTGTACAACCTTCTTGAAACACTTGGATAATATCTTAGTGAAAGTTATAGGCCACAGAAAAGAACAGTATGAAGACTAAATAATCATTAATGTTACATTAAATTACTAGGAACACTAACTATGGCATTCACTGATGTTCTGTCAGTATTGAACTCTGGCCTTTATGACTTAGAACTATTAGTGCTACTATGAATGCTACAGAATCACAGAAATCTGTTTTTCTACTTCCTTTTTCAGTTTTCTAGCTCATATATACGCTGGTAAAATATTTTGTGAATGGAAAAAATGAGAAATTTCAGCAATTAAGTTCTAATTATACAATAGAGCAATTTTTGATGTATTATTCGGTAATTGAATATATGCTTTTAAACTTCTAAGGCTTGTTCTGTGCATATCTTTCTCTTGACCTTTGTTCAATGGAATTACAGTAACTCTTCAGTGATTCCTTCTCACTTGTTTTCTAAAGCTGTTCAATCACACTTGCTAGCAAGAAGCACAGCTGGCAAGGGATCTAAACCTCATCACAGGGCAAAGTTAGCCTTCTGGCTTTGCCAAGAATGACATTTCAAATGAAAAAAATGCTATTTATTGTGTGGGGCATTTGATTCTGTATTTGTTTTAAGTGCAAATAGCTCCATCCTTTGTACTAACGCTGCATTTAGACACTACACTAGATTAGACAGTGCACTAGAAACAAAAACAGCAATGAATTAAACTGTCTGGATTTTTTTTAATAAGAATACCATTGTTAATTAAAGCAAGATTACAGAAATCAGCTGAGTTTTTCCTCACAGTCCCAAAAGAAATCTACAATGGAGGATAAGCAGTGCCCCCTAGTGTCATTTACGACAGACAGAAATCAGAATAAAGGTAAGCTCCATTCACTGGGATCTCTAATGAAAAATACAATGCAAAAATGTTTATATGCAAAAGCCTTATTGCAAATATATATTCAAACATGTAAGTTTAACACAAAAATTATATTAAGTTACATCTAATAACTGATACACATATGCAGTATACTCATACAAAGTATGCACATGCACATACTCTCACTCAAGAGTCTGACATGGCCAAGATGTCTTTAATGTTCCAGGCAGCTCAGAAAAAAAACATTTCCACACAGAATAGCAGGCCATGCATGAAAGCGGGTGTCAGAAAGCCCAGCAGAATCACTCACTGTGAAGATGTCTAATAGGGATTGCTGAATACACAATACAGGCAGCATGGCCTGAATGACTAAATTGGAATAGCCAGAACATAGTAAGAAGGTTTTGAATCAACCAGATATTATAATTAAACCTGTAATGAATGTTCTGACTTTTCTCCTTTTCTTTTGTTAATTGGGGGTTAACCCTATTTAGACATTGTTGGGTTCTGATGTCAACAATTTTATAATTTAATTTTGATGCCTTCCAGCAAATTATCTCAGTAACAATGACCGGGTACGTAAGTAATACGTTATAGCCCTCTCTTAAAAATATACCCCAAGTGGCCAGATTTCACTAAAAGTTAACAAGCCTTTAATAGGAAATAAGAATGTAATCTTGTCTTAAGGTTTTAAAAAACATTTTCCCCCAAGTACACGGAAAAGAGTAAACAAGTTATTCTATAACACCACCCAAATTCATTAGCAAGGGAATGCAATTAATGCAAACAATCCCCCCATAAAAACATAATGTGTGTGTGGTGGTGGTGGTGGATTTTTTCAGAAGAGACAACTTTCAGATAGCACAAGACAGTCATGTATGTCAAATTATTTTTTCAAATGGACCACAAATTAATAGAAAGCCTGACAAACTAGTGTTTTTCCATTAAAACTGCAAAACTCTTTTGAAATGAATTCAGATCACATGTTTTCAGTCTTCCATTTAAAGCATTAGTAGACACTCATTCTTATCCTTGCATTTTAAAAAGGAAATAATTAGCCCTTTATGAAAAGATTACAATGTGCATTTTAAATTAATGTTTAAAATGGAACACACATAAAAAGCATTAGTTTAGTAGATAAAATGCTAGCCATTAATGCTTAAAGTGACAGTACCTACGTATTTACACACTTTATAGTAACTATTAAGTAAAACTGTGGATGAAACTTTAATTGACTTATATTCAGTACATCATTACTAAATGAAAAGCAATAATTTCTATTGTATGCTTGGATAAGAAAGTCACTGTGTGCCTCTTCTCACATGACATTTTAAAGGTATTTCCAAAAATGTAAGGCATAAATGTAACAAACAGGTGCTTGCAACTGTGTTTTTTACACTGGCAGATTCCTCAGGGAGCTAGAGAGGTCTCAGCTCCTCAGCAAGTGTACATTTGGTGGCAAACATGAATTTGCAGTTATATACTGTGTGAAACTGAAACTTCAAAACTATAAATATAAGTTTAACTAATTAATGCTTTTAATCAGGAACATTTTAGAAAAAAACAGTGTCACTGATTGAATGTTGCCACTTCTACTGCATACTGAAGACAGCTAGTATTGACATAATTCCTATGTGAAGCCTTTAAGATACATTGTAATGTCTGTCACAGTTTATACCCTTTTCATATCTTTATCCTAAGTCTTCTAATTAGATTAGCTTGATGCATGCTTATTGGCATGATGCGAAGATGAGGGAATGTTTGTGTTGAACTGCATCTCTTTTGCATCCCAAATCATATTCTCAAGACTGTTATTACCAGGAAGGATGTTGCTATGATCAGGACCCCGTCTTGAATAACTGTTCTGAAAAGGGGTGCTACTTACAGAAACTACAAGGCTGTAATATTTTTACAGGGGCATTAAAGCCTATATAGCTCATTCTCTTCACCATCAGAAGGATGGTGGAGACTGCTTCTGCAGAATGTCTGTTCTTATGATACTGAATGGAGTCTAGAATAATGTGCATATGGTGCTTGCCTTGAATTTACAAACTCTTTTATGGTATATGTATCATACTGCTTTGAGAACTTCAGCTGTTACAAACTGTAGTGATAAAAAACTATCAGATGTGTTGCAATGGAACAGCTTAAACTAATCAGAGAATGAGAGGTTTACTATTTTCCTTAGCATATCAATACATAATTGTAATATATGTGTGTTTGTTATCTATATCTATCTATCTATCATCTATCTATCTACCTACACACACACACAATTATCCTTGATTTCCATATTAGCAAATTAATAAAAGTCCCAAGTCATACACATTAAATGCCAGCCAATATATTATCATATTAGGAAAGTTAAATCCCAAATGGAAGCTGTCCCTCTGAGGCTAATCAAGCTTATCTGCTATTTTACACAAATAAATATGCTTTGCTTTGCTTTGCAGGGAAATGAGAAACTCATATTATACCGCAAAGTGTGTAAAGCGTCCACTTGCTGCTCACAGTCATGAACATAAACTTTCACTGGGGATACAGCTGGAATGATTGCAAGAAGAGAGTACTATTGTGTAAAGGGTCAGGCAGAAATAGGGAGGGACACCTTTTGCATTAACAGCATCAATAGGCCTTTGATGTTATAACAATTATTGCCCTAAAACGGTTTAAGAATTCAAAGAATTTTCCAAACATACTCTATAATGAGGGTATACAGATATATAGCTAGAAAGCTGGTGGCAGGAGGGAAATGGCGAGAATGTATCTAATAGTTATTTTTGATTTTTTTTCATAAATTATTATTTCTTAAGTACTAGGTGCCTACTCAATTATGAAGGGCCAGAATGTTTCTTAAAATATTGTTAAGAAGCAAATTAAGATGATTTCAGAATAAGCCATATATATATATTCTACTCTTAAAATTTTAATCTTCCCCACTAACTATCGGTATATATACATGGTGTGTCTTCAGCTCTACCATATTCATGCAATCCTCCTGAACATTCTAGTAATTATCTAGTTGTTTCTCTCTTGTTCAAAATACTGTGGCCATAATTAAACAGGTAGGAACTTGACTTGTAACTGAATGTCTCAACGACACAAAACTGTACTTGCCACATATGAAATACAATTCAAGATAATGCACCTCGGCTCTGCATTATTATCATAATAATACAGATATGTTAATTCATTTATTTCCAGAAAGAGAAAAGAAATATGGAGTAAAACTTTGCAATCTAAGAGGGTCATGAGATATCAGGGATTTATGCATCTACACTATAGAAACCACAGCCATGTGAAATAGATACATTTTACTGTAATATGCAGTACAACTCTTTCTATTAACTTTGGATCACTGTAAACTAAATATAAAGACAAATAAGAATGGCTTAATGTAACATTTGAGAGCAACTGTGACTGGGTATAATCCAGCCTAATCCTATATAAAAGTTTAAGCAAATTTAAATATAACATTTTGTCAAGCAATAAAACAAAGTATTCTGAGTATGAAGCAATGTTTGTTTGTTTGTTTTAAATAGACCATTCTTGCGTAATTCATTTTATATTAATCAAGAGACATGATACTGAATATGATTGACAAAGCAACTGCTTTTGGGTACAAAGCACTGAACATCATATTTATCACAATAAGACAATCAAGCATGACTGTTTCACTGCAAGGCATGGAGAAAAAAATAATCACCCTATAACCTTTTACTCAGCTAATAATATCTCAAATGCAGAAATATTTTTTCTCTATGGCAATATACACAAATATATGTCCTCTATAAAGCAATGAATCGAACTAAGCCGATCCACTGAAATCAGTGGACATAATGGGTTGACTCTGCCTATAATTTAGTTGTATTCAACCCTAGATGTTTTACATGTTGATATTATAAAAAAAACTATTAATAATAAAGTATTTCTGGCTCTAAAATCAAGGATGCCTGTCATTACCCTTTATGGAGTGGTATTGACATAACACTGGTAATGCCTTAACTTCATTTTTTTTATATCAGACCCAGGCTTGTATATTCCATATATTAGCTCCTCCTCTATGTGGATTACCTCACCCACCCTTAACCATGGTTACATATTATATTGGCATTGATATCAACCAATTCTAATGCCAAGCTTCCCACTTAAGTAGAGTTTAGAGCTAGTTAACAAGCCCTGGTTAAGAAGGAACCTAATTATCACGCATCATGTTTAATGCATAACTATGCTTAAAACAGACAAGGAAAGGACAAGGGCAATTGCACTGAAAGAAGAGGGGAATGTGAGTGTGATCTCATGGCCCTCTCCCAATTGCTTAGGGCTGATGATTGGTTAAGCAGTCACCAGCATAATGTTTGCACTGGCCCTGTGAAGTTAGTAAAGTGCAAAGTATTCCTTTGAAACCACAAACAAATATCCATGTGGGATCAACATATCCCTTAAGTGGAAAAATGTGAGTGAAAAAACTCAACACAGTTGATGCCTAACTTCACCTAACTAAATGCTAATTTTGTAGGAATTCCTCAAAATAGACTACACAATCCACCTGCCAGGCCCAGGAGGCATAGCAATCTTAAATATTTTTATAATTTAATACTTTTAAGCAGACCTTCTGTATTACCATACACTTGTATGGTCTTGTTCCTTCAATGAGATGTCAATAATTTGTCCCGTTCTGATTTTCTGAATCACAGCTGAATTGCTTTACTGCCT
This sequence comes from Zootoca vivipara, assembly GCF_965207765.1. Classification (NCBI taxonomy): domain Eukaryota; kingdom Metazoa; phylum Chordata; class Lepidosauria; order Squamata; family Lacertidae; genus Zootoca; species Zootoca vivipara. The sequence continues at coordinate 26,978,569 of NC_142593.1, read as the reverse complement.
GTTTGTTCTGAATGATACATTTTAACTTTAGAAAGAAAACAGCTTCTAACTTCATGAAATGACTTTTGTATTTAACCAATATAACCAGCCAAAGATAAACATGATAAAAGTTAATATATGGTGTCAAATATATTTATTATCTGAATATTTTATCATCATATACCTAAACATTAAATAGTCTGTCACTACTTCCAATTAAAATATTTATACTGATAGCTAAAATTACTGATAGTTCTTTTACTACATAATATTGCAAAATATTTTCGTATGCTCAGTTGCTAGTGCTGCAGAATTGTCAGCAGTTTCTACAAATATGAAATGCAGTTGCAGTTTTCACATACAACTCACAGGTCAATGTATTCTCCCGTTTTAATAATGGCTTTTCCTATTACATTCATTATTCATATAGAAAAAGGATAGTACTTTTAAGGCATTATATTGCTTTCTTGAGGAATATGAGCTTTGTGACTTGAGAGGCCATTTTCTAAAGATCCTAATAGCCAAATGACATCTTGGGATATGCTATGCTCATGCAGTATTTGCATAATAATGGAGGTATTTTATACATATGGGCTGAATTACACTTATCCAAGTTCTATTTTTAAAAATGGGAATTACAAAAATTCCCTATTAATTCCCTATTTCCCTAAAATAAATTCCCTTTTTAATGAAGACACAAAATCAGAATAGAAATGTGAATAAAATAGGAACGTGAAATACCAATAGTTAGCATGAAGCAATTCTGTTGATTTCATGAAGGAATGCTTTAATGTTTCCTAATCAAACTAGATTTGAAAAGTGCTTAACTTTGACTGAATCATGCTCTATGTATTTTATGTTGAATTGTTGCAAAAGATAATTTTAATGATGGTTCTCCAACTTATTTTTCAATTAAAAATTCTTGTTCTATTTAAAGTATTTATGACAAATTTCAGAGCCACCAAAATCATTTGCATCCTAAAAAGAACAGAAATTAGAAATTAACAGATCATAACATTCACACCCAATAGGCATGAAAATGCATTCTTGAACGGGATACAAATGCCCATGAGATGCACTTGTTTCTTATATATAACTATGTGCATTAGGATAAAAGGCATCTTTTTGCAATGGGGTCTATAAGAAGATATGTACTTTGTCAATTAATTAAGACTTGAATTCACAAAAATGATCTGTGTTAAGTGTTGGTTTTTGTACTTGGTCCAGCAGTTCCCAGTGCCAAAGATATACGGGACTTTTAAAACACAAGTCTTCAGCAGTGAAAACTGATATGTGAAAAATCAACTAAGTGATGATGGCTCTTACAAGCAGATTTGTATGGTTCTGACTAAATGTTGATGTTCAGAATAATCACCAAGTAGTATTGTAAGAAATAGGATTTACCCCGTGGGATGCTGGAGCCAATGGGATGGTACATGTCCTCGTCACGTGACACTAGGCAGGAGGACATGGCCCATCCCATTGGCTACAACATCCCTACTCGCAAATCTACAGGCCCTCAAAAGTTGACTCACTGGCAACTGATAAACCACTGTGGGAACAGAATGCAAAACTAGATAGGCCCTGGATCAGATCCAGCAGGGTTCTTCTTAGGACTATATCAGGTTCATTTCCAAGTAAACACTTTCAAAACAAAATAGAAAAAAAATCCTTCCAGTAGCACCTTAGAGACCAACTAAGTTTGTCATTGGTATGAGCTTTTGTGCGCATGCACACTTCTTCAGATACCTGAAGATACCTGAAGAAGTATGCATGCACATGAAAGCTCACACCAATGACAAACTTAGTTGGTCTCTAAGGTGCTACTGGAAGGAATTTTTCTATTTTGTTTTGACTACGCCAGACCAACACGGCTACCTACCTGTAACTTTCAACACAGAATTTCAAATCAGGATTGTGTCATTCAATCGTGGATTAAGACTTCAGTTTTATGCCATCATTAAGTATGTTAAGACTTCAGTTTTATGCCATCATTAAGGAAATTGTTGGAAAATATAGTCTTACCCAGAGAAACACATAATCTTACATTCCAATGCCAATTCATGCTGTTGCTTATGCAGTCAAAACAACAACATCCACAAATAAGGTGGTATCAGCAGATTTGGGGTAACTTCAAAGCTTGCTGAAGTAAAAAAAAAAAAAGGTGGGGAGCTGGGGTTGGGGATGTCCTATTGTGCTCAGTCCCCATGAAATGATTACTGACAGAGGGGGGAAACCTGAAAACCATGTCAGAGAAGGAATGGAAAGGAGTGGCAGGAAACTGAGGATGACAAAAAAGATAGGTAGATACAAAAAGGGTAGAGAGAACTATCTGATTCTCTGGGTAGGTCGTTTCTGGGTTCACACTGATAGGCAATTTTCAAATGTTCCCAGGGTCAAAAGAACTGTCTCCGAAAACAGAGAAATCCAAGATTTTAATGTATCTGAATTAGGCACCAGTCTACCTGACCCTCACCACAAACCCAAACAGAGGAAAAAAAACCCCAAACGAAACAGTGGGGATTGAGAATGCTCAGTGGGTATAGAAATCTGACTGATAGTTTTGGGGAGGGGGACCAGGGGGGAATGAGATGCAGTGGCTAGAGCCCTGAACAACAGAATTCACACTGCAATATTCTATTGCATTTTCCACTTGTAACTGACAATTTCACTTGTACGTGATAGTCAAACATTATCTACATCAATACTGAGATCCCTATCTACCAGTATATGCTACAGCTGTTTGGGGGAAAAAAAGAAAAAGAATAACGTTTCAATGTTTCAAACTGAAGAAATTAGAGTTAGAAAGGGAGGAGGGAACAGACACCAACAAAAACAGAGTTAATTCATATCAAGGCTTCTAAATCCTTAAGAAAATGTAATTTATTTTTGCTAGGAGCAAAATGCATTATTTTGACCCAAAATAATATGGAAAAAATAGTATACATTCTGGGAATTGTTTTTCACACAACTTTTCAATATAATGCAGGCTACAGTACACCAAAAAACAGAAAGATATTCAAATTAGAATAAAGAGACAGGTGTCCTGGAAGAAAAACACCAAACCTGTACTCAAAGGAACATCTGAATAAAATTGAGACATCTGCAGTAAAGTTTTACCTTCTCCCTAGAATGTTTGAGATGAACTCAGTGTAACACTGTCTTCCAAGAAAAGACAAAGTGATCAATGCAAGAACACATCAGGCTCCCTTGGACAGGCCAATCAATGCAAGAAAGAACCTTGCCCAGGGCCTTATGCAAATAGAAGCACGTCCTGCAACCTAGGGAGGGAACATGCGCAATAGATCAATTGGATCTGAAAAACCTTACAGCTATATCAGCCACAGACAGTAAATATATAATGATGAATCCCTCACGTTCTCAGCTGAACTCTTAAACTAGGTTATTTTCAACGAAAATTACAGGAGGTCTGCACAGAGCAATAGAGTAAGATGGCAAACTGCATGACAGTTTTAAAAGAACATAACAATGAACTATCAGTATCATTTTAGCAACATTAAGAAATTAAAATATTTAATTTAGCAAGATTGGTCTGAGAATAAAAACTTTTTAAAGCATCAGGTTTTTAAAAACCCAGTTTTTCTGCACACTTCTCTGTACCTCTTGAAATGGAATGAATCATTGCCTTTTAATTTACATTTGAAAAATTAATTTTTTTTAATCTTTGATTTAAATGTACTCTCAATATATGCTTCAACTTATTTGCATCCTCATTATGAAGGGGTCTTCAATGGAGCTAATGGTTATATAAAAGAAAGAAGGGAATTATTCTTCCTTCAACATATCAAACATATTTAATGTGCCTAATAAATTATTTGTAAAGCTGAATTTACCTTAGATGGCATAACACTTTCTGCATCAATGCAAATATAATAATACAATTCATTGAAAAGGATAAATAGTAACAAATAATGCTTCTCCTGAATATTTGTACACACTTTTTTTTTTTTACAAATAATCATTCATTTTGAAGACAAATTCCTAAAATGTATCTTGTTTGTAAACAAGATCAACATACCCTTCAACTTTAAAAGAACAGAAATATAAGAATACTATTGGAGTAACAGCTAGGTGAGCACAAATAGAAGAGAGATACCCCCAAACAAATAATATAGCATAATCAAGCTCCTTGGTACCTAACAGCTCAGGTGCAAGACCAAAGACAGAACAAGGAAAATAAAAATGTTTGTCATGAAACTGAGTATTAAAATGCTACTATATTTTCATATCTCTAAACTCTAAATTTTAAAATGGGAAATGAGATGTCAACTTAGGATGTCAACCGAACTCTTCACCTAAGATCGTTTCATTTTATACTATAGCACCACTAAGCTGTGTCACCTTTAAAACAGTTGGTGCGGTCAAACTCTTTCCATGTTAAATAAAGCATCAGATTTTCCAACTGTATGAAAAAGCAAATAATCAAGTACCTGACTGACCATTTTCATGGAGGTCTAAAGATTTCCAGTACTTCGATTAAAAATGCTCGAGGAGTAAGAAAAAGATGGAGACTTGGAAAAGAAACATATGTTATATTTCCAGACCCTGTTCCTGTCCAAACTAAGGGGGATGCAGGGACACTTTCTTATGCCCTTCCTTTCACAATTGCCTTGCAAAGTAGGCCAGTCACATCTCAAAATTATAACATACACCTTATTAATCTCTATAACCCCCAAGCAGAGTGAATTCTGGGAGGTAAAACCAATTACTTCCAAAAGAACACAGAGAGAGTGGCCCCTGCACTTCTGCACTTCTCAACCATCTATCAGCAGCAGCGGGAGGCCCATTAGCGAAAGTGGTACCTCAGGTTAAGAATGGACCTCCAGAACGGATTAAGTTTGTAACCAGAGGTACCACTCTATCTATCTATCGTCTGTCTATCTATCTATCTTGAAGATTTTCCTGGGTTTACAAAAGTCCATGCCTTGTCTCTTTTTCAGGTTGTACAGTCTTTCTTACAAATCAGTTACATTTGTTGTGAGACATTAGTGTTGAGTACAGTATAAGGTTGGGGAAAAAGAGGGGGGAGAGGAGGGGTGTTGTGGTGAGGCTTATATCTTTTGTACAGTGTACATAGCGGGTTTTGTGTCAGTGTCAACTTTTGTGTCAGTGTCTCTTTCTATTCAATTATTACATTTCCTTGGTAGTGAGAGGTATTGAGGGGCAGGGTGTGGTTGGTTGTCTGCAGTGGAGCTTGTTTGTATTTGTGAGGGGGGAGGGCTTGTTGGGTCAGGTAAGAGCAGATTGATTTGTATGCTGTCGGTGGATCCTTGTTGTCTTGTTGGTATGTGATAAAGGGGAGCCATACTGGGGTGAAGGCATCCTCTTCTATTTGTGCCCATGTCAGTTTCAGTCTATTGGTTAGTTTTTCTAGTAAGGCTTTTCCCATACAATTTGATACCAATGGTCCATGTTTACTCCTGACTGGTCTCTCCAGTGTCTGGCTATGAAGCTTCTGGCTGCTCAGAGTAGGCGGGTTATAAGCTCTATATAATGTGAGTGGTCATTATGAAACTTGGAAGATGTCCAGTAGGGCCAGTTCTAGGGTAAGTTCTAATAACTGTTTAGTTATTTTGTATATCCCTTGTAGGACTTTGTATATTGTGGATACCATCCCCATGCCATGTTCCTCTGCTATCAGGAGAAGGTTTTCGAAGGTGGTCAAAGGCCTAGTGGCTTCTGATTTTACTGCTGGATTGTTTAAGAAGGCATGTAGTTGATAGTGAGTTAGCCAAGGTATTTGGTGTCCCCTAGTTTGTCTTGTGGTTCTTGTGTTGGTATGGGTTTGTTGTTTTTGTAGAAGTCTTTTAGAAAGTGTAGGCCTTTGGCTTGCCAGGTTTTTATCTGGAGGTTTTGTGCTGCATGCTGGAATAGTGGGTGATAGGCTTTTTAAGCCTATTCATTCTGGGTGGAGTGACAGCTAGCACCTTTTCAGCCAATAAAAGCACAAGTCACACTTGCAAGGTAGTCTTTAAACAAATTAAGGGAAGTCTGGGGTGGGGGTGGGGACATGGTAGACACCTTTTGGGATTTGGGAAATGGTTATGCTTTATCTTATTGTCAAGACAGACCCTATCATGTGTTTTTGGATTTGCAAACTTGGGGGTCAGGAATGCAACCCCTGTGGTTGTTGCCTGTATGAGAAAGTAACTTTTAAGTATAATTTATTGCCTGCCTCGTATTCTGCACTGTCCTTTGCTGAATCCTGGCAAGACCTATATGTGAGTAAATGTTATATTTTATTATGCTTACTACACAGTCTGTTACCTGATTATTTTTGTAGGAGGAAAGAGGGCGAATCCAAGACTGCTGGAGCAGTCTGAATATATATATTTAAGGCTAAGCAGCATAGTCTCAAGTTTCCGTTTTTACACTGCAAAGGGATGGTAATATTTTAACCAAGAAAGGCAAAGGTCTAAACCTCACTCATGTGAACTAAATATACCAATTAAGTTAATATATCCTCTCCCACTTACCAAAATCCATCCAATACAAGGTTTAACATAGGTCTCTAAAACCTTCCCAACATGCATGTGAGCATATGGATATGTGCAAAGACAGTATGAAGAGACTGTGGGACACCTTACATATTGCAGGTGCCAGGCAAGTTACTCATACCTGAAGCACAAGTAAGTTGCATGGCACAGAGAGAGGGAACTCAACTTGCAGATGGGAAAGACACACAGACCTCCCTATCCTGCACTGTCTCATTAAGCTGCCTGGGTATTTTCCTGTGTTTTTTCACAGGAAGGAGAAATGGTGAAAACTAGACTTTTGAATTCTGTGAAGCTGCACCGATACACCACTGGCCCACACCCTGGAATATTAGGACAAATCCTCCATCAATATAAACTGAGGTAATGCGACTTGGCTAACACATACAGTTAATCTGACCCATAGTAAGAAATATAAATAATGTGGAATGAAGGAGCAAAATAAAGTAAAAAATCAGGAGTCTTCTTCTTTTTATATTGATACAGAATGATACAAGTTGTATAATATAAGGAAGTTAGGCTGGGGGAAAAGATGTTCCATTCTCTTTTAACACTTTAATCTTAACAGAACATAGCCAGTTTTATCAGAACTACATTAATTTTCCACCATGTCTGTGCCATGAAAGACTACTCAGCAGAGGATTAGATATAAAAGCGCAGCACACAGCAGTGTGGATAGTCATTCAACTTCTTATGTAATAGGTTTATCAAGTCAGCATTTAAGGATTTATACCAAGTGTCTTTATAATTATGTTAATTGGTAGATAACACATGGGTCAACTATAAACTACTCAATATTTTCAAATAGCTAAGCAATACTAAGATGCACAGAAACATGGATACATTTAGTGTAATCAAAAAGATTTAGCATGCTTTTTATTGATTTCAAGTTTATGTCCCTGTGATCTCTGGTTAGCAACAATATTAACCTCTGGATACACTGAATATGGAGTAGTATGGGCAAACTGCTGCATTTACAGTATATACTATTTTTTTGGTTGTTATACTTGACTTTTTCCTTAAAGAGCCAATATAGTATTGGCATCAAAAGTCTATTTTTGAATTGCTGCTTTCACAAACACCAATAATTCAGAGTCGAAAACTTTATGGTTAAATGTACTGTATAACTCTAACATGTCCTGTTGTCCCTCTGATTCTCATTATTGCCTCAAAGCCTGATTCTCACAAAACATTTCTTTTACACTGGATTTGCCTGTGGTCATGTCAATGGCACAGCTTATCCAACTAACAGTGAAAGTACATTTGCTCAATAGCTTTCACATTAGGACCAAAGAAGAAAAACCATGTGAACAACATATATGAACATATGAAGATGCCTTAAAGTGGCCTCATTCATGTGCAATGCTAAATCATAGTGAGGAGAACAGAAGTATTTACTTCTGGATTTAAACTATTTATGATTTGTCTTTATCCCCAAACCAGGACAAACTAGCTATGTAGTTTAAACTATGATTTGTCTGAGCCCATTCCAAAATGTGCCTTACAACATGACTTGTTCAGACATACCATAGTTAAAACTAACTGCAGTTCTTCCCAACCAGTCTTCACCTGGACATTACAGCAAAGTGTGGTTAATTCAAAACTGGAAACAAAAGCTTCTGCCCCCCCCCTATGGTGTACCAGAGAAGTGTGGAGGAGAGAACACGCAAGTCCATGCCTCACATAGCCTCATTCCCATCACAAGTGGTCCATCTAGCCCAGAATTGTCTGCTCTCACATTCTCCTAGGCACCAGGCACAGGCCCGGCTCTAGGTGCAGTCCCAGTGGCACGGGGCGCCAGGCTGGCAGGGGGGCGCTGCACAGCGAAGCCGCACGGAAGCCGTGCTGCGCGCTGCGAGGGCGTCAGAGCGATTTCCGCGCCTCAGCGCCGGGGCGCCCGACCTGCTCGAGATGGCCCTGACCAGGCAGAGGTCTTTCCCAGATTCTATTAGCTGGAGCTGTCAGGATTTGACCCTAGGACCTCTGCCTCCAAAAGTTGGGAAAACTTTGGCAACAACCTCATTTCCTGGGTTGCACCACAGGTGAAGTGGGGAAACAAGAAACACTTGTGTGCATGTTCAAGCCCTTGCACTACAGAGGCTTTCTTTGATACTCACTCTCTTACAATACTATTGCTTCTTCCCTTCAACCTACAAAGAATAATATTTAACAACAACAACCCCCCCCTAGGTTTCACACTAGGCCCCAAACCTTGAAATACATGTAGCTGTTCTATTTATAAAATAATAATAATAATGATAATGATAAAATACATGTAGCTATTCTATGTCTATTCTTTTATCAGTATTTAGTTTTTAAAACACTACAGTTGCTCTCACTTCAGACTCCCAATATCCACCATGGTAGGTGAGTGCCTTGAAGCATTCTTAGAAACCAGTAGTAATATGTTTCCCATTCTTGGACTCTGCAGATGTATAAAGTGGGGTCATATAGGAAAATCCCACTGGAAATGAAGTATGAGTAACTTGTACACATGTGCAACTGAAACAGCCACCTCATCACCAGCAGTGGCAACATCGAAGGTTAGGGGAGTGGACATTTATCATCATTTCCTCCCCCATTCAAACCTTTACTTGATCGTCTTGCCACCAGAAAGAGGGGAAAGCTCTTGATTGTCCAGCTGCCTGGTTGAAAAGCATACCTAGCACATCTGGTGCTTTCTGGTCTTTTCTGGTCCTGATTACTACATTGCACATATTAGGGTAAGGGAGTTATTGTTTCCATGGTAAATATGGAACTTTCAAAGAGCAACAGTTACACCAGCAGCAATATTTAAGACCAGGGGAATGCACCTTTTCCATCATTCATCCCAGTATTTTCAGATGTTACTAATGCCTTTTAAAAAGTTGTTGATAGCCAACTAAGTCATACTTAAAGTCGACCCTTTGAAATAAATGGGCTTAATGCCAATGATTCCAATGGATCTGAGTATGATTAATATTGGATATTGCCCTTTGTTTATTATGTATTAATCTTTATTATCAGCCACCTTAGAGGTGTGTTGTGAAGAAAGGCAAGATATAACTATTTTAAATAAACTTCCTTTGGGAAAATGCTTCCCCTACTGCATTTGCCCCCCCCACTCCTGTTCTATTTAAATTTCAATTCTAACTTCTTCAGGGTTGAGGCCTTTTTAAATTTTGTTCCCCTCTAAAGTACACATATAAATGGTAGTACATAAAATAAATACATTCCTTTGAGAAGTTGCTTTAAACATTGAGCTTCTCTTTATTTACATACTTCAGAGTACTAAGAATTTAATTAGAACCATGCTATCTATGTCTAGCTCTCAGTAGGCAAAGTAAGAGGTGAGCTATGGGGTAAGTAATAATCTCTATTTCAATGACAGTATAAAAGGAAATATGAAAAAAATGTGATATGGTTAGAATTTTGAAATTCCATGAGAAGAATGCTATGACACACATCTATTTTTGGTACTGTATATTGAGAACAGTAATTTACTTATAGTTATCTATTAGCCTAAAATTTAATTTCAAGCTTTAATTTGTGTATCTTACATTTTTTCAGTCTTCACCATTAGTTCACATTTGAAAGCAACCCTGTATCGGGGAAAAAATGTCTGTTTCACAATTTTTTAATGTGTTCTAAGCTGCCTAGTGGACGGGGTATACATAATAAAATTATTATAGGTATTATTAATAATTATTAGTTCTTATATAACATGTTATAAACAATCTATTTAGATATATTTATCGGTGAAATTTTATTTCCCACACATATTAAGTCACATTCAGTTATTTATTTTGTAATCTATGAACCCTGAAAGGCAGGAGAACAGTGGCTCCTCAGTACAATAACAAGAGAGCTTGGTGGGCTGTCACACAGTATGATGTAGTGTAGGCTCACAGGATTTCCTCTAAGAATTTACTATATAGTTCTTCCCTTACCCCTGCCTCACTGAAGTGTTCATCCTCTCACTGGAATGATTAACGTGAAGCCAAGAAAGCCAATATAACTATTTTAATGTTTGCATTCATTTTGATCAGAATTCCAATCACAGCAAGCTAGGAACTGCTACTCCTACAATAGATGCTACAGGTTGTCACACTACAGATTCAAATTACTGTAGGTATAAAGTCTTGTTCTACTCTGAAAGCCCTAATCTGGCATCTCCTGCTTACTTTACTGGTAAATAGTTAAAATTAAATGTTAAGCAACTAGTTCAAAACTAAACACTTGCTATGTAGGGGCTCCAATTTAGTTACCTTAACTTGAAATTGAGCTGCAAAGCTTGAAGATGGGTGATTTGCTTTGGTTTACCAAAGTCGGTCCATTTCTTGAACAACTGATCTCAAGCAACAATATTGCTTGGGAAACCATGGTTTTATATATGTATTTCTTAGATGTATATAACAATATCACTTTATCTATCTGTGCATAGGTTTGAAATGCATATCCTGCTCTTATATGGGTCTTGTATAATAAATATCTGAAAGGTTTACAGGTTTATTTTTTTTTGTATGCAAAATGATTCTATAATCAAAACTTTATTGGGCATAGTGGTTACTACCTAAAGTTCTAACTCATCAAATGTGACTAAGGAGGAGGAAGCTGACAGGCAGTGCCACACACTGGACTGGATACAATTATGAAGGGAAGCAGCTAGGGTGAAAGAGAGCAGAGTGAGGTTGCTGGGCCAGCCCCTCATTTACCCTACATGACCAGTTTGCACCGCTCCATTCCATGGGACATTTCTGTATGTCTGTTTCTAAGGTGCAATAATTACTTCATGGTGACTCTTACATTTCTTAAATGATTGTTTGAATTGGCTTAGTGAAAAAGAGCATGTATTCCCTAGCAGCACTTAAATATTACAAAAAATAGTTTATTTATTTGGAAATAAATTATTTAAGAAGACAAGAACCACTGTAGCCCACTGTTTCACTCAATAAACATTCCTGTTTTTTAAAGGACAAAAAAAGCCAAATGTTTGGAAAAAGTGAAGTATTTCAACAGTTGATTTATCAATCATTCAGGCTGCCTGTATCTACAGCAAATAAATAAATTAAATACATTGTTAAAACTCTTTTTCATAGTATAGATCTTTTCTTAAATCGGTTATCTTCTGTGAAATGTATTCTTCAGAACTAGTTTTGCACGTGTGATAGATATGTGATGTCCCAGTGGCTATATATTATATTCTTCCTCCCATGCACACACCTCCTGCAGAGATAGCAGACTACAGAAGCTGACCCTTACTGAGACCATCTTGTCTATCTGACAAAGCTCCTTTTTAACTTCTTACTTACTGCTTACTTCCTGCGATGGAGAAAAACTTTAGCTCTGCTTGTGATAATTTCACAGGCCCTGAGTACCCTGACCCTAGAAGCCCCAAGGTCAGAAGTCAAATCTTGTTCTGAAACATCTGTGTGCTTCATATTAAAGTAGAACAAAAGTGGAGAAATATCCACCAGCATGACAAGAGAAACAAGCAAAATGGGAATGACACATTGGTCATCTGTTAGCCATGCCATCTCAAGATAGTGACTGAAAGGGGAGAGGGGAAACTTTAGTTCAAAACAGTTTTGAATATTAATACTTCAGGCAAACATTTCTATTTTTAAAATTAAGAATTAACAAACTGAATGTGTTACATCTCTTGCCAATAAAGTTCCACAAATTAACAGTCTGCTAAAAACATAAATGATTACAATATATGGGGGAAATTATATGTATCATTTAAAATGTTAATTGTTAATAATGTCTTTTGAAAACACGGAAGGTCTTTTTACTGCTTACTTGTCTGTAGCACTGACTAGACAAGACAATATTTTCTGGTTACAAAGGATGATAAAAAGGTAAAAAATTACAGCTGATCATGTCAGTCAAATATTTGGGAAGCTAGACAGATAATTCTCTGTTTTCTGTTCATCATTCACAATACACGGCTGCAGAAACAGTGAAGCAACAAGAACAATTAACATATTGGTTTCTGAAACAGGAAAACTTGTTCCAGCTCACTGAAAAAATTGGGAAACCATGTGACAAATGCACATCTTTCTTATTCATTGCCTAGTTGTGCCAGACACATACTAATCAAAGTCTAGAAAACAAAGTATCACAGGAGCATCACTTTCCCATCAGCTCTAAAACCAAAAGTTCATTTTATTTACCAAGCAGTAATGGACTAAAAACAATTTTCAATATAGGAGTACCATCTCTACATGTAAAATTCATAATGTCACCCATCTCCATTATGAAACAAACAATAAATAAAAATAAATGACCTTTAAAAGTGTATTTTGGTTCCCTACCATGTAACTGGTGCATTCATACCATTAACTATGGGTGTAGTCAGGGTCAGGGGTCAGGAGGGCCATTTACCCTGGGGCCTCAAGCTCAAAGAAGGCCTAGAATCTAGACACTTGTTAATTTTTTGGCATCTGATAAGTTTCTCAACTTGTTTTTATGTGCACTGAACCAAATTGTGACATACTCTCAGTTTAGAGCTGCAAATTTGAAAACATAAGAGATGTGATTTGGTAAAAGACTTTGGTTGTTGTTAACTGCTTTTGTCTTATGCTTAGTATCAACTGTGACACTACAAGAAAGCAATATTTCCTCTCAATAACTAGGTGCAATTGCATACCACACCACACACAAAAGGCTAGAAAAGCATTCACGTTAAAAGGAATTGAATTCTCTCTCACACACACTTAGTTTTTGTGTATTGCTATTTTTTATTTTCATTATAGCTAGGGACAGTGGTAGCTGATCCGTTAAGTCAACCAGGGTTTAGCCCTACCAAGTGAAATGCCAACAAAAATTAAAATCAAGCCATTTCTCCCCCACAAAACTGCCAACAGAATGATTTTGGAATCTCCCCCATCTCACTCCCTCTTTCCTCTTCCTTCTTCCCACTTCACTCACTTCCTAAAATATGCACTATTTATGGAAAGGCTTCATAGCCACAAGCATAATACAAAATGTAGTAATATACTTTGTCGGTTGCCCAATAGAATAAGTGAAAGAAACCCAAGTTTGTATTGAGCTACCTCAAATAAGCTTAAATATAGGTAAGGTTTTCACAGCCACAGGGGACAACTCAAGCTGTGAGCCCCCATACCTGAAAGGAAGCCACAGAGACATGTGTATGATTGCAGATTTCAACAGTGACATCTCCTACTTGTACTATGCAACTCACGACACACTCATTCACAGGAGGAATAACTTGCAAAAAAGCCAAACTGAATATTGGAATCATCACATGCATCTTTAATATCTTGTCTAAAAACAAAAAAGCAATGCTTTACTTTACATCATTAAAGCTGCTAGTCAAAAAGTGCTAAAGCAACCCGGAGCCACTCTTGGCAATCCTTTACAGCACCGCATAAAGTGCACTCACAACATATCTAGAGTGCTCCCCCCCCCATTCGCATAGAAACCAAAGGGCGTGAGACCCATACAACTTCAAAGAATTACAAAGCAGTATGTTCCAGTATGCTTTCTATTTCAGTTTCTGAAATAGTCAAATGCCCACATATTTATCATTTGTTCTTACATACAATAAAAAGAAAACACAGTAGTCATATCACATCATTTTGTTCTCCGGTATAAATACCCACAGACAAAATGCATGAACAAAAGACATGTCAATTGAGGATGCTGATACTAATCCATCAATATCTTATACTGTATATTAACAGTAAACTGAATGTATATGTATCCTTACATAGTAAAAATAACACCATCCATGGACAAGGGGGAGGTATAAACAGGTTGGGGAAATCCCAAGATATGCAAGTGTATTACAAATTCTCATGAGCGAGAATATTACTAACACTCCTACAAGGACTAATTTTATTAATTCTGAGATAAAGAGAAATAAAGTGTATGAGCCAAAGACCATATAGGTATTTTCAGTCCTTTTACCCATTTAAAATGGGCAAAACTTTTCTAGAAGCCTGTAGGATCAAAATTCCAAAATGTAAACATGTCCCATGTCTAATCGCCCACACTATTCTATCTAGTTACAGGTTGTTCTGATTCTCATTACTCTAATGGAAGCCCTTCCAATATTGTCTAAGAGATAAAGGGCGTATGGGTGTCGTGAAAGTTCAACTGAGCCTAGCTTGAATACAAATCCCAGGAATTTACAAGACCCGTCCTCAAATCAAGAAACAAGTTTCCCAACCCATGGACTTCCTTTCCCCTTTCACGCATAGATCCTAGGATGAAAAGTGGGATATAAATGTAGCAAATAAATCCAAGGACTGAAGGAAGAAGTCCAGTGATTCTTCCTGCCTATCTCTATTACTTCCTTTCCGCCATCCAAAGCCATCAGCATAGCAGCCTCCCACAACATTCCCCACTTCCCTTCACAAGAGCATGGGAGTGTATAAAAAGAACAGGGGAAGTAGTGTTCTTTCATCCCATCCTTGATCCCCCTGTGTAAATACAAAAGGTTCCCTTAAACAAACAACTGTCCCATAAAACACCATGTCTCATGATTAGGATGGGATAAGGAGGGGGGAAAGAAATAGAAGGAGCTGGGGGGAGAGGGCCATTTTTCTCACCATCACTTCTGCCCCCCTACTAAGAGAAGGAAATGTGATATGTTTAGAGGGGTTTGGAGTAGCAGGAAAGAATGAGGGGCTGGAAATGAGGTGAAATGAGGCATGACTGGTTTGGAAGATTGTGAACTACCCTGAGATCTTCAGATGTAGGGTGGCATACAAATTTAATAAATAATAATAATAAAAATTAAGCCTGCATTTTTACGCCCTACGGCACAGCGGTAGACTGGAGGGTGGGAAGAAGTGTCATATTTTACTTTGCACAGAATGATCTGGATGGATGGAAATGCTGCGTGTGTGCATCTATGTTTGTTTGTATGTATGTATGTTTGTGTGTGAGATTGTATGCATGGGTGTGTGGCTGCTTGTGTATGTGTGCATATGTGAAAAAATGAGTGTGTGAAAGAATGAAATAGAATTCTGCATGCCTGCATATATATATATATATGTGCATGTATACACTGTCTATGTCTACGGCTGGCATGTGGCCCTTTAAGGGGTTCCTGACTGTCAATGTGGCTCTTGGGTCAAAAAAGGTTATCCAGCCTTGTTTTACTTAGCAAAATAATAATAATGAATGAACATAGCCATAGCATGCAATGGAAATATGGTTTTAAGTCCACATACTTAAAAACAACAATACCTAACACTTTTGCAACTATGTGGACAAAAGAAAATAAGGAATAACCAAACAGCAATACTTACCAGTTCCACAAATGCAAGTCCACCATAACTGTGAGCCACAAAAAAAACATTTTCAGCTGCTGATTGCGAGATAAAGTGATCCCATATGTAAATTGCATGTTCTTCAGGAGAGCCATTTTCCTAGAAAGTGAAGATAAGACTAATTATGATCATGCTTATTTATTTGGAGCTTGAGATATGCTAGATGCTTTTTTAAAAAGTAAACAAAAAGTTCCTGCCCAAGAGGCTTATAATCCAAATAGACAAGAAACACAATGGATAAGAAGGGTTTTTAAAAAGAGAGAAATAATACGTAGATATGCACCACACACTTCTTTCAACAGACACACACAACCCCCCTTAACATACAGTAAATTCACTAAGAAGAAAATGGAACATCATAACTTGCACATGTTATAAAATAGGGAGCTTTTTAAAAATAAACAGAAGGAAATATAAAGTAAAAGAGAGATAGCAAAGCCAAAAGAAGTTAACTTTTAAGGAGCTTTTAAAGAAGAGAAAAATCAAAGAACAAACAAGAAGAGTGGGAAGAATGAAGAACTGTAGCTGCAACATGCTGACCAGAGGCAAGTACAAAACAGGAAGAAACTGATAATCACAATTATTTTGCAACTCATACGCTACCCTAATCTTTTCTCAGCCATCATTGTTTAGTTTTACATTCCTCTGTATTATGTACCTTAAGATAACAATTAAAACCTATTACATCTGAAATACAATGGTCATACACCATCTAATTCCTTTCAATAGTTAGCTGTCCCACTGAAACATTTACTTATATTGTGATAATATGATATAATATGTTCTGATTAATATAGTGATGGCGCTGCACTGTGTATTTTCCTGCACCTGATCCCTATCACCTGCTCTACATCACCAGACTAGGGAAGCAACATGGAGGAAACTTGCCCCAGAGCTTTATGGTGAAAAGGAGAATTAGATAGTGTTGGGAGCAGCCTGAGGTCAACTTTAATGTCAAGTTCTACCAAAATCTGTAGCAGAAAAATAAGGAGAAGTTGACAGAAACATTTTAAATTCCAGCTATGGGAAGCTAAATAGTAATGCAGGGTCTAGCTTACCTAAAGCCCATGAGACATAGGAGATGAAGAATGTAAGGTAGAACCATCCCTATTCATTTTAATTTGTGGGTGAAAGGAAGCAGCTGTAACTACTGGCTTTGTCTTCCTTGTTCAATCTAATGAACCTGTTCTTTTCATAAAAGGTTTAAAACCTTAAAATTCCTGCCTAATTAGACAAATCTCATGTCTCTTTTGGGGGGGGGGAAACAAGTTAACACTTTATGAATAGAATTTTACAAGTCATTTAATGCAGTGATAAGTTTTAAAAGCTTTATTCTTAATTATTATCTTTATTTTAGTTCTCTTATTAGGAGAAAGCAGAATTAGTACATCTTACTATCTGTCAGTAACTATTAAAATTATCAGACATATCAGATATTGAGCACCTGTCAGTCCAGTGAGCTGGAAATTCAATGAAAGAAGATAAGGGAAGTTTGGATTACTTAAGAAAAAAACATAATAAAATATTATTTGATCACATATAAAATCCATAAAATTAAAAGCTACAGTGCATATTCATTTAATGATTACTTTAGTTATTTAGGGGAAAGTGTACAGAAAAAAGTGTACAGCACCTGTCAGTCCAGTGAGCTGGAAATTCAATGAAAGAAGATAAGGGAAGTTTGGATTACTTAAGAAAAAAACATAATAAAATATTATTTGATCACATATAAAATCCATAAAATTAAAAGCTACAGTGCATATTCATTTAATGATTACTTTAGTTATTTAGGGGAAAGTGTACAGAAAAAAATAGGTTTTTTATTTCTAACTTTTGAATGTTCTATAGAACACAAGATTTATACCAGACAAGTTAAGGGTGGGATATTAATAAATATACCAGTTAAACACAACATGTTTAATTATATTTACATTATTATTAAAGGTTTCGTATAGGTAGGCCTAAGCAGAACCTGCTTATTTTCCTGCTAGGAAGAACTGGTAATTCCTAATAGGGAAAATAGACAATACTGTCATTTGGAACTTTTCCATATCTCTCTTGGAGCTTAATTTTATAGGAATCTGTAGCAGAAAATTGTGCAATTTTGCCCCATTTACCTTGTATCTGATGCCACAGCAGCACAAAGTGATATGTGCTTAATGAATACAATAAAATAGGGAAGAGTAACAAACAAGAATAGCAAATAAAGAACAGTTATTTTGAAAGAGGAGAATCTCAGCTTTAATTTTTGGCAGGAACATAGGAAGGAACCTTCTGTATGGTCACACTAAGCTTTGAAACTCTGCATACTAAGGCCCAGGCCCATCTCACCTTGTCTTTGCCTTCCCACCTTGCTTTTTGCTTTCTAACAAATACCTTTCTTTTCTGGCCAGTGTTTGGCTGGCCAAGCTGATTATGGTTTTAGTATCTGAAGAACAAGGATTTTTTAATGTTACTATTATCTACCATTCAGAACCCAACAAGGTACCGGTAGTAAATAGCCCATTCTACAAGAATTCCCTCTATCATATTACGAAGGAAAGCATTTTTGTCTCGCTGTGGGATAACACCAACGAGAGCCTTCATAGACCCTACGCCTAAACCCCTATTGTTGGAGGCAATAACCAAAGAGGTCTCAAAATCTGCTAATCCTGATCCACTAGTGGATGACAGAGTAGGCGCTCTACCCCAGGAGAAGAGTTATGTGGCCTCCACTCCTCTGAAAAAGAACAATGACCATCTGGTAAGTGGCCTGACACCTCCAGAAGAGATCAAACTCATTGCCTCCTTTACAGATTTACCAGCGGTGGAACAAAAAGAAATTATTAATAGGCTGGAATCGCTTAAACTCCAACTTATTAGGAAGCTCAGCACAAGAACATCCACATATAGCGAACATGACATCCTAGAAGAATCAGTTCATATGGAACTCGAAATATCAAATGCTAAATGTATGTCGGTAATGGAGGATAAGATACAACCCCAAGAAGTAACTACCGGCCCTTCCCTCCAAGCAGAACAACCCGCCGTGCTCTTAATAGATTTAGAAGACTCACCCTTGAGAAATATTCCTGAAGAAAGCACTCATGACATATCACAACAGGTAAAATCCCCCTCTACACATTCATCGATGCCCGACCTGGAACCTTCTTATAGCACTGACCAAACAAGAGAAGAGGTGCCTTTGCTAACTTTCCCAAACAGCTCACTCTCCCAGCCTCATCCCTCATTGCGGAGTATTATGGATTCAACAACAAGGCCCATTATGGCTAGTAGCCACTGAAAGCCATAATCTTCTATGAAGTTGTCTAATCGCCATTTAAAACTGTTAGGCATCACCCCACCTTGTGGTAGCAAATTTTGCCCTGAAAACTCCCAACATTTAGCTTGATGGGATAACCAGAGGTTCTGCCCTTATATGAGTGATAAAAACATTTCTCTATCCATTTTTGTATCCACTATTCTTGAGAAAAATATAACTGAAACTACTCCATTGTGAAGTTTATTGGCTTTCGCCAGGATAATTTCAACAGGACGTTTGCAAGATTCAAAGAAAATATTCTGTATATAAAATGAGGCATTTTTGAGACATACCTAGTCAGCTTGTTTGGGTTATATTACACATTAAGCAATATTATTTTAGTCTGTTTTAAAAACAACAACACAGCATTGTTTGACAAGTAAGACCAGTGAGGCATATAACATTTTAATGAATCAAACCATTAGTGTCCACAGATAAGCAGTGTGCATACAGTATATACAGTGTTTTCTGGAGCTTTCAAAATGCAGGTTAAAATCATGAATGGAATATTGCCATCATTAATTCTTAAATACCAAGCTGAAGGCAGGCAGAAACCAAAGCCTTATCAACTACACCAGATACTAATACCTAGGCATTGCAAGGTCTGCAGTTATGATGGACTACCTGAGCTGATAACACATGGAATTATCTAAACAACATTTGCATATTTGTGTAATTATTTCCTAAGGTTAATTAGCTCCAGCAAAGCAGTTTGCCCTTTGAGACTGCTTACAGTGACAGGTTCACATATTTCCTGCTTTGATGCCAAATTATACTGATTCTTTTTTTCTTTTTTTGTTCTGCTAACCTGTTGCTGGGCAGATAGAAATCCTGCAATGTTTTCAAGGATCTCAATCTTGATACTGTACAGTAATTTCAAAATACAAAACTAGAGAATTTTCTCCCAAAAAGTAGACCATAGTCAAATCAGCCTTTCCACAGTTGAAAAGCAAACTGAAACTGTTTCGACATGTTAAACCGCTTGGTTTTTATAGCATGACTACAGATATGCACTTGGTATTTACATACGCTCTTACTTTTCTATGTATGTAACCCAGTGCAATGTACTGAAATGCTCATCTGAACTGCTGGATGCTAACAATTTGCAATGGGAACACAGCTTTCCTGGCACATGCTATCCATGTCCAGAAACATATACTGATTTGTATAAATCAACGTGTATGGCAATAAAAAAAGGGAATCTTAGGTATCTTAGGTTTTAGCTCCATCCATTCAATTTTGAGCAATTTCTTCCTCACAGCACAGTCACACATGACACAACTCCCACTGCTCAGGAGCCTCACTTTCACCACATGAAGAGGGTTTCCTGGAAAGTGCTGGGTGCTGAATGGGGGAAGAGAAAGGTCAGTTGCACAAGCTGCTTTCTGCTCACATAACTGTTGGATACAAACCCCCATAAAATGGTGTAGACAGAAATTTTACTTCACAATAGAAGTCACCAATGCAGGAAGAAGCAAAGGCATATTTGGGATGGAATATTAGGATGTGGGAAATCTGTCACCCTTTCACACACCTGATTCAGCCTAGGCAGGATTTCCTGTGGAAAGTGCAATTATTTTTGCCGAATGCGAGCTTCATTCATCAGAATACACTCACTTTAGAAACTATATAGATAGAAGTACTGTATTTTAAATACAAAACCTATATAACCAACACCAAGTTATGCTTACAATAGTCTAGCAATAAAATATCTCAATGTACATATTGATGATTTTTTTTAATATTCAGCAAGCTTGCATATTTTAAATTATGAACAGGGTTTTATAATAACGCAAGCCAAGTTTCAGTTCCGAGAGGTATTTGTACTTTCAGACAGATACTATCCAAACGAAGCAAACAGGTTATTGTCCATAATCTCTTTTTCATCAAAGCTCATTCAAAAGTTCAAAAAAGGTTTTGCTTTAACCATGTAAAATGCCTATAAGACATTTGCTGCATCGTAACAGTTGCACCTTCTGTTCTGGATGCCCCTTGAATTGAGAATTGTCACCAATGTGTTAATCATTACTATTCTAGTCTGCTATTCAGTGTAACTAAGTTATTGATCCCACTAGTATTTTTCAGTCCTGTTTGACACAGAATAAGAATAAAATAAGCATAATGGAGAGCTGTAGTACCAGTTCAAATAGGGCATATCACCAACAATCATGGAGGAAAACAGGGCAGTTGGAACAAGGGCACTTTATAGAAGGCAAGGCAGAACAATGTAAGAGTGGCCTGATGAGTAGATGTCAGACATGAGCAGAATGCAAGTCTATGAAGAACATGAAATCCATGAACAGGTATCTAAGATTTAGTGTGAAATGTTACCAGGAAGTATAAGTGCTCAGAAAATGTTTGTACAAATTAATTTATTCATGACTGTCACAAATGTTAAATCAAGCATCCATGCAGTATACCTATGATCATCAGATGCTTGGGACAAAAATTATATATATGGATGACTTTCACGATCCTGATCTGATAGTGTGTTTCCAGACACCTGATCTGTCTGTTTTAGAGCCAGAATGCTGGACTAAATGGTAAC
Source organism: Zootoca vivipara (assembly GCF_965207765.1). Lineage (NCBI taxonomy): Eukaryota > Metazoa > Chordata > Lepidosauria > Squamata > Lacertidae > Zootoca > Zootoca vivipara. The sequence continues at coordinate 26,956,942 of NC_142593.1, read as the reverse complement.
AGGAGCTGCTTTGATGTGGCTAATTAATTATATATAGTGGGGTGCAGGAAGAACCTGGGGTCTTCCAGATGTTGCTAGATTCCCCCATCAACTCCACTCAGTATAGCCAACCGTAAGAGAGAATTGGGAGCTGTAGTCCAGTAACGTCTGGAGTGTCTCCACTTTCTGAACCGTGCTATATAGATTAGATATGAGAAGTCAGCAAAATAAGAAATAAAGCTAAGACACAAGAAGAGTTTGGATTTGATATCCCGCTTTATCACTACCCGAAGGAGTCTCAAAGCGGCTAACAATCTCCTTTCCCCTCCTCCCCCACAACAGACACCCTGTGAGGTGGGTGGGGCTGAGAGACTTCAGAGAAGTGTGACTAGCCCAAGGTCACCCAGCAGCTGCATGTGGAGGAGCGGAGACACGAACCCGGCTTCCCAGATTACGAGTCTACCGCTCTTAACCACTATTACCCGTGACAAACTAAGGGGGAGGGAACAAGGAATCAAAGAATTTTGTAGGGCCTAAGAAACACACACACACTTGCTAGAAGTTCTTGTTGTTGCTTAATTTATAACATTTCAGAGTCATCCATATTAATGAGCCTTTATACATGCTTTGCATATAATCTCTACATTCAAAGATTAAGGCCAACAGATTATTCCCAAGGAAATGTTGTAGGAGCCTTTTTTATTTAATTTAAAGCAGCTTTAACACATTCTTTAGCCAACCAGATTCCCAGAACAGCTTACTTCAAACTGTGGGATTAAAACAACAACAAAACATTAAACAATACACAGTGCATGTGCTTATTTTGCTAACACGGAGGAGGCAGTTATGACATTTCACTTTGATGGCTGTTGCTGCTTCTTACAGGATAGCTGCTTCTGATGGCCATTGTGAAGGGAGGAAGTATCCAGTGCCAGCCAATAAAGCAGCTGTAGGTAAAGAGTGTAATGAGGGCATTAAGACAGCCCAAAGCATAGACATTCTATGGAGAGAATGTTCCACAGAACATGTTGTAGAGTGACTATATGAGAAAGTGGGGTGGGAATATTTAGAAAGGTTGCGACCATGAACAATGGCAGTTCCAGCCTAAAGACATGCAAGTGATGGATGACATTAAAAACCACTGCCAAGACCCTGTATTTCAGTGTCCTGCTCAGAAAGGTGATAGGACAAGTGGAGCTGGCTTAGAGAAACACAAAAGCATTGCAAAGCTTTTCCTAGCCTGTAATAGCTGGGCCTAGTTAGCGGCTAAGACAAGCTCTTGACAGGGACTCATAGGTGGGTAGGTAGAGATGAGATTGCACTGGATCCAGCACGGCTACCAGAACCTTCAGCAGAAATATATTGTTACTGAAATTACAGGGGGGGGGGCACATCTTTTGAGTTGTTAAATTTTACATATATTATGCCTGAATGTATCCTATCGACTTGACAGCTCAGGGAAGATACCTAACTTTATGAATCATATAAAATCAACCCCTTTGCCAAGTTCCTCCATTCCAATGCCCTTTTGCCCTTGGAAAAAGGATTCTTTCCCCTGCCACCTCCCCAAGACATGTATACACACCTCCTACCCCAGGAAATGCCCAGAGGTGACAATTGCTGGGGTCATTGTTCTCCAAGGGAAGCCAAATCTCATCACCAGACTTGCCTCAGGCTCCAGACATGCAAAGGAAGTTCTATTGTACTTTTGGGTGGTGTGTACTTAAGACATGTTTGCCTATGTAATCTTATACTTGGGTGTTGCCCTGACATATCTGTCTATGCTAATCTTGTGTAACCCTCCCCTTTTGTGACATGTTAGTGATGTAGCAATGGTGCATTTATGATGCTGTGTGAACTGTATTCTGGGATACAGTGGGAAAGTTTTAAAAGTCAATGTCGTCCCATGCTCGGGGTTCACTCGCTGCTGTTGAACCTGTTGCGCAACAATAAAGGATCTAAGTCTACTGACTGCTGTTTTGCTCCAAATTGCTTGACTGGAATTTCCTTCTTTTACTGACCGCATGAACCTACGAGGGACTCCTACCCCGATGAGCTGGGCTGTTGAGTAGTCTCTCAACCCGGAATTTTCCTCAACAATATGATTGTGAGCTCCTCAGACCAGGGATTTGCCCTCTTGTACTCTGTAAAGCACTGTGCATATTGATAGCATTATATAAATAGTAATACTGTGATGACTGGATCAGTAACTTTAACATCCAAGCAGTCTTGACTCAAGTTTTTCAGCAGGTAGAATGTGTGTCAAGATGACGGGACATGATACTTGCTGCCAGAGTGCATAAGGCTTTAGCTAAATGTAGGTAATAATGTATGAGGTAGATTTTGTCAGTGTTGTCAAACTACCATTATAAACAAAAATATTGTTTTTAAAGTGAAATGCAAGCCAAAGTTCACTTATTAGGGAATAACTGGCATTAAACAGTTACTTCTGAGTAAACATACATGAGATTGCACTTCAAATGCTTGCAAGAGCACAAAAAACCCACCCTATGTGAATTATATGATATTCAATATGCAGGCCAGCTGTTATCTTCATAATGTATTTCAAATGAGCCCACACAGTTGAAAAAGTTGCCTATCTCTGTGGTAAAGTAATGAATGCTATAAGCAGCCATTTGTCCTCTTTGTAAATAATACTGTAGAATGGAAGCACAATGTACTTATAATTATTGAAGCACTGAGTGTCAGACTTCCTTGGTTCTATTTATGATCCCGGGAACAAAAAATTGTTTCAGCATTCTTACTTTTGGAAATTTCAAAGGACTTTGGCAGAGGATAGGTGAAGCAAAGGTTAATGCTCAACACACATCTTTTATTACCAAACCATATGCTGAAGGTCACCCTAGGATAATTTTAGAAACTAAGCAGGTTTTATTTTACATGAAACCTTCCTACTCATTAAAAATTGTTCTAAGTGTATATTCTTTCCAAATGTCACTACATGCCAACACATTGCACATAATGTTGCAATAGGTTATATATAAACACTGTCAAACAGTAATAGAGTAACTTTGCATGAAATGGAATTGAATTATGATATACAGCAATATAAAGTAATAAAATCTGTTTCCTCTACAGCACATTTTGGCTCATTCCACTTCAGAAAAAAATGCTGCTTCCATTCCCACCTCACTTACAGATAGGATGTTGCTTATGGGGCTGAAAGGAACCTCTCCCAGAGCACATAAAGGTAAACGTAAAGGTAAAGGGTAAGTCGCGGACAACTCTGGGGTCGTGGCGCTCATTTCGCTTTACTGGCTGAAGGAGCCACAGTTTGTCCGCAGACAGCTTCCAGGTCATGTGGCCAGCATGACTAAGCTGCTTCTGGTGAACCAGAGAAGCACACGGAAACGCCGTTTACCTTCCTGCCGGAGTGGTATCTATTTATCTACTTGCACTTTGATGTGCTTTCGAACTGCTAGGTTGGCAGGAGCAAGGACCGAACAACGGGAGCTCACCCCGTTGCGGGGATTCAAACCGCCGACCTTCTGATCAGCAAGCCCTAGACTCTGTGGTTTAGACTACAGCACCACCCACGTCCCCAAATAGCAGAGACAATAAGGAATGCAAAAAAGTCCTCAATGAGCACATTGTTACAATATGAAGACCAACAAAAATTATTCAAATACATTAAAAACAGGAAACTGGCTGTTGGACCTTTGGACCACAAGGGAGGCAAAGGTATGCTAAAGGAGGAAAAATGAGGTTGCATAGAAGCTCGATTAATTCTGTACCTCTGTCTTCACAGCAGAAGATCCCTGTGAACTAGCTTTCTCAGAAAGGGTCTCAGGAACTGAGGCAAACAGTAGTGTCAAGAGACAAAGTTCAAGGCCTTGTCGACAAATTGTTTTCAAAACAGAGAAATCATAGGGTCCAGACGGCATCCACTTGAGAGTTCTTAAATAACTCAAATGTGAGATTGCCAATCTTCTAACAAAAATATGTTAGAATATGTCTTGTCCCTAAGATCAGTCTCCATAACCAAGGACTGGAAAGTAGAAAACATAACACTATTTTTTATTTTTTTAAAAGGAAGGATACAGAGATGAACTGGTAAATTATAGACTGGTTAGCTTAACATCTGCTCTGGGAGAACTGGTGGAACACATTATGAAAAACAGGATTACTGAGCACAGAGGAGAACAAATCTTGAGGAAGCAGCACCTGCATGGCTTCCAAAAGAAACATCCCATCTCACCAACTTTTTAAGTTCTTTGAGGGTGTCAAAAAGTATACATATAGGGATGGTCCAGTCAAGATGGTGTCCTTAGACATCCAAAGAACTTTAAATAAGGTTCCTCGCCACAAACCTCTGAGTAAACTAAGCAGTCTTGGAATAAGAAAATAAATCCTCTTATGGATTATTAATTAAAGAACAGGAAGCAGAGAGTAGGAATAAATGGACAGTTTTCCCAAAGGAAAGTTCTAAGAGGTGGAGTCATCTAAGGAGAACAACTAGTCCTATGATATCACCCACCCACTACACTGAGGAAACAAGCAAGAAGCATGCACTACGAAATTCTCAATTTAAATGTCACAATCATACCTCATCTTAATAAGCCACAATATGCACGAACCTTTTGCTTGCATTCAAACCCCTTCCCTCCTCCCTTCAGTGTGCAGCAATTAAGACACATAGGTCTCCAATTACCACAATTCCCCATTTCATCTTTATCCTTCTACAAGAAAAAATGGATTCTAGATAGTTGTGTATAAAAACATTTTTACTATATATTGGTCAGCTATTTTCATATTTGGATTCCACACAACCCCACAATTCACTGTCACCTCATATTCCACATGAGGTGCAACGGAAAAATGACTAACACAGAAAACTAAAGACAACTAATAAAGTGACATATAATAACTTTAACATGGTATGATTTTCTTTAGATTACAAAACGTAAGAATTTAAATTACAGGCCTCTAGGCTGCAGAATATTCTACCAGGAGTATAAGCCTCATAATGAGACAATTTAGCTCTCAGGATAGAAGAACAAAAGGACTCACAAAAAACAACACCTCATACACTCAAAGATTATCATGACTAGACTGTCACACTGTGACCTTGTTGGCGCCTAGCTAATCTGACAATATTTTGTAGTGCATTGTTTCAAATCAATAACTAATTAACAAAGTACAAAAGAAGTTGCACTCTTTCTGAGACTCCTTGTTAAAAATGGCTTTTGGTTGCACATGGGCAGAAAGGTCGCTTTTATGACATCTTCACATGTCTTTCAACATCCTGCCACTGTCAGATTAAATTACTTAAAGCAATTAATCGTCATAAGTTAAAACAGAAGCACATTTGTTACAGCCGGTTGTCATAATGACATGGTGAGTAGTTGTTTTGATATGAATTTCTTCTACTGACCCTCTATCATATCTTAATTTTTTTGGTTGACCTAGCTGGAAGATTGGGAGCAAATCCTAACCAACACAAGCCACGTATAGCTGGTAGGTGTGTGTGTGTGTGTGAGAGAGAGAGAGAGGAACTACCTACTAAAAGCAACTAAAATGATAGTCTACACATCTTTAAAGTTTTCAGTTATTTAAGATTAAAGTAAATATATGTTTTTTAAAAAATCAGCTTATTATTCATTTTAAAAAAATTGCAGCCATGGAAGCGAGGGAAGAGGTCAAGATCAGGACCATAGTATTCAAGGAAGGGAGGGATTAACACACCATACTTTTGATGAAAATCAGACAGAGTAACTTGGACAAGTCTGAGGACTCTGTCATTCTGTGTTCTACCACCTTCTTAGGAATATGCAGTAAACCTCAGTAAATCCATGCTGAAAGGAAACTTAAAGTAGGTGGATTTTTCATAGAGGCTATGAATGCAACATTAACATTTGCAGCATCCTAAACCAGGCACCCCCAAACTTCGGCCCTCCAGATGTTTTGGACTACAATTCCCATCTTCCCTGACCACTGGTCCTGTTAGCTAGGGATCATGGGAGTTGTAGGCTAAAACATCTGGAGGGCCGCAGTTTGGGGATGCCTGTCCTAAACTGTCCCAAAGAGAGGAGCTGCTGCAACAAAATTGAGTAAAAACAAATTTTAGGTGGCAAGAATAAAATTGAGTGTGTTGTATTGCAGATGGTTGAGGAAGAAAGGGGGAACCCCAATAACTCGTGTAAGGGGCCTCCATTTGTTACTGGAGAATCCTTCCTCTCCTTGAGTCCTCTCCATTCAGCACACCCTTGACCCCAAAAAGAGGCTTCTGTTTGGAGGGGAGATGAGAAAGGCAGCTTCTATAACCTGCAGGCTTTTCTCTTGATATAATCCTACGTTTAAGCCTTAGCCCCGGCATCCCCAAACTTCGGCCCTCCATATATTTTGGACTACTATTCCCATCATCCCTGACCACTGGTCCTGTTATTTAGGGATCATGGGAGTTGTAGGCGAAAACATCTAGAGGGCCGCAGTTTGGGGATGCCTGAGATAGCGTGGAATTTAAGGATCCTGAAGGCACTCAACTGAATGTGCTTGTGTGTGTGTGTGCATGTGCTCTCTCCTATTCTCCACCTTCTTTCATCTAGCCGCCTTCTGCCTTGCCACTTCCACTAGTGTTTTTCGCCTTGCAGGCTATTGCCATTGCCACAGAGGCTGCTCGCTGCTGGCATAGGGATCTGCTGCTCCACCAACATTTGTGCGGGGAGGAGATCAACACTCCTTTGATAAAGCTCACCAGTACTCCAAGCACAGTGAGAGGGAGCAGGAAGCAGGCTGCGAGCAGAAAATCAGCAGGCTGCTTTGGTCTAGCTGGGAGGCACAGACTGTGACAAACAAGCAGCAAAAAATTGCCCAGCAATCCCTTGCTGGGACAGGCAAGCTGCAAAAAGTTGCCAAGAAATTCCTTGCTGAGTTGAGTCCCATAAGTCCCTGCCTGTGACCAGAAGTAAGAAAGGAGAGATAGCACTAGCTTTGAGGTGAATAAGATTTTTTGGGAGAGAAGAGTGTGCAAAATTCAAAGGAATGAGGGGGCATGCAAGCAATTCGACTCGTAACTTGCTTCCTAGTAGTCCCTGCCAGAAATAAGTACTGAAGAGGAAGATTGAAGTCAATAGAGTTTTTTTAGGGGGCAAAGGCTCAAAGTTCAAACAGGGGAAGGGGGAGTATGATTGGGAAAGGGTGGGAGACAGCCACTGTAAAGGAAGGGAGCCCAGGAGAAGTTTCTTAATAAAAAGATATAATAAACAGATTTAGTGAAGGAGTAAGAAAAAGCAGAGAAAGATCAGTATTGAGGAAAAAATAAGGAAATTAGCCTGATAGAAGTAGGCAAAACAGTATCTGTAAGCAGAGAAGACTGCTTTGTCCAAGCAGGAGCTGCTTGTCCCAACGAGATTTTTCTCCTGCCTTTGTCAGCATGGGAGGAGCCTGAGCCCAACCCAATGACCCCAGGATGCCAGTCGGAAATTATGCCTAGTTCCGGCTATGCTTGATATTTACGGGATGATATTTTGCAGTGTTTTGGAAAAATTATGTTGAAATGTTTTCCACATACCTTTCTAGAGGACATCTAATCAATGTTTAGAATGCTAGCAGGGATGGTCTTTCCATTGCTTTGCACTGTCAGTCACATGTATGACTATCTCCCTGTTGGAATAACGTAGGGTTGCCATATTTCAAAAAGCAAAAGTTGTTGAGCTTTCCCCCCAAAAATTTGCCCAAAAGTCAACACTTCTGGGCGGCAGTCAGTACAAGGTATCCTTCTTGTGTCATTGATACTTCTCCAGTGGCAGATGGCACAGACAGATGGATGTGTGATGGTCATACAGGTTGCAAAGCGAATTCCTTGCCTGGCATGAAGGTTGCAATGATTGCAGAGAAGCTGAATGGATTTTCTGTCTCCAGAATGGAAGATATAGGACAGATCCCATTGCCTGAACCAACTTTTGTTGATGTACCTGAAGAACTGAGGCAAATAGTAGTGATATGAAGTTTTAGGGCTCATAGACAAAATAAAAAGCAACAAATTTCTGGGTCCAGATGGCACCCACTTGAGAGTTATCGAATAACTCAAATGTGAAATTGCTCTTCTTCTTCTTCTTCTTCTTCTTCTTCTTCTTCTTCTTCTTCTTCTTCTTCTTCTTCTTCTTCTTCTTCTTCTTCAAAAAAGGAGGGGAGACTTTGTCCCTAATATCAGCTTCTATACCTCAGGACTGGAAAGTAGCCAATGTAAGACCAATTGTTTAAAAAAAAATCCAGGGGGAAATCCTGGGAATTATAGGATGGCTAGTTTAATTGTCCAAACTGGACAAATCAGGGAGCAGGAGAGACTGGACAGACCAATTTTTCCTTTGTTTGGCTTTTGCAGATTGGCTCCAGCAGTTTCAGGCAGAAAGCATGGAGGGAGAAAGCATGGATTAGAAATGTTCCCATAGGAAATAATGGAAATAATCAGCTTGTTATGTGAACACTCACCTTATTTACCAAGAATGCACTGTACTCAGAAAACTGGGACCTACATGTATATATGGAGTTTAACAACATAAATAGTTTATGTTTAATGATGACTTCTAAAAGAACTTAATAGTTACAGCTATTTACTTGGAATATTGCTTTATTAATTTGTATAAAATTTAACAGTGGCTGAATACATATACTGCAATCTAGGAAATTTATTATGGAATATTAAATAGAATTATTGATGTGATATAACAGAAAGAGTGAAAACTCTAGTCTCTTCTCTGGAAACAAACCCTACATCTCTGGTGTTTAAATTATCATTATTCAGATGATCAACTTTGAAACCATTGCCACTTACACTGAAACAATATCTAACCACAAAAGCATTTCACTCTTTCTGAACAGCCTGTTTGATACATTTAAAACACAAGTTACAAAACCATTCAAAATATTCAAAGCAGGTTATTTTTATTCTTGTGTTTAAACCAGAATCTTGATTAAGTTATGCAGTAATTTCATTCCCAGCAGTGCCCTCTATTGGGGAAGCTCAATGGAATAAATATTTCCACAATACTAAAATGCTTACTTCACTAAAGAAAATGCATTTCAGTTTGGATTAAGGAAAATAAACCCTGCAGTGTCCATATCAGTTGCGTGTTTTAGCCAAGGAAAAGCATGGCAAGGTTGTTGGGTGTGGTTTTTTTAAAGAGACCCCATTGACCCTTTTGACCTTAGGAGACATGGAGCATTATTAATGCATTTAGCACTACTATGAGTGAATAAAGAAGTGTGTAGAAGCACCAGAATCCAAAGCTATTTGAGAGTTAACATTTTTCTTTTAAAAAAAGTTTGACTGGGTATTATAGCCAAGCATATATACACAAATTCTTAAGTAAGCATCAGACAGATACTTAGCTAGCAGATTTATTTATGTATATGAAATTGTGCCAATAATATTTCTTGTCCCTGTCTAGCTGACCCAGTGACACAAGGAACATTACAATATCCAATGATAGGAATCCAATGATAAAACTTCTGCCACCACAGTGCTTTGGTTTAGCATATAACTGCTATAATTCTTGTTCTTTTAGTAGTCCTTGGGGAAATATAATGAATTGAATCTCAATTAGATTGTTTTAAATGAAAACAAACTTCATTACCACTTCTGTCAGAGAAGCTTCAAAAAGCTGTATGATGAGGGTCAACTAAAGTGATGCAGTCATTGCGAACAACTATTTAAGTGGCCAATTTAAATGAAAACAGGAAAAATAGGATTAAAAGTTTCCCTGAGAGATTTCATGACTCTGTGGAGTATTGTTCCTTGCACACTTAAAAAGGAATGCTGTTTCAAAAATGAAGAAAAGGCCTCAAAGCATGTAAAAAAAAGTAAATATCTGCAAACTGGCTTAAAATGTAGTCAGATATAAACAGATAACGAGAAATAAGAAACTCTGTATAGCAGGATCTCTTGTCTCCCTATTCATTTCTAGACTGATTTGTCACCTTTGCCTTCAGAGATCTCAATGGATTAAAAGCCATTAAGATTGTTTAAGTAATTCAATAACATTAATATTTATCAGAGATTACAGAATAAAAGTTGTCAGCAGGTGAGTCATTCATAGATGAAGATGGGTTATTTACTGTAGTAGTAAAGAGTGAACAGCTACAGAATTATCAAAATTGAGTTCATGTATCTCTGCTACCTACATTTATGAAGCAGAGTCCTTCCTAATCACCCTTCTTTAAAAAAGCTGGTAGACAAAGTGTGACCAACAAGTCTTCTTTGGAAAAAACGTAAAACAATCAAATTTGTTTTCGTAGATTTGTTGCAGTAAATCTTATTAGATACATTGGTTGGGATCCACAAAGGTGCTTTGTGTGATTCAAATGCAGCCATTGATTTCAGACTTTCAGGTCACAACCCTGACATTTTATCCAGCCATTTATAATCTTTGTAAAAAACTGGACTTTGTAGGGGAAAACTGTATTTGGGAAAATATGTTCGGTGTATTTTTCTACCTATTTTGAGGAAACAACTTTTAATAACTGGTACCTAATAGTTCCTCACCTGAAAACCATTGTACTGGTAGCTTCTCTGGACATGAGACACAGAGACTGTCCACTATAAATCAGAAAGATTGTGTGATGGCCAGTGTTGGCCCAAGACATTTTGTTGCCTAAAGCAGAGTGCAAATTGCATTCCTAACCCTGCCAGGACTAATACTCTAAAAAACTTCTTGCTGCACTATTTAGAACCAATTCCTAGCCTATCTTATTCCTCTATCACATGATGCTACCTGAAGCAAGTCAGTTCACTCTGTAGTATAACAGAATGCAGTTATGAATTAACATTTTTCAAAACTGCCACTCTTGTGCATTTGGCTTTCAAATAAATTCAGATTATTAGTGCATAAAAACTGTTTTGAAAAATTGCATAGCACAAGCACTTTTTTTAAAAAAAATGATCAGATAAATCTAATATCCAGGAGCTGAGGAAAACATTTGTGATGGGAGCCACAGGTAATTTATAATCAGCATATTAACCATAGGTTGCAAATATTCCTTTTCATTCCATCTAAACCAGGGTTGGGGAACCTATGGCCCTCTGATGATGCTGGACTACAACTGTTATCTGACCCAGCAAACATAATCAATGGTCAGGGCTGATAGGAGTTGTAGTTCAACAATATATGGAGGAAACCACATTGGCTGCCTCTGTATTTCGCATACATTATTGCAATAATGTACTCATGCTGCTTATTTTGAACTTGAATTCTATGTATGTATGTCTAATCAGAATTAAGTCAAAAGAGTTCCATAAGACTTATTCCAAGATGATGATGATGATTCATTTCATTTATGGGGCATCCCTAAGCAATTTACAATATAACATACACAAAGCAGTTACATATATAAAAACTGCATATATCTAAGTAATTCTTTAAAAAGCAATTATAAATCTAAAAACAGTTTAAAAACACCACCACATACATCCAATCAAATCCAGATTCCAGCTTGGATAAATATTTTAGGAAAACTTGGTTGAAAGAGGAACATCTTTAACAGGGGCCAAAAAGACAAAGAAGGTACCTGCCTGATATGTAATGGGAGAAATTTTCAAAGGCTAAGAGCACACAAAAGGACCAATTCTGACATCATGCAGAATGCACCTCCTGATAGGATGCTATCTGCAGGATACCCTCTTATTGCAGAATGCAGTGATTGTTGGGTGTGTAGAAGAAATTCCTTTCCCCCTTACCTAGTGCAGGGAGCAACATGTGTAGCCCAACACTGCCTTTTCTGGGTTTGGAGGCAGTTCCCTGCCCTGTGTGGCTGTACTGCTGTCTGAGAGATCTTGCAAGACACTGGGAGCCAATCAGCAGGCTACCAGTGGACGGAGCTTTAGAGCAGACCTTCTTAGGTCCACTCTGAAGGGTTTAAAAGGGTGAGCTGCGGTGTCATAAGCATCACAGTCCTTGCTGAACTCTCCTTCCAACCCTCCCTCTTTTACAGGTTTCCAGGACTGTTCTGAAAGCGGGTTGGCAGCCTAGCTTGCATACCATGCTATGGATACTTATCAACCACTGTTTTCAGGGCCTGGCAGGATGTTCCCTGCTGACAAATTGGGCTACATCTGTAGATTTTGCTTACCTCATAGCAACTGTCACAGTTATAAAGTGGAAGAGGCATTGGGCTGGATTCTTAGGGGAGCTGGCTGGGTGCTGCCCATGTGCTCCAAAGTAGGGTCCTAAGGGATCTTGGAGGGCAGCGCTTCTGTCCAGATGCCCATTCAGGGGCTGAAGGGGCCCTGGCATCCCCTACTAGTGACCAGAAGGATTCTCCAGATGTGATTCGTGCCATAAATTTGGTTACCCCCAATTCCTGATCCACAAGCAAGTGGGCTTGTTGATCACTGTATACACGCCCAATGCCTGTGCCAAACCTTTCCATCTTGTGGCCAATGTGAATCCAACTCTTATCTCCTGGTATTGATTTGTTGTCTGTGCCCCTCACCATGACTCCATTGTGTCTTGGCCCCAAAGAGTCACTCTTTTAGGTATCTGGTCCCAAGCTGTATAATTGTGTATAGGACTGCATAATAATCAACTGTCTTATTACAGGGCAGACCAATATTACCTACTCAGAATGGCAGCAGCTCTCCAGGATTCCAGGCAGAGGTTTTTGCCTCACTTGCTACCAGATCCTTTTAACCTGAGATAGTGGAGTTTGGGGACCTTCTGTATATAAAGCATTTGCCCCCCACTGAGCTATGGTTACTCCACTAAAAATCATCTCCTAAAAATATTGGGGGAATGGGAAAGGGTTAGGGAAGAATTTACAGAAGTACTTACGAGACTAGTCAATATTTTTCATGACAACTTGGTCTCTCAAAGAAAATATGAGACTATATATATTCCAAGAGGAAGGAGAGGACCATATTAAAGAGTATAACACAAACTTAATAGCACAATGAGCAGAAATGCTGTGTTCTTCTTGCAGAGCTTTCCTGCTGCCATTCCTCCTGTTGTCACCTTCTGTTAAGAAAGCTGCTGTCTCTCATCCTTTTCTCCTATTTAAAAAGTTTTATACTAGCACATAGGTATTTCATTCATTTAGCTACATGGCAAAAAGCCATTCACTTTGCTACTGTTATTACTTACTGATCAAGCTTGCAACTAAGCTAGAGATAAACAAATGGGGGGGGGAGAGCTTTTCTCACCCCTGTTCCCATGCCACCCACCCCTAATCAAAATAAGTTATATTCTAGATCCTAGAATTAGATTTTTTTCATAAATGAACATACATTAAAATAAATAAATAAATAAATAAATGCATTAATACTTTGTTTGTTCTAAAGGGTTATGACAAAGGTTGCTTGCAGCACATTTCCCAACATTAAATGCTGATTTCCTTACTTTTATCTCCTATGATTCTTATTTTGTATTAATTGCCAATGAAGAGAACTTTTACACAATCCACTGAAGAATTTATAAAAAATTAAGTTGTGATCAAATATATTTAAAAGGAGCAGACTAGGTTAAAGGATTGTTGCAATTTCACAGATGCAAAATAAAATAAATAGTTACACAACTGGGAAATATCCATGCATGCATCATGTGTGCCATAATGTTATATTTAAGGTTTATCTAATACCATGCAGGTGGAAGAAAATTTGTCTCTGTATGTTCCATACAATCTATGCTGGAATATAACAGCTAGGATCTAAAGAAGCAAAGCTGGTTTTTCTTGAATAGTAGCCCACTACAATGCACCATGACATTTTCTGAAATTGAGTTTCAAAAAGTTTGGAATAAAATGTAGAGTTGTGGCTCTTCAAAGTAAACATTCTACTAGATGAGTTCAAGCTCTCGGGCTAATCTAAGTTTGCATCCCAAAGTTTTTTTTACTTAAGATCATCAATGAATATGCTTAGAGTTTATTGGCATGGGAGCTATGTTTCCAGAATAAACATTTGCCAGTATGAGCAGCAGCAGCCTCTGGTGGTCTGAATGAAATAATGTGTCCACAAACACAGGAGAAATATATTTTAAAGGCATGAAAGTATATACTGTATGTTCAGCTATTTGACTCCTGAAAAGTATACTTTCATATTATTAGGTAATGTACAATGCCTTAATTAAATAATCTCATGTGAAACATTTTCTTTTGTATGGAATGTTGAATTTAATTCAAATTTCCACTGAGTTCTTCCTTAGATTTGAACAAAATATAATCCTATGATACATGACATTTTTCTTTGGACTACTGAACACAGGTGACAGATGTTTTTAGGAACAAAAAATTGTCTTATAAGAAAACACAGTAAGTAAGCTTTCCTGCCATATTGTGTGAGATGAAGTTTATTACCCAGACCAAATCAATCCCCTTAACAAGCTGTAACATACATTGGCAAGTACATTATTTCATAGTTAAAATTTTTACAGCTTGAAACAATAAGCACTTTGATCTTTCAAGCTGTACTCTTAAAGCTTCAGAAGGTACGCATAATCTGCTAGTTAGTCATTTCTATTTATATTCGTCTCATAGAAAAAGACTTAGCAAAGATTTTCGTTCTGTTGTAGCTTATGGTTGTAAATATGGATTACCATAGAGGTTTGTGTAGAATTCTTGAATAATGGGAAACTGGGCCATTCACAGATATTTAAGTATATATTAGTTACAAAAGAGAGAGTAATAATCTGTCTGCCTGTCTTTGGGCATAACTCCACTGTGTTTTGGTGACATCCCTTATGGGTTTATGGGAGTAGTCAACCGGTATTCTCCTAGTAGGAATTAGCACAAACTGTATTTTTTTAAAAGTCTGCTGAGCATACTACAAACCTTTCTCAGAGCCTAGTACTACAAGACTGGAAAACAGCACCTTGTAATGCAAGTCATGTAGGTCTACCTTAATTTGTCTGTTCATCAGATGCCTAAACACACAGTAATGTCGAATATAATAGGTAAATTTGCAAAACAAAGGAAAAAAAACACTGTGAAAAAAATGAGAAATAAATATATTATCACTGTACATACAGATATACAGAAGAGCAATGGTGTGGCAACGCCAACTTTCAATAATATAAGTTCACTACCTATAATGGTCCAATCTTAATCCATACGCTAGCAAACAAGAAACAAAAGGGTTGTTCTTCTCATAGAGAAGTCCTCTGAGTGATTTTGATAAACAATGCATGAAGTCATTGAAAGTAATTTTGAAACATCCGTGCTATGAAGTCTGCCTATTTATTTTGACATTGTGTTCTCAATGAATTCTACCTGGGTACAGTTGGGACTTCAAGGACTGTGAATGTCATCAATTTCTCCCCTCTGCAGCCCCCCCCCAAAAGCAGGTCACCAAGGGATGTGGCCCTCTGGTGATGCTTTAGTTGTGGAGATATATTTGAATTCTGAGGTGTGTTCTGCTTGTGCAGTGAAATCTTTGGCTCTAAGCTGTATTCTAATAGGTGACCTGGATTAGCAGGCAAAAAAGAGCATAGTACTTTATGCAGTGGCCTTCTCACCAAAAACATCGAAATGAAAGCAATTCACACTTAATGATACAGCACTGTGACTCAGGTCCTGTTCTCAGCCTAACTACCCAAACCCAAAGAGAAACACAGGAAAGAGTCTCAAATCTGGGCAGCTGTACAACACCAAGGTTCTCTTACCTTAAAAGAGAGGGAGGTGCTTCTCTTAAAGTGGAGCAGACTAATGAGTAATCTATTGCACATCATATAAGACAGTAACATGGAAAAGCCAACACTTTTCAGTTGCTCTTTAAAATACAGCTATTATTTTCCTCATTCTTTCCTGTTCCTCATTCATTCATATAGACATGCAGTTGGTTCCTATTTCTTTCATTTTAGCATCTAAAGTTAAACTTCTTAGTTAAACTGTATTTGTTTTATACATTGAAGTCATCTAGAGTAACATTAATCATCATCATAAGGAACATGCAAAAAAATGCAAAACATTCCTATTTCCCCCCTGGTTTTTCACTGTTCAATCATCCTAGGTATCCTAGGCAGAACATTCTAATGACAGAGCATTTATGATATATTTTATTCTTGAATAACAATGCAAACTTCTATAAAAAGAGCTTTGAAAATGGCATGAATATGTCTCGAATGTATAATGCATCATATGTATATGAAGCAGAATGTGTCAAAGTGCAAATAATATTGTTTGTGCCCCCTGCAGAATTAGAAATCCTTGGGTAGCACTGTTATAACGATCCCATGCTGCTAGTATTACAAAGTGCAAAGGTTCACTGGCTAAGAAAAGAAAAGAGCAAGGAGCAGAATTTCCTCACTGCACTGTTCTTGAACTATTTTGGTTTAAATATTTATTAAGGTATTTATTAATAACTGTCTCCCTTTATCCTCCTTCAGAGGTTTAGCTAAAATACAGTGGGTGGGTACTCATACAGAAACGCTACATTATATGGTAAAGCTACAATCATACAATATTGACATCAGAATTTTGCCCACTATATTATTAATTTATCAGGCAATATGTTAAAGTATTAAGACTATCATTCTTGCTTCTCAGGAATATAACAGCATAATGCTGCAAAGAGTCACCATCTGTAAAACATGTTGCCTAAACTGTATTTAAAAAGTGTTTCTGAAAGACAGATCTTATACACACATCTACTCTAAAAACATTTCATAAATTACTTTTCAAATCAGTCCTTGTCTCTGGAATGCATATTATGTTCCCTAGGGCTTTATTTGAAGTTTCTCTTTGAAATTAAGTACGATTTCCACCCCACCCCCACCCATTTTCACATTGAATGCAAATGAAAATAACAATAGAAAGAAGACAGTTTTACTTTTAGTACTTGATAGTTATATAAATGAAGAAAAATCACATTTTTAGAGTGCAACCATGTATGTGAAATTAAAACATTTTTCTATTAAACGAACTAGAGCAACTTACTCTAATATACAATTGTACTGTTTCCTTTTCTTTTTGTGGATTCCGATATTTCTCATAGAAGTCCCGTCGCTTCTTTGTATCTTTTTGGATTTTATCTTTTCTCTCTCTCTTTTCTGCAGGTTCATCTGAGCTATCAGGAGACAGCTGTACTTGGGCTTTTGTCTTTTCAATCTCAATATAGTTCTCATTCGGATTCAGTACTATTACTCCATAGCCTTCCTGTGTCAGAGGAAGAAGAAAAAGAATACATATAGATTTTGCCTTTGAAATGGTTTACATTTTATTTTATTGTCTTGAATGTATATTTAAGATGTTTTCATAAAGTTGACAAAGGATAGAACTGTCTCATTCATTTTGTGTTTGCATGTGAATTTATTTACAGTCTACATTTATGTTCACTTATTTGCTTAGTTCTTTTTAACCTTTTAATATATTTTCAATATTGTATGCAATTCTTCAGAAAGTAGGTTTTTTTAAAATAAAAAAGTGATTATAGAATAAACACATGCTCACCAGCATATACAGTTAATGCTTCATTGACAAGAACTTGTACTTTTAGCAACATTGCCTCTTTTAAAAACTATTCAGCCAGCGTTATGCTCCAATCTAATGTGCAGTTAGTTTTTTAAAATCGGAATGATTTCAAAGGGATTTAAGCAGTCAAACTGTGTGTAGGATTACAGCCTAAACTATTAAACACTTTTGTCCCATAGCAGATAATTCACAAACTGATAGCTGAGTAACAATGAATCAATATAAACTGTGATTATTTGATGTTGCTAAGAAATCAATGAATTAGTTACCAGTTTAGACCTGAACAATTTTATTGGAATTATATGATGTATCATCTTCACAGACTTTAGGAGAAATTAATATTTTATTTTTCTCAGAAAATGTTTACTAATGAAGAATATATGAAAGCATGGTGCATAAAAAGCATGGTGCATTTTGTGTAGGTTAAACAAAATACTGAAATACCTCTGCAAAAGGAAGAGAAAGGAAACAAAAGCAAAAAAATAACACATAAATTGTGGATCTATCCTCAAGATTATTTTGAAAATCTTATTTATAGTTTTCTAAACAAGTTCCAGGTATTGAAGTAAAACTCATTTTAACCTACTCAATCTAACAAATAACTTCTGCCTAACAGACCAAGTGAGCAGATGAAAGACTACCTATATAGATGATCAAAGTTAACAAAGGATACTTTATTTGGTGTTGCTTTATTCTAATCTATGTAGCTATTCAAAAATCTTGTAATGCATTGTAGTAACTGTCAGGTAGACAGATTGTCACTTGGTGATTTTCTACAGTTGGACACACTCGACTAGTTATTAAAATCACATTTGAAGAAAGTTCTTACTCCTCTTCCTTGTGGCTGCACAACTTTTCACGCCCTTCTCAAATTTCTGCTATACCTTCTCCTCCCACCAAAACTAAAGTTAAAGAACACTGTTGCACTCTGTTAAGCAGGGTGAAATAGAGGCATTCAGTTCACTGTCTATGGTGTAAGGGAACATGGCAAAAAGGTCACCACAGGCCAAAGAGAAAATTGCCTCCTAGATTCTGTACCATGAGTAAGTGATCTCCTGTCATCTTTCCCCCCTCAGCTCTCTCTTCAGAGTGAACCTATGCACACGTACCTTATTCTCTGGAATGGAGTGATCATGTATAAAGTAGAAATTGTACTAGAGTATAAGATGATTCAATTCAGATATGTATGAAAATGAACTTAGGATCCAAATGTGTAATATTCTGAAAAACAGATTCCTGCCTTCAGGGACTAATTCAAAACTACTAATGAAATAACACCAAACAAAGCACCTTTCATACTATTTTAAACACCATGCAGAGAAAAAAACTGGTTAACTTTTTATAACCATTCAGAAATGGTGCCCTGCAGAGCTCAGTGCTTTAGTTTGCTGTCCATGTTCCTGACCTGTTTATTCTGAGCAGATGTTCTGTGTATTGATTCTTTCTTACTTTCACTACAATGCAAGATGTAAAATTCATGTATTTGTTATGATTTTACATGTGTAACTGAAATGTGAAACTGTATCCACATTTTGTTGCTCACAAAAACAGATACACATAAATCACCAGAGAAGTAAAATTTGTCTAAGTTATTGATTATGTAACTGAAAATTACATGACTCATTTGTCCAATTTTATGAGGACATAATGTCAATTTTTCAAAGACACATCAACAGATGAAAAATGAATCCATTTCAAAAATCACAGCAACATAAATCAATTAAAGGATTTTTATCAATTAGGTTTTAAACAGCACAAACCAACCCTTAGTAGCTCTTTAAAACTTTTTCAAATACCATATTTGTTAGAGTAACAATAAATTAGCATGGAAATTCTATCATACACTTCATGGTTTCTTTCTAAAAACCCATTAAAATGTTTCTTTGCTTTTAAGGAAGTTGATATAAAGTCATATTCTTTTCCATCTTTTGTCCTCAGCCACTTCAGCCTAAACTATATGAAGAAAAATAGGCATAGGAAAGAGGATTAGGTGTAATATACAATACTTGTTTAGATAAAAGGATGTAGAAATGCAACATAGCATATATAACCACAGCAGAATTTAACCTATCAGTTTTGCTAAATTGTTATCAACTCAACCTATCACAAGTTAATCTATGTCTTTAACCAAAGTATGACCTCTTCACTTCTGCAAACAATGTAGGATTGGGTTTTTAAAAAAGATTTCATTGGGGTCTTTAATATTTATATTTCAATCTGCATGATTTTTGAATATCACACTTGTAAAGGAAGTTATTCAATTCAAAATTGTTCTATTACCAAATTATTAATGTCAAAGCCCAAATAACTTCTGGACGTTACCACTGGCTTCACTGAGTTAAAGCAAAGTTGACATCAACCTACAGTATGTTTAGGTAGAGATTTAAAATATGCTGTGGCAAGTAGTAAGACAAAGCTATGGTTTTATAAAAAGGGCATACAACTTGTAATGTACCTTTTAGGAAAAGTGAGCAAATACTACTCTATGACCTCAATTTAGGCAGAAGCACACACCCTCCCCCCCCCCCGGCATATTTAAATGACTATTCAGAACAGTATCAACTGATAAGTAGCTACTAGCCTTGTTTCTAGTCCAGGTGGCCCAATTAGATGTAAGAAAATGCCTTCAAAAATTAAACAAACCCATAGGTTAACTTCTTAATATTAGTTTCATTTTTAAAAGCAGCCATTTAATTTTGTCTATATTTGGAAAGCCATATTTTCTAAGTAACATTTTCAAAGATAATTGCCAATACTGCTTTTTCTAACCTTATTAGATAAATCTCTCTCCCTTCCCCCAATACAAATATGTTTTGCAGATTGTTAGAAATATTGGCACCAACCAACTGCAATATACTATATTTGAGACAGAATACAGTATTCAGTAATCTTCAAGTTCATGTGCACAGACCAATTAGCACCAATAGATGTTTTCAGGACAGATGTAGGAAAATGAAGCTATTTGCTAGATACGCAATCTGATAGTATCAAACACCAGTTCTAAAATCTATTGGGCAGAACATATACCACAAGGATATTATCTGATATCTCTCCAAAGTCTATTGCATTAGGATGGTGTAAATTACGAAGACATTCCAAACAACTATTTCAGAAAGCTTATTTTCAGTTTTATATATGAGCTTACTTGACATTCAGATGATAGATGAAGTAAAAGCAAGCTTAGACGGACAACTGTTAGCAACTACACAGAATCCGAAGAATGCTTTGCATCAAGTGTCACACAAAATGCCACAAGTGTGTTAGGTAGCAAAATATAATGGTCACATCCTGTTTTGGAAGTCTCTATAAAATGCCCCACACACTCTGTATATACATAAAACTAATATAGCATATTAGTTTTACCATATTAGCCAGTAATAGAATAGTCAATAGCAATAACAAGTATTTGAGATACATTCTGGAATTCTACAAACCTCTTATGTCTGGAAAATGAATAATGAGCTGAAAGCATTCAGTCCTGCATATTAATTCACCAGAATGGGATGCCATATGTGACCAGAGAGGTCAGAGGCTAGAGTGGAATCCCTTGACCTATGCAACTATCTTTCTGGCCTGTAAGTAAGAATCTGTAGCAGATCATTTTCTTGAGCTTTATCAATTTGATTCTTTTAAAAAAATAAACAATAAACCCATTTACAACATTTGAAGCAATATCAAAGTTAATCCTCAAGAAAAGCAACCCAAAGAGCTAAGATTTGTAACTTAGATTTGTGCATGTTTAAAATGGACATAAGAATGTCCATTCATCTTTCTGAAAGATGTATGTTCTCTTTATTTCCCATCTTTTTCATAAGAAGAGTACCTATGTGTCACTGTTGCAACATCCTAGGTGCAACAGTAGGATGAGGTCATGACAACCAATCAGAAGTCACTAGTGAAGCGTAAAAGTAAACATAGCTGTTGGAGATGCAGCTCAGCTTGAAAAATGCCCCCTCCATTATTTGAGCAATTTTCTCAAGACGTGACCTGAGACTGAAACGCCTGAAATGTCAGTTGACTCCTTTTTGTATTTCCACCCAATGTGCATTTTGGCAACTGCACCCTGCTAACGCTTTGTAATATTTTCATCCCAGTTACACCTCATCTCTCAGGCTCCTGAATTCCACTGCTGTGTCCAAATGTGTAAAAATGCTGTATTACTGCCAAACACACATTGTTCAACCAAGTTTCCAACTTAAAATAGCTCATCAAGTTAGGCAGGAAAAGAAAACATGCCACAAAAAGTTTTTAGAGGACCACCTGTTGTCTATTATTTTTACATAGCACTTACTCATAAATCATAACACAGGGTAATTAATCAAGCTGTCAAAGAAAAGGTCAAAGGTTAGGTAGGGGAGTCAGAAGGTCATGCATGGGCTGATAGAGGTCAGGGTCACACCACATTCCTCATTATCAAGTTGGGATGAGAGACGGCCCAAGCAAACAAAAGTGAAAGCAGATGGAGAAGTGAGTGGATAAAAAAAAGAAAAGAAAATTTCACAAACAAAAAGAAAAGTGAAAGAAGAGTGTCAGCTGCTTTCAAATAAAGAGCAGAATAGAACTGAAATACTCTGAAATGTGCTCAAAAGGTCTAAACACAACATTAAAATTGTATTTTTATTCTTTACATGTAATATATATTTATTTGAAAAATATTTGGTAGAAAACAAGTAACATAAAACTACATGCTCTTGATTTAAGTTTCTTATACATTTCCCCCTACATTTTCAGGCATATTAGGAAAAAATAGCTACTTTGATCATCATCATCAAATCCTGCTTTTCCTTTTATAGCTACAACCTATGGAAATGTAATAAAAAGCTTTTATTTGTATGAAAAATAGGTTTTGAACTATATTCTTCATACACACAAATGTTCATTAACACAAAGCATCATAAAAGTCCTTCTGGATGACACAAGAGTTATAAAATATTCTATGATTACACTGACCTGAATTAGATGCAGAATACTGTGCAAAATTAGCTGTCACCCTTTCCTCAAAATCTTTGTTAATCTCATTTTGAATGTTTGCAGCTTTATCAACACAT
Source organism: Zootoca vivipara (assembly GCF_965207765.1). NCBI lineage: Eukaryota > Metazoa > Chordata > Lepidosauria > Squamata > Lacertidae > Zootoca > Zootoca vivipara. The sequence continues at coordinate 26,934,500 of NC_142593.1, read as the reverse complement.
GCATCAATGTCAGCTCCTTGGTTACTGAACCGCTGTACTTGGAAGAAGATATAATTAAAATGTTTTGGCACAGAAAAGGTGAAATTGTATCTTCCCCTGTTCCCTGAGGAGTCTGTAAAACATGTAGGATATATTGACAAACACACACCCTTGTCTAGAGCCCTGACATTCCAGGTCACCAACTGCTATTTATTTCAGAATATTTACACTTACTCATATGATCACCTGCTGTGTTACTAACTTTTAATGGCTGCTAAAAGTGTAAGAATTAAAACCTCTTAATGCCTCTTCTGATAACTTTATTTTAATTCTGGAAAGGTTTCCTGCTTGTGTTATACCACTTAGATTAAGTGATATATAAATGCCTTAAATAGTAAATAAATATCTAAAACTATTATTCAGGCATTCTAAAACCACTGCATGATATAAGAGCTGAGGCTGAGAATGTTTACTGCAACCCCATTTGGTGTCCCCATAGCCCTCCATGAGTTAGAGGGGTAACCTCTACAGCAGGAAGTCTTTTCTACCTGTGAAGGCTCCCTTTGTGTTTGAGAACCCTGATTTTCCATGGTTCTAAATTGTGTGGGGAGACAATTTGAATAGAAAAGTCTTCTTTGCTGCAGACATCATCCCTCCAACTCATGGAGGGCAATGGTGATGGGAACAGAGAGTCCCCTCATCCTTACCCCCTTCTTATTGCCTGGGAGATTTAGATTGCTTGAGTAGTGCAAGTACACTGTTTCTCCGGAAATAAGACGTAGCCATAAAATAAGCCGTAGCAGGATTTTTAAGCATTCAAGGAATATAAGCCATACCCCGAAAATAAGACATAGTAATAGGCGCAGCAGCAATGCCGGCCGCAGCAGGAGGATAAAATAAGACATCCCCTGAAAATAAGCCATAGTGGGTGTTTTACATGGTATAAAAGAAACATGCACTATGTGTTACTTGGAAATCCTTTTATGCAGGGGTCCCCAAACTAAGGCCCGGGGGCAGGATGCGGCCCAATCACCTTCTAAATCCAGCCCGCGGACGGTCTGGGAATCAGCATGTTTTTACATGAGTAGAATGTGTCCTTTTATTTTAAATGCATCTCTGGGTTATTTGTGGGGCCTGCCTGGTGTTTAGAATGTGTCCTTTTATTTTAAATGCATCTCTGGGTTATTTGTGGGGCATAGGAATTCGTTCATATTTTTTTCAAAATATAGTCCGGCCCACCACATGGTCTGAGGGATGGTGGACCGTCCCATGGCTGAAAAAGTTTGCCGACCCCTGCTCTTATGTAATAATGTTGCAACTATCTAGATTTTAGAAACATTATAAATGTATCTAGATAATAACGGTTGATTTTGTTTATTCTCATACAACAATTTCCAGCAGAGTCAGTGTCATGAACCTAGACTTAACAGGGTGCTTTCTTAGGTGGAAGGGAAGAGGTAATCACTGACTCTTCCTTCCCTGTGAAAAAATCTGCTACAGAGAGTTGGTGGACCCTGTGGAACAGCAAGGGAAGTGGCACTGTGGAATGCAGGAGGATAGGAAATTAGACAATAATCTCCTCCCTCTCTTCTTTTAGCAGGAACATCTGCAGGATTCAAGACCCTTTGGTTTGCAAAAGGCATAATATTGTTCCAGCCCAATAAGAACTGGGTGTGATATAACACTTTCAATTTGTAATTAGTAAACTAAATTCTCCAGGGTTAAAGAGCTGTGCTAAGTTATATTTCTCTAAAAGAGATGCCAAGAACGCATACCGGACAAAACAAAAACAAAAGGATGTGTTTCTTATATATTTTGAACCAGTGTTAATGTTAATTTGTAGGCTGCTCTAGGACTTTTTTTCAGCTGAAAGAGGAGTAAAAATATTCTAAATAAATATGCTATTACAATAACAAAGATGTTACATTAATAATTTTTCGGACACTAATTATTATTATTATTTTTGAAGTGTGACTTCATTTGATGGAAACTTTAAAGGTATTGTACTCCATACATTTACGTTCCCAACAAGCATGTGCTAAGGATGGGATATAGAAAACACTGTGCTAGCATAAGTTTGCAAGGCACCAGGACTGCAGCAATGTCATGATGACACAGGTTTTACAGCAAATATAAATGGCAGAAAACACATTTGTTTTTTCTAATGAGGTGCAAAAATAGTATGTTTTTAAGAAATAACACAAAATATGGTGTATTCAATGGACTGGATGCAAACTGTACCTTCCAGAAATGGGAGGACTCCTTCTGTCTATGGAAACCTTTTCTTTCAGAGGAGGATTCCTACTGGTGGAATGGGGAAGAAGGTGTCTTTCATTTATTTCCCCTCTCCCCACAGCCCACATGCCTCCAAGAAAATTGTTTCAGAGGGCTGGGGACCCTTTGGAACAGCATGGGAATTGCTGTTGGGAAAAGAGAAACCAGCAAAAAATAGTCATGGTTCCTCCCACCCCACAGCATAATGTAACTACTGGTGGTGGGAAGAAACTCTGGATCTAAACCAACATGAGCAAAAAACAAATTAACCATAGGAGTGGTCACATGTTACACTCAACAAATATACAAACTATGTACAGTGGAACCTCGGTTTACGAATGCAATCCGTTCCACGGAGGCATTCGTAAACGTAGGCATTCGCTCCCCGAAGGCACGCTCCTGCACGTGCGCAAAGCGTTGATAGAGCATTTCTGTGCACGCATGCACTGCGCAGAAGCAATCTGCACATCCGGCGCCGCGGAACCCGGATGTAAACACTTCCGGGTCCGCGACGTTTGTAAACGGAGGCGTTCATAAACAGAGGTAGGTGTAAACTGAGGTTCCACTGTACACAGTAGCTCAGCTGTGCAAATTAACAAGTGTATGAATTAACATGTATAGAAACAGTATGTACCTGCGTCCAATGTAACATTTGAACAAGTCTACCTATCTATCATCATGAATCAATCCAAACTCTGTAGACTGTGGTGCATAACAGTGTGTTTACACTAATAATTTCGAGATATCGTTTGTGCAAGGATTCTATTACCAGTATGTAACTTTATATTCTCTCACATGAGTTCAAATGAGGGGAAAACATTCATAATTATACCCACAAGGTTAAAATTCTATCAAGAACTGGTGGGGGTAATGATTACAAGACTGTGTTACAAATCAGAAAGCTCCCAGTTTGAATCTCTTTTCTACCATGAATTCAACAGGTAGCCTTAGGCCAGCTATTTTCACTCAGTCACAGGACACCATGTGCATTATAGGAATAGTGATATTTGCCTACATTACAGGGTTTTTGTAAAGACTTCAAGATAATGTATATGAACTCCTTTGAACACACAAAAATGGGATGCCATTCTAAGTATTATTTAAAAAATATATTTTTAGACTGCATTTTAAGCAAAGAGCATAAAAAGTGGTTTACGATTTATCATACTGAGCAATCACAATTTAAAAGTGAAATAAAATAAAATACAATAAATTTAATCACAAAAACATTACTAAAACCAGCACTAGAGAAACAAAATATAGTCAAACTAAAACTGCGGGAGGCAGTGGAAGACAGGAGTGCCTGGCGTGCTCTGGTCACAAAGAGTCGGACACGACTAAACAACAACAACAACACCAGAACAGTCCAACATCTAGATATTAAAAACCAAAGTGAAGAGGAAGTATCTTTAAAGACACATGAATATATCAAGGAAAGGCACCTGTCTAACCACATGGGATTAAATTCTACAGCTGAGGAGCTACTACCTGTTCCAGGGCTCCTGAGAATGATCTTGAGGTGCAGGCACTTTGATATGGGTGGATGTAGTGCTTAAAGTAACCCAGTCCAAATCAGAGCTTGAAAGTGTTTATTACCTGCACTACAAATTTAGCCTGAAAATGCATTGTAACCAGTGCAATGGGTAAAACATAGCTGTAAGGTAAAGGTAAAGGTACCCCTGACCATTAGGTCCAGTCGTGACCGACTCTGGGGTTGCGGTGCTCATCTTGCGTTTTTGGCCAAGGGAGCCGGCATACAGCTTCCAGGTCATGTGGCCAGCATGACAAAGCCGCTTCTGGCAAACCAGAGCAGCGCACGGAAACACCGTTTACCTTCCCGCTGTAGCGGTACCTATTTATCTACTTGCACTTTGACGTGCTTTCGAACTGCTAGGTTGGCAGGAGCTGGGACCAAGCAACAGGAGCTCACCCCGTTGCAGGGATTCGAACCACTGACCTTCTGATCGGCAAGCCCTAGGCTCTGTGGTTTAACCCACAGCGCCACATAGCTGTAATGTGCTCCAAATACTTGGCACCAACCAATATCTTGGCAGCTACATTTTGCAAATAAATAAATAAATAAATAAATAAATAAATAAATAAATAAAGGTGCTTCATTGGAAAGAAGTTACAAAGAAGCATATGCTGAAACCAGCAGAAGTATATATATATGTCTCCTCTCCAGGAGAGTACCAAAAGCTGTCCTGGGGCAGAAATATATTCTAAAAGTTGTTTGCTTTATCATATGCTAATAGAAAATGAAGAGAAAGGGGTTGGGACTCCAGGAAGTGAAGATGAGAGAGGATGGTGTGTGGGAAGGATTTTGCTGTGAAAGAGCAGAGTGGGAAGGTATTATAAGTTGAACCTACAACATATCCTCAACCCCTAACAGGAGTAGTCCTGTTGAGGGTTACAGCTAGCTAAGCTGTAAGAGATAGGTGGGAAAAAATTGCCTTCTCCCTTCCCTCCTGGTTTTCCTTTTCCTTTGTCTACTTCGCTTTCTGTGGCTCTTGGAGTCCACTGAGCATGCTGATTGTTTTCCAGTGGCTTCTTTTTAGCACTCAGCCACCTGAGTACATTATTTGATAAGGCAAGTGGAACTCGCAGCAACAGCACTGTATCCTCATTTCCTAGCAGCAGAACTGTTCTTGTTCAGGGTTCTAGTCAACTATTATAGGGTCAGTTTGGCTGATTCCCCAACCTATTTTTTCATCTTCTGACTGATATTCAACATTCCATGACTCATGGAAACTGCTGACCAGGCTCAATCCTCATTGTAGTGTTTTGACCTTATATTTTCTTTTAATTTAGAAACTTTAGCATACTTAGAGAATCACTTATTTATATAGAAACCAGTGCTTTACTTTAGGATTGCCTCATTTAGCCTGCAAATGCACAAATACTCTGAGGGAGAAAGGAAAACTGTTTGAATTTTGTGCATTCTCAGGTTTCTAGTGCCTGTGATCTTATTGAGGTTTTTGAAATAATTTCAGTTTACCATTCTGATGTCCTCCATCTCGTAAGTAACCTATCAATTTAAGGAAAGTCATGCAACTGGGGGCATTGTTATGCCTCTATAGTTTGCATGGCTAGAAAGGTCTGATGATTTTACACTTTCTGGTGGTTTGTATGAATCAATCAGAGTCCACATACCTCCTTCCCCTTTCTTCTGAAAGATGTATTATTTGTTTGCCTGTTGTTTCTTAGTTCTATAGACCATACTGTGCCATATCAGTAATCCCAAAATGGTTTCCAACATATAAAACCACTCAATTATAAATGCATTTGAATAAAAGTTAAGGATGGGAATCAAAACAGCACTGTGCCAGTCCAGATGTCAAAAAGATAAACAATTACCAGTATATGACCTTCTGTAGACATCTGAAGGCAGCCCTGTATTGGGAAGCTTTTAATATTTCATGTATTGTGCGTTCTTCTATATTCTGTTGAAAGCTGCCCAGAGAAGCTGGAGCAACCCATTCAGATGGGTGGGATACAAGTAAATAATAATAATAATAATAATAATAATAATAATAATAATCTCTTTGCATCACTCACCTATTGAATTTGGTCCACAAGGCTAGAATTTGATGAAGATCTGGTCTGCAAAGCCAAAACAGTCCACCCCCCGCCCACTCTAGCGACTGGGAAAACGAAAATGCTTGTACTTACTGGCAGAAACCCATTAAGGTCTCTGCCATCCAATTCTCCAGGGGGAAGTGAATTCCAAACCAGGAAGCTACTACAGATAAGACCCTATTCTGTAATAGCCAACAGTGGGCCAAGGCCATTAAGAACAGGCCCACTGACAAATCACAGAACCTGATACAGTTACTATGGAAGAAAATACTTCAACAGCACTAATGCCTTAAATGGTGCCCAGCCAGTGCAGACCTTGAAATATCAGTATTATGTGAGCTCGTGCAGATATATCTATCAAGCTTCATGGCAGCATTCTGCTGGATCGTGTACTAAGGGCAGCCATACATAAGAGAACACTGCAACAGTATGGATTTCTCTCCTTGCATAACTTCGATATAAAAACTATAAAGTTACTGGTAGTAACTTACATTTGAAGAAGAACTGTAGCCTGAATGAAGTAACTCATTACATACATTGGAGCTCTGACTGCACATAACAGCATTTCTATACAAGTAAGATCTGCCCAACTGCGAAGTCTATGCAACCCCATTCTGTGTTTGGAGCTGCCCCCAAATTAATGGTAAACCTCTGATCACATGGGAGCTCTAGTGATATGCTGGAGTTCCTGCTGAGCTCTGGATCAGGCTGTACATCCATAATTAACTAAATAAACACTTAAGCAAACATGTAAATTATTATTACAAACATTCCTAAGAATATCTACTAGAAAAGGAAAAACAGATTCAGGAGCAGATTAATTTCATATGGCACCCAAAGAGCCCTTGTATGAGCAGAAGAGGCTTTCTGCTGCATAAAGGATGGCTGCCAATTTCCCCCTTTCAAAAGTTTATTCTGGGGGTCCCACCAATCTTTTACAGACAGTTTCAAGGACCTCAGGAGATGCAGATTGAGGATTTTTTTAAAAAAACAACAACACATTTTGTTAAAATTTAAGATACACATACATAACAGTATACACAAATAAGGACTATACTAGTTCAATTTAAAATATTTATGTAAAGCCGCTTAACAACATTTATATAGTTTCTCCGAAGTATACAACTAGTACCATAAATGTTAAGATCAGTAATGTAACACTGTAAGTTACTTAAAAGGCAACCTTAT